>NC_141628.1:25489589-25824276 GCF_047967505.1 Dipteris shenzhenensis | reverse complement strand
GAAGCACAACGGAGAAAAACGAGATCTTGTAATAGATTGCTTCAAAACTGAAATGTGGAGGCTCAAGGGAGAGCCAACATAACAAAACCCTAGGGCTAATTGTCCTAACTGGACTAAGTGTCCTAACTGACCTAGATGGTACATAAACTAACTGTACCATTAGTCCTAACTGACTATAACTAGGCCTACAAGGCTCATACCAAGGTATAAGTGGCATCTATGGATAGCCCATGAGATAGCCTACATCTCAATCATTTGCAGCCAGATGTTGTAGCTTTGTAGAAACATAATCAGCATATGTATGCTAGCCAGCATGGTCATTTGAATTGTTATGACATCTTCTATGCTGGACAGCAATCATTTTCGGGAGTGGTTTTTCAGCCCTTTGTGGCTTTTAATGATTCACAAGGCAGATGGATGGTTATGCAGTGCATTGTACATGGTGATATCTTTGAATTTGCCTCGGTTTATGCTCCACAATCCTCTAGTGCCCGAGGAATGATTTGGGAGGATATGCAGCGATATCCGTGGAGACAATATGCTTTTCTGTGTCGTGACTTCAATAATGCTCCTCACTCAGGGGACAATACATCTAGTCGTACACATATGTTGGCTTCTGAGCGACAGAGTTGGTCCCAATTGTTGCTTACTTTCCACTTTGCTGATCTTTGGACAGCATCTTATCCCTTGATGCTAGATTTTACTTTCCAGCATAATGCACAGTCTTCTTACAAAGCTCGACTGGACAGGTGGTACAGAGCTGATCCTCATCCTTCAGATGCTTTCAATACTACCTCGTCGGTTGATTATGCTTTTGTGCATTCGGATCATGCACCTCTATGGCTGAGGATTTCATTGCATGATATGCCAGATGATCGGCTCCCACATCGTCCGCGTCTCATTGTCAATAATAGTTATTTGGATCATGATCGCTTCAAGACAACAATGGTGTGTGATGCTTGTCAGCCCCTTTTCCCTCAAAGCCTCATTGATGCAGACTATGCTTGGAATGCCTTTGTTGCTCGCATGCAATCGGTTATTCGGGATTATGGCAAAATGCATCTCAAAACGTTGAGGGATACTATTGCTCGGGCCAAATCCACTTGTCAGAATTTGACTCAGCTCAGCCATTTTCGTGCATTGTCTATTGAAGAAAGCACATCTTTATGCTAGGTGAGACATTGTTTGCAAAGTAATGATCATAGAAAAATTGCAA
This sequence comes from Dipteris shenzhenensis, assembly GCF_047967505.1. NCBI lineage: Eukaryota > Viridiplantae > Streptophyta > Polypodiopsida > Gleicheniales > Dipteridaceae > Dipteris > Dipteris shenzhenensis. The sequence goes on along the minus strand of NC_141628.1, from coordinate 25,823,060 downwards.
AATGGGAGGCGCGGGCACGTCAGCGGGCTTTATTAGACAAAGGTTGTTCATCCAAGAGCTTTTTTAAGAGCTTACATCACAAGAGGCAAGCTGCAAATATCTGTCCCACTCTTTTGCCTAATGGGACTTGGACTTCTTCTCGTGCTTAGCTTGCTACAGCTTTGTGTTCATCATTTCTCTAGGCATTTTGGCATTGCTGATCCTCTTTCCCTGGAAGTATTGGCCGCCCGGAATCGATTGCTGCAGCATGTTTCTCGCATTGTTTCCCCTACTTAGGCTCTTGAGCTTGAATGTCCTTTTACTGAGACAGAGCTGACTGCCGTTGTACGATCCTGTGGTAGATGGAAATCTCCAGGATGGGATGGGCTCACGGTTGAATTTTTTCTTGCATACTGGGATTTTCTCAAGCCTACTTTGCTATGTATGATTAATTATGCTTGGGAAAAACAGCAAATGCCAGTTTCTTGGAAAAAGGGGCTTGTCACGTTCCTCCCCAAAAAGCAAATTTGTGAATCATTGGCTGATTGGAGGCCCATTACTCTTATGCCTGTCATTTATAAAATCATCACCAAAATGGTTGTTGATCGCATTAAAGGATACCTGCATGAAGGTTTACATCCTACACAATATGGGTTTATTCCTTGAAGGCATATTACCGACAATATTGCAAATGTATATGTTGGGATTGATTATGCCAAATATACTGAACAGGATGTTCTTTTACTGCAAGTTGATATTGGCAAGGCTTTTGACACCATTCAATGGGACTTCATTTCTCAAACAATGCATGCTTTGGGTTTTGGGCAGAAATTGCCGCAGATTATCTATTGGCTTTACAATGACAGCCAAGCTGTTCGCATTCTTTCAGGTGATATTTCTGAAGCGTGGACTCTTCGTTGCTCGGTGCATCGAGGCTGTCCACTTAGTGCTCTCTTATATGCCATAGCCTCGCATCCCATGCTTCAGTACATGGATCATCTTATCGCCACTGATCAGCTTCATGGTTTGGAAATTCAAGGCAGTAAACCTTTGGTTGCTCAGGCTTATGCAGATGATTCTTTTTTTACTCCTCAGAATACAGAGCAGGATCTTTATGCATTGATGCGGGCTTTATCTTTATATGGCTTGGTTGCTGGTCTTCATGTAAATTTTCAGAAATCCAGATTGTTGCCCTTGCATTCCAAGGAATGGCATTCCCTTTTGTGGCCTGAGGAAATTATTCCACCAACTCAAGTGGTTTGACATCTTGGTTATCCTTTGAGCTGGACGCTTACCGTCAATAGTCTCATTGGATTCTTGCAGCTCTTAAGAAAAAGCTTGAGTATTGGAAATTGGCAACCTGGCCTCTTCATGTTCACCTTCGAATTGTCCAATCCATTCTCATGGCCTATATTTAGTTTTATCTGCCTCTCATTATGTTCACCAAGGCTGATCTTGCCTCTTTCATGTCGGATGTACTAGAAGTCTTCTGGTCTTCTCGACATGGCAAAAAGAGTTTGCGTTTGCTTTCAGTGCAGCATCTTTGTTCTCCAAAGCTGCATGGGGAATTAAATATCTTAAATATTCATTTGCATATTCTTGCTCATAAAGGGAAACTGATGCTACAGTTTTTACAAGATTCTCAACCTTGGGCTGCCATGATTCGCTACTTGCTTTTACAGCTTGAAACTCCAGCTTTTGGGCATTGGCAACTTACACATTGGGACTTTGTTTTTGGTTCTGTGACAGGAAAGATTCGTGGGTGTCCTTTGATTTCCCATCTCTTGATGGATTGGAAACATATACTGTCTCATTTGGAATGGCATGGCAGGGATTCCTTGCAGGGCAATTGTCTCAGAGCTGAAACCATTCATTGGTCCAGAGTCTTTGCCCTCCCCTTGGCAAGAGCCTCGTCGATCTTATTTTCTAAGTTTGAAGGGCATTCATTCAGTTGCTGATGTTATTCAGGATGATGGATCTCCTCTCTCTTTTGCAAAATTTGGATTTGGGATGCATCATCATCCTCTATGGCATACTATTACTTCTATGATTCAGCCTCTTCAGCCGATTCCTCAGTTGTGTTTATAGGATCGTCTTAAGGACTAGATAATTTCTTCGGCACAGTCTTCATGCCGTCCTCTGAAGTTCTCGCACATTACTGTCTCTTCGCTTCATAAAAGATTGCTTCCTCCACCATATGTCTCTCACCGGGCCAATCATCTTTGGCATCTTGATCATTCTGCACAGTGGTGGCGGAAGAGACTAAGACAGATTTGGCATTCCAAAATTCCTCTCCAACAACAAGTTTTCTTGTGGAGAACTTTGATGGGTGTTCTTTCTCATGGACAGCTATTAGCACATCGACATATTGCTTCATCTATTTGTCACAGATGTCTAGCTCCGCGGGAGACTGTACCTCACATATTCTGGCATTGTTCCCACTCTCGTCATTTTCTGGACTTTCTTGGGCAGCGTTTGAGAGCTCGGTTTCCTCGGACTGCCTTTGGAAAGTTCTTCTGGCTCTTTGGTGTGCATCCTCCCAGACAGGAGTTTGATTTGTTTTTTTTTGGGTTCGATACTGGGCACTCATGACTCTATGGAAGGATCGCAATCATAGGGTCTTTGGTGATCCCATTTTCTCCACTTTCTCTTTCTTGAGATACTCTTTGCAGCAATCGCTTTTCGATTGCTTGCAATTTGATACTCATGCTGTATATTCCTCCTACAGTGAGATTTTCTCTTAAGATTCCACAAAAAAAAAAAAGTGTGTGTGTGTGTGTGTTTTTTTTTTTTTTTTTTGAGAGAGAGAGAGAGAGAGGGATTTCATAGTGTGATTTCTTAGCAATAACTCCACTCAGCCAAGAAGAAAAAGATTCTCGATGACGCTGTTTTTACAAAGGTTCAGTTGGTTTGAGGTTTCAAGAACTCCTGGTCCCTCCCCAAGTCCATGACATACAAAGCTAGAGTAAATCTAACCGTATGATATGGTTGTCTCGCAGGATATGGAAGGAGAGAGCATCCAAGCTTCCCTGGGTGGAGGGGGGGAGGCGGTCCATCTGAATACCCTTGCAAACAATCTGGATATGCATGCGTACCAAGCCGTGCTAACCCCTCCCTCAGCTAGTCATCTAGATGACTCTGGTGCCAACCTTGGGAGTCTCCAGCTAGGCAAGGCTCAAACCCTGTGAAGATATGTCACTATCTGGAAGATAGCATCAATCTGAAGTGGTGTCATAGCAAACTCTACCTATACAATCTGATGAGGGACTGAGGGCTTACTCTGCATCAGCCTAGACACCATAATCACATGTAGCCTCTCGAATCTTTGCCAATCGAATGCCGATAGGTCACTCCCCCAGAAGGGTGTTGCATACATGGCTGTCACTCTCACAAGTGAATAAAATAGTCATCCCTTCGTTGGAGGGTCTTGAAAGTATGTCTCAAAGCATTGTCGCTCTAGTCTCGTGTAAGTCATGTCCTAGCCACATGAATCATCACGAAAACTAGCCTCATGAAGACTCCTCCTAGATAGGGGTATGACTACATGATCTCAATCGGCTCCCCTCAGTAAGTGAAGCTATGTAGAAGGTGGCAATCTATCCATGTGAAGTCCAAGACTCACAAACCATCTACATGTATGAGCATACATAAGATCCCTTGGTAGCTAATGTCCCGGATGCAGATAGGCCCAAGCACAATAGCTTGTGTCCGCCTAAGGTCGTGGAAGTAAAATCTCTGACTCGATGGAGGTATGTCATCATCTAGAAAGCTACATCGAGTTGAAGGAGGGAAACATCTGGACTTAGCTGGGAGGGTCTAGTATGGGACAAAAGATTTACTGCAGATCATCCACACGAGCAGCAAACCTGAAGCCTATATACTTGACCCCAATCCATTTCTAATAGATCGAGACTCCAACAGGGACTGCCATACATACCAATTAGGAGGACCAAAGAATCGAAGAGGAGACAAGGTCTGGGGATTTTAGAAATGAGAGTGGAAGCCTAGTGCTCAATAACTGGTCTCATTGTCAAATCGCGCCAAAGAATAGCACTCCCAAATATGTATAGGACGCAATAATCTCTACTAGCAACTCGTCTACTCTCTCTGACTGGGCAAGACTTGTTGAAGATCATAACCTTGGTTGACCTTCTAATCATGCGTCTCACAAAAGGTTTGAAGTGCATCCAGATGTCCCTAGGGACCCTCACCGGAAGAGGAGAGTAAGACCACATCATCTGCATAAGGAGAATATAAACCAAGGACCCAGCTAAAGATGAGCCCGTGCCTCCTAGATGAATGTCTCAAGCTCATCTATGTAAAGGCAAACAGGATTGGTGATAAAGGGCAACACTGTTCAACCCAATCGTGCTCCTAGTCCATCCAGTTGACATCCAAACCTGATTGATACCCTCTCACAAAGTGTCAAAACTGCCGAAATAATCTCCTAACCATACCCTAGATCTTGTAGATGTCTAATGACGCCGGCTCATGGCCCTATGTCGAAAGCCTTGCAAAATTCCACAAAGCAGTAGTACACTCTCTGTTTCCTTGCTCTTGCCTCCTTAAGGACACCCTGCAATGTAAGGATGTGATCCAGAGTCAAGTGATCAGTATGAAAGCATGCTTGTCTAGTAGCTCTGAGTACATAAATCTTGGATACGACATGCCCAATCATAATGGTCTTGTAGTTTTTCCAAGCTCATGGGCTCCCTACCTTGTGGATTGGAACAATGTATTAAGGGTCCACGTGTGGGAAAAACCGGTGCACATTACTTCATTAAAAAGCTTTGCTAAGATCGACAGTAGTGTACTTAGTCCATGTGCAATGTATTTAGTACATAGTCCCTCATCATCTTTGAGTGTTTGATGTCACCGTGATGAGCAGTAGGAGGTAAGGCAAGGTAGCCATGGGAGGTCGAAAATAACTATGAGAAATGTTGTAGACAGTCTATGCATAGGAGCGCTAGAGAGTGGTGGTCTTGAGAGAAGGAGTCCGTCAATCAAGACACTCCCACTAAAAGTCTTTAGAGTTGCTACTAAATACGAGCTTTGTAGGCTATTGCAAGCAATGGAAGCATAAAAATGGAGGAGAGAGGACAAAAAACGAGATGCTGTAATGAATTGCTGCAAAACTGAGAGTGGAGGCTCAAGAGAGAGCCAACATAACAAAACCCTAGGGCTAAGTGTCCTAACTATTGTAAGTAGTACCTATACTAACTGTACCAACTGACCTAACTGACTGTAACTAGGCCTACAAGGCACATACCAAGGAATGAGTGGCACCTATAAATAGCCCATAGAATGGCCTACAAACCCCCCTCCATGGTATGGACTGAAGTATCCTAGACATGGCTCAGGATACCTGAATATCTAATGTCATGGTTGCACATGTTCATCTTGTAGGGATATAGCAACCTATGACTGTACGGAGTACAACAGATCAAGTCACAAAAGGTACTAAGTTTAAGGCTTGTCGAAAAGCTTCAAACTTAGGTCGAGGTAGAGCCTTCATAAAAAGATCTGCCAAACTGTCTTGAGTGGGAACATAAGACAACTGAATATCACCTACCGATAATCTCTCTCTGACATAGCGATAATGAACCTCAATATGCTTTGTGCGAGCATGGAAAACGGGATTCCGTGCAACAGCCAAAGCACTCTAACTATTAGTGAAGATGACGGTAGGAACAGTCAGACATGCATAAAGATCTATAAGTAACTTCCGGAGCCAAACACACTCCACTATAGCTGTAAAAGATGCTCTGTATTCAGCTTCACAGCTACAAGTAGCAACTATAGCATGCTTCTTGCTGAACCAAGAAATGCAGGAAGTACCAAGCATGAAACAGTTGGTGTGAACAGCCAGCCCAATCACTATCAGTGAATCCATGCATAACAAGTGAAGAATCAGCCTCATAAAGGAGGCCCAAGTGCTGAGTGCCTTTGAGATACCTGAAGACACGCTTCATGGCATGAAAATGGTGCGTAAAGGGACTGTGCATATATCTGCTCAACTGTGAGACAGCATACTGAAGATCAGGTCTCGTATGGCATAAGTAAATCAAACAACCAATTGCATGCTGATACGAGTGACAGCACATGCACCGCTGCCATCCTCAGAAGAGAAATGAAAACTAGGCTCTAATGGTGTGGATACTGGCTTGCAATCCTCAAACTGAAAACGCTGCAAAAGCTGTCCAATATACTTGGATTGTGACATCAACATGCCCCCCTCACTGCTAGCAAATTGAATGCCCAAATAGTAATGCAAAAGACCAAAATCAAACATAGCAAATGTCTTCTGCAAGTCAGGCTTAAAAACTGCAACTTGCTCAGCATGTGTCCCAGTCACAAGCATGTCATCCACAGAGCACTAAAATCAGCAAATCTGTCCCTCTTGCAGATGTAAAGGGTAGCCTCTGTAGGGATGTTCTGAAAGCCAAGTGTCAGCAAATGAGCATGTATCCTAGAATACCAAGCCCGAGGTGCCTACTTCAATCGATAGAGGGCTTACTTTGAGCGGCATACCTTGTAGAATCCCGTAGGATAGAATAGATGCATCTTGCAAGAGGTGTGAGAGCACAATGAAAGAAAGATGGTAGTTCTCTATAATGGATTGTGAGAGAGAGAGGACTCTCTCTTATAGAAAGGGGGAGAAGGTAATCCCTTTCCTACATAAGTGGCAATCAGCCCCTACATCAGTGGGAATCAGTCCCTACATCAGTGGGACTGGCCTAAATCAAAGGAACCTCCCATGTGGGGGCCTTTGGCTTACATCATCACTTAGGTCACACACTAGACACATCATAGCACTGCAGTGACCAATGTAATTTAATAAGCTAGTTAGGGGCACTTTTCCCTCTTTAAGAGGTTTTTCCCCCTAACCACAGTTAGTTCACTAACTATGGTTAGTGACTACTAAGGTTTTGTCACTAGAACAAAACCTTATCTCTCACTCTTTGAGTTGTACTCTTTACACTCTTCTATTGCAACTCAGCTATCAAGCTTTCAGCTCTCCAGCTCACTCTCTCTTGCTCTCTCTCTCCGCATTCTCTCACATTTACAACACACACAAACACACATGTGACTCCCCTAGATGCATACATGCACCATAGAGCAAGCCCCTGATCATACTTATCCCAACATACCCCCCCTCAAGGGGTTGCCTCTTGCAGTGTCAAGGATACATCTAGTCTCATAGTTTCTCATGCCACCTCATGGTGGTCAAGGATAAATCTATGGCTAGGATCTCATGCTAGCAAGGGTTCCCAAGGGTGTCAGGTTCACAGGAATGGGATAGGCATATCACATGGTCTACATCATATGGTGACCAGAGGTGATTTACAAAGACATAACATATTCTTTTTGGAATACTACTCCAGGCAGAGAACCTCAAAATTTGACCAAGTGATGATAAACGAAAAATTCAAAAGACAAAGTGCCTAAAAAGCATAGTCTTCATTTTCTTCATTTGCTGATGGAGTTCTTCCTTCGGCCAGATTTGCTTTGTTGTTGAAGTAGTCCTTCTTCACAAGAAATGCTTGATTCTCTTTGTTGTTCTTCATGGAATAACACATTCCCTTTTCCAATTGTAGGCAAAGGAACAATATATATTTGAAGCACTTCCCTCCATCAATGTGGTGAATGTATGAGCCACTTAATCCCAAAGCTATGATAGCAAGAGCCTTCTTGTCTTTGATCAACTGATTAGTTTTTTCTTTTGTAGACTTCTTTCCATTCACAACATTCCATATCTTCTTTTTCATAAGCATAAACTTGGCTTTTGTTTGCCAAGTATTGAAACTAGTTCCATCCAACTTCTCTTGTTGCTTGGGTTTAGTCATGTTTATAGTTCAAGTACTCATAAAAGAGAATGACATAGTCATCATTCTAAATGCAAAGTATAAGGACACTTATGAGCTCCATGACTGAGTTCTACTACTCAAGTACAATCAAAGCAATGAAAGTCTGCAGTAAATAATGAAAGCCCCAACCTTAAAGTGATTACTCAACACCTTTTGACCAAAATATGCAAAATTCTGTCAACAGAGAACAGAGTAGATTGGAGGGTGCAATTCTCATAGCTCATAGCTCTATTCAAGGGGATTTTTATGCAGGAAGAAAGGCCTTATACCAGAGAAGGGCTACCAGCAAGAAAGGGCGAAATGTTACGCCAAGTCGCCCTGTAGATGCTTGAGAAAACCGACTGGTTTTTTGTCTGTTGCGCCTCCATCTCTTGACCAAATGAGCTCAGATTTCAACAGCAGCTTGCCTTCAGTGTCGTGCAGCTCGGGCTCAGAGGAATTTGCAAAAGGATAAGCACAGAGGCGGCATTGCGTGAAAGTTCGTCGAGGAGTCTGAGTGTTGGCGTTGCGCGTACAGTCGAAATTTCCTTAAATGCTTGCAGCTGGAAGTTCGCCCGTATGTGAGGAGTCTGCAGCTCAAAGGGTTTGAGCAATGGTCGTTTGTAGGCAGAGAACAAAGCTCTCAAAGATTTGGGGAAGAAGGAGGAAAATGGAGAAGATGAAGAAGCTTTGAGAAACTAGTAGTTTATGCTAGAGAAAGCATCTAATGCTAGGCTAGGCTAGATCTAGAACCTAAAGCTCTGATACCAAGTGTAGAATCCCGTAGGATAGAATAGATGCATCTTGCAAGAGGTGTGAGAGCAGTTCTCTATAATGGATTGTGAGAGAGAGGACTCTCTCTTATAGAAAGGGGGAGAAGGTAATACCTTCCCTACATAAGTGGCAATCAGCCCCTACATCAGTGGGAATCAGTCCCTACATCAGTGGGACTGGCCTAAATCAAAGGAACCTCCCATGTGGGGGCCTTTGGCTTACATCATCACTTAGGTCACACACTAGACACATCATAGCACTTGATGTGCCTTTACAACACACACAAACACACATGTGACTCCCCTAGATGCATACATGCACCATAGAGCAAGCCCTTGATCATACTTATCCCAACATACCTTACTTTCAGAACCTTCAACCTCAAAGCCAGGAGGTTGGAAATCGACAACGGGCTATTTTGACAGTCCAGCAAAGGCATAGTGGAGGATTCATCAAATACAACATCCCTACTCACAAAACACTTGCCCGTGCGGGGCTGGTAGAGCTTGTAACCCTTGCTCTCTGAGCTATACCCAATAAAAATGCATTTGACACCTTTATCATCCAAATTGGTGCGTGTCTGAGAAGGCACACGGGCATATGCCAAACATTTAAAAGTCCTCATGTGAGAAATCTTGGACTTACGACCTATCCAAGCCTCATAAGGTGCAATGGTCTTCAATGCCTTTGTGGGACATCTATTCAAAATGTAATTAGCACACAAAACGGCATCCAACCACAACTTACTGGTAAGTGCTTGCCTTTCAACATACACCTAGCCATCTCCATTAGTGATCTATTGTTGCGCTCAGCCACAGGATTCTGTTGAGGAGTGTAAGGTGCCGTGCACTGATGATGAATGCCACAAGAGGCCAAAAAAACAGCAAACTCCTTTGACATATATTCACCCCCCTTGTCTGTATTAAGGTGAGCAATTTTCAGCCCACTCTCATTCAATCCCCCAAGAGCTGTAACCCGCATGGGTCCACAAACATCACTATGAACCAAACAAAGTTTGCGTGAGGCACCAACTCTCCCATCCTTGGGAAATGCAGAACGGTGCATCTTACCAAGCAAACAAGGTTCACAAACATGCTTTGAAAGCATATGCATTTTGAGAAGATCAACAACCATACCATCCTTATGTAACTTTACCAAAGCCCCAAAGTTGTCCCCAAACCGCTTGCCACATGGATATCTGCCATGGTAGAGGAATCAACAGCAAAGGCATCTGCATCTACAAGTCCAGCATCATCCAAGCATTTGTCGTAGGCATCACGTCTATACAGTCCTCTAGTCAATGTCCGATCAAGACCATGGTAAAGGCATGTGTAGCATCATACACTACACACCGAACACCATCAAAAAGAACCTGAAAGCCAAAAGTAACTATGGCTGGAATGCCTTGAACATAAAGCACATTCTCTAGAGTGACAAGACCACCAGAAATAGAAGTAAGAGCAACTTGCCCAACGCCTTTCACTGTATATGATGCATTATTTGCACATGTGACCATCCCCCCCTTAGATGCATTCTCAAGTGAGCTGAATAACTTCTTGCTGGAAGTAATGTGCTTGCTAACACCAATATCAAAGAACCAGGCATCAGATACATCAGAAGCTGTCATGCACGCATCATGAACATCATGAACATCACGATTATATTGACATGTAACCAGAAAAGCCCCCCAATGTTGGTCTTGTGCAAAATTAGCTGACTCATGTCGATCTTCTGGACTAGGAGAACCAAATATTGCAAGACCAGACTCTTTCTTCTTCTTTTCAGATGCAATTCTCTTCCTACGTTCAGATATATCATGCCCAGATTTCCTGCAATAGTTGCATATCTTCTTCTTCTTGTTATCCCCCGAAGAAGACTCACCTTGGGAGTGACCAGCATGTAAATGAGGGGGTTTACCCAGCTGAAACCTTGCCTTTGCCTTTGTTTTTAGGCTGGGCAGCAAAAGCTTGATCACTAGCCATAGAAGCATTGTGATTTGCACAGCTTTGTTCCTCCTAAAATAGAAGAGCAACCAGCTGGTCAAAGGAATAATGGTTGGCATTGCCACTTCCAACCAACCTCAATGTAGTAGCAAAGCCCTGATAAGAGTCAGGAAACCCATCAAGGTATTAGAAACAAGCTGAGAATCAGCCACCACCTCATCAATATTAGCCAATTCCTCTTTCAAATCCTTCACATTGGTAAGAGAGGCATCCATGTTACCACCCTCTTCAAGCTGCAAATCCTTCAACTGCTTGCAGAGATAGGCAATCCTCGCCTCATTCCGACCTGATATAAGGATGCAAGCTGATCCCATGCTTGCTTTGCTATGTTGCAAGACCGGATATGAGGGATAATGACCCTTTTAACTCAATAAGGCATGTGCTTTGGCATCATGACCATCCCACTGAACCCGCCCCTACGTAGGAGGCAAAGTACCTATAGTAGAAGATGCAGCTGCTCCAAAAGTAGCATTACACCCATCACCTGAAGAGCCTGAAGCAATACCTGTAGCACCAGAGCGATAGGTGTAGCACCAGAAGCTACATTGAGCGAGGCCTTCCAAGGCAACACAGGACCTTTCCAAAATGCAAATGAAGCAGAAATTGGAAAGAACCAATGCAACAAAGGCTTACCCAATGGTGTAGCTCGAAAATATAGCAAGGAAAAGACTCCAGATGTGAGCAAAGGGTTTCACCCTTGGAGGAGAGGTGAAATGGACAGCAAATGGCAATGAAGGGTGCCCAGAGAAAGCTAAAAATGAGAATTACAGCAAGAGAAAGTGTTCCCACGAGGAGGAGAACACTTCGAAGTGAAAGGAGGGTGATCCAATGGAGAGAATCTCACAGCCCGAGGCAAAGGGAAGTCAAAAGAGAAGCAATGGGCTCAAGGAGATGCCTCCAGATGGCAGCAGCAAGCTCCAAATGTCTCCAAACACCAGGCACACGCCTCAAAATGAAGAAATGCGCGGAACAGAGGCTTAAAATGGCTGGCAGGAGCTTCAAGGCAGGTCCGGACTGCAATATATGCTTCGAAGGTAGTCTGTACAGCATTCAATGACCCATACAAAGGCCGTACACCCTCCGTACAGGTCAAAAACAGGCAGCAGCAGGTCCGTACAATGTTGTATAGGCTCGAGACAGAATTAAATGCAGGTGAAAGTTGTCCGTACAATCCGTATGGTGGCGGGACAGCATTAAATGCAGGCAGAATTCGTCTGTACAGTCCATACGGCTGTACGGAATCCGTACAACAGCCCCCGTCCACATGTGTGAATCCGTACAACGCTGCAGCAAGCTTTAAATGCACCGATTTCTGGACCAGGCGCTCCAAAACGCTGATTTCCCGCAGCACCAAATGTGAAGTTCTCGTGATGGAAATGCTTGTGGAGGCCACAGGTCATACCGTGCGTGTAGAAAACCTTAAAAACTGAGCAGATCAGCAAGAATGAGGGCTCATAAGGCTGCCACACAGCTTGGAAAAGCTGTCAATGGCTGAGGGAATGGATTCCCGACCTACTCTGATACCACTGTAGGCTATGGCAAACAATGGAAGCTCAAAAATGGAGAAGAGAAGACAAAAAATGAGATGTTGTAATGAATTGCTGCAAAACTGAGAGTGGAGGCTCAAGAGAGAGCCAACATAACAAAACCCTAGGGCTAAGTGCTCTAACTGGACTAAGTGTCCTAACTGTCCTAAGTGGTACATGTACTAACTGTACCAACTAACCTAACCTCAACCTCGGTGTGCCCCTCTGGTCCAAGTCCTACTACCATAGTGTCCCTTTTTTGCCCAACACATTCTATCTTTTTGTCCCCTCTCGTCCTCAGCCAACCTCCTTTCCTGCCTATCACTGGACTTATCTAAACTCCCCTCTCAGATGCCCTCCTCACCAGCTTTTTACTCCTTCCGCCTCTCTTGCTTTGTTCACCTACCAAGCCTTCTTTCATTATCTCCCTACCCCTTACCATACTCACACCATTCCTCCACTCCCTTCATCTATACCTATAAGCCATAGCAGCTCTCAACTCCCACAAATCCTCTGCGAAGGCCACCATTTCAGCCACCATACTTGAGCACCAAAAGAGAGTCAGCAAGGCTCTTAACATTAGAGTCCGGGATCCCATGCATCTGCACCACTTCCTTCACTTGTGGATGCTGCTAGTTTTATGACCTCCTTCGTGGAGGTCCAAGAACATGGAGCTTGGCACGTAGGTTGTGACCCCACTCGGGATCAACCATTGATCATTTGTTTCAAAGACAACTAGACCCCCCTTGCGGCACTACAGAGATGTACAATATTCCGCGACCATCCTACTTGCGTACGAGGATAGGGCCTATGAGACTTAGATGGTCAAGGCCTAACTTGCACGTTTGGAACTGTAATGGTACCTTATGGTTGTGGACCTAGGAACTCTCGAGACCCATTAGAGTCCATATCGCCCTTTGCCCTCAATTTGTGGGTACACATGGGAGTCGACATATCATGATAAGACTAGAGAGATAGGGGGAGTTAATGGATTGGGAGGAGTGACAGTTTTATATAGAAATCCCTCATTTGGATGACCTCGAACAAAAAACCTAACACACATGTCAGGTTTCTTTGGATTCAGATCCAATGTCTCTCTTGGTAGTATCTTTTCATTGCAGTTTGCTACTTCCCTCCTAAGACCTCACATTTCGCGAGGGATCTTAGCGAGGAGGCTGAGACCTTGCAGCAAACAACCCTAAATCTAGACACCATGAGCCGCAAAAGAGTCCTTATCGGGGACTTCAATGCGAGGACTGCTACTCATCAGGTATTGCTCATTAACTTTAAGATAAATCTATTTTGCTACCTAGGGATAGCTTGAGTTTTGCAGATCAGGCGATCCCCAATCACTACTAATGGGCACTCTTCCTTGGACATGGATAGAATACATGACCCCATGATCTATAATTGTCTAGACCAATAGCCTTCCTTAGGGGGATTTCGCAGGAGGCTCCAAGGTACTTAACTACCTCATCAGGTTTCCTGCTTCACCTCACATATCATCGACTTCTCTATTTCTTTGCTGCCTCTTGAAGGCCGATCAAAATCATCTTTTATGAGCCTATTCATCGCCCATCACACACCACACGTGCACATGCCACGAAATACACTTTGACCATAGGTTTTTCCTAGAGTACGTCGCCCGCCTTTCTACTCAACTTGCAAATCTTGAGGACATCCCACATCTACAAGATTGAGCCGAACTGATCACCCATTTTGCCTCCCTCCCTTTCCTACACTACATGCTCCACCTGTCCGCCACCTATTACCTCAGTTTCCTACAATAACTATTACGATGACGAGTGTAAGGCATTATGCTACCAATTCAAGTTCGAAACCAAGCACCACCTTTCGAGTGTAATGGAGACTTTACGCGAGTGCCATTGTTAGGCCTATTGAAAGAAGTACGCCTTTATCCACTAGAACAAGGAGGACTTAATAAAGATTGTAGGCCATTCTATGGGCTATCCATAGGTGCCACTCATTCCTTGGTATGTGCCTTGTAGGCCTAGTTACAATCGTTGTAGGCTTCTAATGGCGGTACAGTGGAACCCAACTGAGGCTGTAGGCTTCAGCATGGCACTTTTAGTCAGGCTGGAGCCCACTATGTGTCTGCCTACTGTTTACATTGTCGATGGTCTCCTACTGTCCTTTTGGCTTCGTCTACAAACTTTTTGGCTTCTCCATCTACTTTGTCCGCTTCGCCATGTTTTTTTCTTTGTTGCTTCCTTTGCTTTGCACTCTCTGTTGTTGCCTCTTGCCAACTTCATAGCTTCGCCAAAGGGGAGAGCCTCGGGCCCTTCATTTCAAGCACTAGGATGGAGCTAGAGAAAAGAAGCAAGGAGGAGGCAGGGAGGCTAAGAGAGGGGGGTAGGGAGCGATGTGAGGGAAGCAAGGAGATAAGCCTTACAGAAGGGGTGAGAAAAGAGCTGAGAGAGGGATGAGAGAGATGGGTTTGCTTTGGTTGAAGTTAAGGGTGTTTAAACACTTGCCTGCCCGTGGGCATGCCCAAGCCTTATGGATGGGCAAGATTGCCCGCACAGGGTCCAGATGCATTTATTGCATCTTGGGCGCCCACAGTGTGTAACACCTTAGACAAGGGTTTAGTATTCATCGTATGTGTGTATGTTTTATAAAGTATTCATCGTATGTGCTTTCTGAACTAATAGAATTTTATTATTGTTAGTTATGTCCATAAAGGCATACTAATAATCAAATACATTTCCAACGATTGAATTTTGCGCTCCGCGTGTACACTAATTTGTTCAAACCGGCATTACTTAAACTAATGTATATGATTAGTTATGTCCATAAAGGCAAACTAATAATCAAACTAATCTATATGATTAGTTATGTCCATAAAGGCAAACTAATAATCGAATACATTTCCACTCCAGAGATCGATGTATTTGATTATTAATCTTTGTCGATTGACAGCTAGAAATACCGACAAGCTCAGAACTCATAATTTTAATGCTACTTAGAGACGGACCTGATTGCACGATCGTTTTCAAAACTTTGAACGCTTGCTCCTCGTCTAGCGGTCTTGTTTGCGTGGGCCCTGTGCAAACCCTGGCTTGGGCATCAAGGACGACGGCATTGGGTTTGATGTCCGAAAGGAGAGACGGGTCCTTCAATTGCTGCAAATTGAGAGGCTGTCCAACAGCGGCTCGTGCAGCAGAGGTGGACGACCCTCCGCAAGAATTCAGCACCTCTGGCATAAGGCCATAGCTCCTGCCTGTGTCAAAAATTGGTACACGAATTGAAAAACGTAGAGGATGGGAAATAGTTTTTTTCAGCGCGAGGGTGCAAATGACCTCCGATCCTATGCCGTATACAAGGCCGTTTGTGTGAGGAGGAAGAATTATATCGAATGGCAGCAATTTGGAGACGCCCATTGTGCGTCCACTTCTCAAGGGTGACTTGAGCTTTTAGCCCAAGGAAGGTGGACTTCTTTCAAAGACCACGTGGCTGAATATATTAGCCGCTCTACTAAGGCAGGGCGGACATGGAAGAAGAAAATGGAGAGGAGGTGGTCCCCGGGTATGGTGGTATGGTGGTTCACACCATTATTTTAAATTAGAGCTTACAATGTCTTAGAGGTGGATCTTGCATGAGTAGAGTAGGAGGGGTTCAAATCCTAATCTCTGCAATTTGTGCCTCTTTCTTTTGCTCGCCCAAGTAGTTGGGCGGTCATCAAAGTAGTTGGGTGACCATCAAGGGCCACCAATCTTTTTTATTTCTCCATGTCCGAGCATCCATCAAGGGCGGTCACCAAAGAAGTTAGGCGGGCATCAAGGGCCGCCAATCTTTTTTCTTTCTCCATGTCCGGGCTTGGCTTATCCATTGGACCACGTCAGACTAGGAACTTGCCCACCATTTTTCATGCATGTCCGTCGGGGTGGTGTGAACCCACCCTAAGGGCCTTATGTCATGGAGGGGGATTTTGGATGTTTTTCACATGGAAAAGCATATTTTGGATGCTTTCCCCTTGGTGCATGACATAAGGATTCGAGACGTGCTATAAAGGAAAATTTACATCAATGGTTCTCAAGAGTGTGGGAAATAGCACCTTGAGGTCTAGAACATGGAGTGCTATTTCCCATGGTCCTACCCTATTTCCCCTCTATTTCCCATGGTGCATTTGCAGAGCATAACAAAAATAGTTATTTCTTACGTATTTCCCTTCCATGACATAAGGCCCTAAGAGGGCTTCCCCACCAAAAGTGTTACTTCATAAACATACCCTATCCTAGCATGGCTGTTTGGAGCTATTTTGGTTCAACATTTGAGTGTCCAAACACTCTCATTAGCTCAAGTCCTTCCATCCTCTATGCCATTCATTGAAATAGTCTCCAGAAGCTCTGACAGGCTTCATAATTGCCATTTTCAACTCAATAAAGCTTTCATGGGGACGCTCGAATACTAGGTTCCTCTGAGCATTGCACTAAAGTTTCAACAATGTGAGCAGCATGGAGAGGTCCTCTAACAATTTTTCACCAAGGTGGGAATCCCACTAAGGCCTTGCCTTTTGGAATGTTATTGTAGGTGTTAGTTGCATTATTGATGATAATAGTAATTAACCTTACAAGTTATTGATAATAGTGCTTATAAAATTATCACCCGTAAAAGTTTAAAAACATATGAATGTCAATATTGGCATCATATCCAAGTGTATCAATTGTAGGAACAAGAATGGAGATGGATTGTGAACACAAGTGAACTCCAATTGAAATGTTCAACCAAATGAAGTACAAGTACTTGATATATATACTCCAAGTATTGACACACAAAATAGACTAACTCCTAGTCTATCCTACACCACCATATCATTGTATATGTTAGAATCCATAGAGAGACTTAGAGAGTAGGATCTAGGCTCCAAGTGGCTCAACCATTTGTATGAGAGTGCAAGGATTGACCTTTAGGCCTCACATGTCTAGTGAGCCAAGTTCTTGTGCCACTCCGTCTGAGCTACATAGGTTCAGCACAGGGAGACAAGATGACTAGATAGTTCTTCCATACCATTGGGCCACGTTGAACTGGGACACAACTTCAGTGGTTGTGAGATGTGCTAGGGTAGATGCGCAAAGACCCATAGAGGAGATTCTTGAAATGACCATAGACTTCTATTGATAGTTCTTTGGTCTCAGGAGGAGTCTCCCTTGGTTCTTATAGCCCAAGAGGTAGTATGGTATCAGGTTTTGACAATAGTAACATCAAGCTTAATCATGCAATTAGAAGCACCCTTCACTAACGAGGAGCTTTAGGAGGCCCTCCCACCTTAGAAGTACCTGGGTAGTATAGCTTGAACCCAACCTTCTTTTTCAAAGCTTATTCTCACCCCACTACGGCTAGCGTTAGGAGATCTTTGACTTAGGCTCAATTCCTCAACCTTCTTTTTCAGAGCTTATTCTCACCCCACTACGGCTAGCGTTAGGAGGTCTTCAACTTAGGCTCAATTCCTCGAACATTGAGAAAGGGGTTGGACTTTCTTAATCCCAAAGGGGGGAATAGGTTAGACCTTTGCCAGTGGAGACTGATCTTATCGCATACAAGATCTTAGCCAAGGTCTTGAGCTTGCAATTGAGACCCCACTTTTTGACACCATCCATGACATGTAGATAAGTTCATTCAGGAGCGCAACATCATGAACAAATCCTTCATGGAGGTAGTGAATTGGGCTTTAGAGGAGTTGATAGCCCAGGGATCATACAAAACTATTGCATGCACGTTAGACATCAGTTATTAGAGAATTATCAACATGAGAGAATATCAAATCAACTAGAAAGCATGATTACTTAATTCAAACTACAACATGACAACCTCCTCAGCTCTACGGAGCTTGTTGGAGTATTAAATCAGAGCTATCACCTACACACTACAAACTTGACATACTCTACTCAACATCGAGCCATATCATATAGAGGAGAATTGAAGGTAGACATCACCAAGCTCATCACAATCCAGCGGAGAAACTGCAGCACCAGTAGCTGATCACAAATGTGCCATCAGAGGAAGTTGAGGTCACAGCTAGACCACACTTAGATTCCTCCATGCATCTCACCATGCAGTTCCATGTGGGGTTGATCTACCAACTCCCCTTGCCTTAACCATGCTTTGCCCTTGAGTTTGCCCATCTTCCAACACCCCCTCAAATGAAAGAGAGGGCTGTGCATAAACTATTCAAAATATTCCATGTCATAACAAGACGAGAATTCAAACTACACCTCCAAAACATTTCCTTCACAAAGCAAGAAAAGGAAACCACATGCTCTTCTCGCAGCAAGAGAAGAACCCTCTAAAAAACATTGTCGAAATACTGACAGCCCATATGCTACCGAATAGGACTAACTCAGGGAATTATTTGCATAAAATAAAAAACTAATATACTTCGTTGATCATGCATGGAGCTTGATTAAAAAGCCCATCCTTTGTTGTCTTATGCTATAATTCATGCTAAATTCAAGATACAAGGGTTAAAGGATATCATAAGAACCTTCATACGTTTAAATTATACTCAGAGTGCCTCTAATCATGAATGAGTGATACAAATTTAAAAAATTTATATGCAAAACACTTATATACATGATAATTCAAAACTATAAAAGTGAGATTCAATGCAAAACCTGTTTTGGCAGTTGATATTAGGAGCACTTATTATCTTTTAATTTTAGCCTTTACTGTGATGTGGTGACTTTCCCTTATGATATAATATTGTTATTGTTAAGATATGACTCTTTGTGGTTATTATTTGTAGTATATAAAGATGTTTATTTTTGAAATACGACTTATAATGCAACCTACTAGGCTAACCACTCTTGTTAATTGATAAATTAATCTTGCCAAAATGATTTTTAAACAAATTTTTTCACTCTTAGGTGTTTGACATACTTATAAATACTTTGTAAAAAAATTTAGCTCCTTGAAATCAATTTTATTTTCAGGCATGCTAGATAAAGTTTCAAATCTAAGTATTGTCTGGGTGAAAGATTGTGTTACCATACATTTTTCAGCATTTTGTAATCACATGTAATAGTGCTTTGTGCTCTTTATATTTTTAGATAATAGTCCTATGAGTCTACCTTAAGCTCAAGAGAGGAAATCACCAAAAAACACATCTGCAACAAGTTGTGATTCTTTTGCCAAAACCTTAAAAGGACACTTTTATGTCCTGTTATGCTACCAAACTAGTGCTAAGTGTGCGGAGCTCTAATCCTGGTAGTCATCATTTTCTTACTGAAGTCTAGTAACTTTCGCTTGTAAGCGGTCAATCTTCCGGCAACCAGGTAGATTTGGTAGTGGTGTCAAGGGTAGTTTGGGTAACTTCAAATTCATTAATTTGCTATTGGTGCTCCCTATCCTCTTGAATCAACTACACAATTCTTTGTTCGGCCTCACCTAGGACCTCTCTATTTTCTTGCAGTTGGAAGACCAATGGCACAATGCTCTGGCTGTAGCTTCTCATTATTTTCTGTCAATGAGGTGAAGGCCACCTTCAAAACATCATGGTCCATCTGTTCACTGCTCACAACGAATTAAGAAGCTCCAATTTTGTGCTTCATGTGGAAAGTGTGAGCTATGGACTGGCAAAAGTAAAAAGCTTTCACAATTCCAGAATGTGCTGGAATCAAACATAGTCCCTCCTTATTGTTTCTCCAATATCCTATTTTATGTACATGCAGAGAAAGCTCATAGTGACCTGGCATCACAAACGTTTTGTAAGGGATGCGTCTCTCAACCTTTTCAAAAGTTATACTCAGTTCCATATGAGGTTGAATATATACAAGCCATCCTTCACCCATATGCAAATGCTATCACTGCTAGATGTCAGTATAAATATCATGAAAGTGATGCAATCATTGGGTCAGATGCAAAGAAAGTAGATCCATAATTGCAATAGTTCTTGCAAGCGTGATCCATAGATTTTAGGCAAATGCAAGTATGGCTTTCCACCATCTAGGCACAAAGCCATCAATAGATCCAAAGACACATCGATGGTTGTATTTTTGCCCAAATCAAAAGCATCGAAAATGTCATTCTGTATCATGCTGTAGTATTGTTACTATGGCAAGGACATATGAAATATTCAAAGAATCACAAATACCGGTTTGCCGTACTATCTGCTGAAGTATGCTATGAAAAAAGAACCGGTAGGCAGATTAAACCTAAATGTTGAGGACGCCAAGTGACTAGGCCTTGACAGGCTAGATCCATTGAAGCTAAAGATGATCTCACCATACGTCAAGTCAAAGATGATGTCATTGACCGAGGCAACATTGGCATGCTTGCAAGTACCAACAATCCATCATAGCAGCGAAGCTGTGTACTCGATTGACTCGTCCCCTCTAAAGCTTCATCAACTATCCTTGTAAAAATATTGTGTCGCAACAATGCATCCAATTAACACTCGGTGGTACTAGAGCACCTCACATTGATATTGGAAATCCTTCACACCCCAAAAGGAACGAAGGCGCGAGAGAACCCATGCCATGATGAAGGATTTATTTGGGAACTACGTACATCCTAGCACACGACTCATACGCTTCACCGATTACCATCCCGCACACCACTTTGAGGGCTTCTTCAATGAATTGCTAAAGAAGGTCCCCTTTAGGAATGAGAATGAATTGCTCTTGACATCCAATCAAACAAGGTTGTACTTTTTGGAATGTCACATGTGTGGGATTATCCAAATAGAGCACGACATCGATACACTCGTCTTGAATTATTGTAAGATTCATATGCTTGTCGATGAGACAAGACAGCAAATAACCAACATGATCTTGCAAAAGAGTCCTCTGCGAGCCATGGCTTAGACCATTTGCGAGGATGGAAGTGACAACACAATTGAGAGGAGCTGAATTAGGATTCTACAACTACTAGATGAATTTAAAGGCATGGAAAATAGTACACTTACAAAAGTCAAAGTGCTACATCTATCCATCTCCATAAGAGTATGATTTTTTCTCTCAGCTTTCCCATTTTGCTGAGGAGTTAGCCTCACTGTAAGCTGATGTACAATGCCCTTGTCTTTCAAAAAAGCATCAAAATCTGCAGACAAGTACTCCCCTCCTTTATCTGTGTGTAATGTCTGTATCTTGAGTCCGGGTTGGATAGAGGGTGGAAAGAGAAGGCTTTTGTAAGAGGGAGGTGGGAGGTGGACAGAAGGTGGAAAGAGAAGGGGTTTGTAAGAGAGAGGCAGGGGGTTGGGCAGAGGGTGGAAAGAGAAGGGTTTTGTAAGAGAGAGGTAGAAGTTGGACAGAGGGTGGAAAAAGAAGGCTTTTGTAAGAGGGAGGTGGGAGGTGGACAGATGGAAAGAGAAGGGGTTTGTAAGAGAGAGGTAGGGGTTGGACAGAGGGTGGAAAGAGAAGGGTTTTGTAAGAGAGAGTTAGAAGTTTGGACAAAGGGTGGAAACAGAAGGTGTTTGTAAGAGAGACGTAGGGAGTTGGACAGAGGGTGGAAAGAGAGATGAGGTAGTACCACTCGTGTTTTCTCAAAAATTCAAAAGACCCGAAAGTGAATTGTGTCAGGCAAAGAAGATCAAGATTGGACGTGTTGGCCGAAGTGTGTTTTCAAGATTTTCTGGGCATCATACCACAACTCTGGAGTCGATGAAGAAGACAAAGACTGAGGGATCAATTGTAAGATTCTCTAGACAAAATTTTGCAAGCTGGCAGTTGTCAACAAAGTTATGGTTCATGCACAAAGGCTTGTGGGGTATTGTTTCTGACACTGAAAAAGAACCAAATTTTGGAGAAGCTGAGAAGCATGCATGGAGGAAGGAGAATGACAAGGCTATTGGCATGATGGCGAGAGTATTAGGTGAAAACTATTTCCATCATCTAGATGTCACAAAAAGTGCAGCAAAGAACTGGACAATGCTTACAACATTATTTGGAGTCAAAATGCGCCATTCCAAAGCCAACTTGAAGTAGCAACTTTACGACTTACGCATGAATGACAACAAAGATCTGGTGATGTTCTTGAACTGCATGCAAGCATTACTGAAGTAGCTTCTCAAGCTCGGATCCAAGGTTGAAGAGGATGATAAAAAGCCAATACTATTGAAAAGCTTGTCCTCTCAATTGTTGGGATATCTCAAGGTGTATGCCCCAGGCACACCTTGGGTTCTATGTGTGTGTGCTAGAGGCATAGTTAGGTGCCCATAAGCACTGTTAGGTGGTGGTAGATGCCACATAGACTGATTGAGAGATTCTAGGAGCCGATTGAGGAGATGATTGTGGAGCTTGGTGGCTCATGTAGAGGTGCCTACATATGGCTCTCATTGTTCTTCATTCTATGAGCAGTTCTTTTCATTGTGTCCATATTCTGTGGCTTCCACGCTATCTTACAACATGGTATCAGAGCGTTATGATCCTCCTTCATCCCATTTATGCCATGTCATCATCATCTTCTTCTTCTTCCCCACCTTCCTCTCTATTTTTCTCCTCAACTGCCCATCCTCTTCACCGAAACAATATTAGTGTGGGGTATTTTAGCAGCGGTTATCGTATCAAAAACCTCAAAGCACACACCTTCTAGTTTTGCTACCTACAGCCTCGTCTGCAGTGTCTCAACATGAAAGAAAGATGTCGTCAAGGAAGCTCCTCTCCCTGCACTGCCTGCAAGCTCTTGTGCAGGAGGTAATCACAGCAATGCATCCTCCCAGTGGGCGGAGTAGTAGAACTTTCCAAGAAGGCTTGCCGAAGCATCAGAGAGGCGATGCAGTCAGCAGCATGGTGTATGAAGCGAATGCCAGAGTGCGAGACCCCGTGTATGGTTGCGTCGGTGCTATTTCCTCACTCTAGCAACAGGTTTCACAATTGCAAATGCAGCTGGCCATAGCACAGGCAGAGATTGTCTGTCTTCGTATGGAGCAGACAGTTGTGCTCAACAACTTTGTCAATTCCAATGGCATGCTGGTCGCTACCTCCCCCCAATGGCTCCCTTATTGCAAATTGCCAAGATAATGGTTGCCAAAAAGGAAGCAACTACAAAACTAGAAATTGCCAATTTACTTTCAGTTGATGTGCCTCCACAAGATGAGGCCTCCTATGATGATTATGCTTTTTGAACCAGCTCCACATATGCTCCATATCTCTCTTTTATCTTGAGTCAAGGTACTCTGCCTGGATAGTCCTCCAAAATGAATGGAAGAAACTATTGTATTCTTTGTAAACACCTCTAGTCACCATATGATGTAGGCCATGTGTATGTGTTTAGCTCCATGGTACCTCCTATAGACATTGTGTGCATGTACATGCAGGGGAGATAACCATTGGGGAGTCTTATGTATGCCCTTTAAACCCTTGGGAACCCTTGCTAGCATGAGATCCTAGCCATAGATTTATCCTGGACTGGTATGATGTCGAAGCCCGCGAATCATGATTTCAATATTGCATCGTTAAATTGATGTGCATCCTATCTGTAAGTGCATAGAATAGTCGTCTCTACGTCCATGAATGTTGTTGCCTTCTCTTCTATGATCATGATGCCATCGAGGTATCATTCGATCTGCTCTTCTATTGGTGGTGTTGTGCAAATGATGTTTAAGAATGTATTGAAATCTGGATCTTCTAGGTGTTGTATAGAGGCGTGCATGTAGTGAAATCTTCCCATTCTCTAGAAGGGCCGAATTACTAATGTGGCATTTTTGGCAATAGTCCTTTGCAGTGACTCTACATTTGCATACCAATGGTAGTTGTTGCATGTCACAAAAAAGAATCACCTTCTTGGATTGGAACGGGGGTCTAGCATACTATTGTTGCAAACCTCACATAGTTGTCGAACCACTAGATTCATCAAGATTGGTCAACTGATGAAGTTCGATTGCCCCTGGGATCCACATCCCTCGAAATAGATATGGTCATAGGGCAGGTAAGGCACATACCAATAGAACTAGGAGAGGAGGATTTTGAAGAACAAAAGCCAGAGCCGAAGAGGAGAATTGGGCCTGTGGGGACTGGCCTAAGGGTGGTGACCAAGATATCAATGAGGAGACAACCCTAGAAGGATTTGAAAGTTTGACCTTCTTGTTGGATTGGGTTGATCAAGAAGATGAGGAAGCTGTCATTTTGGATTGGATGGGAGCCCTAGGCTCCTTAACCGTCAACATGGTGGAACTATGCCAACAAGAAGATCAAGAAGAACACCTACTTGCAGTATCCGAAATCCATCCATAACCACAGGGTCTAGCTGAACTAGTTTACGAAAGGATGCCCTTTGGACTTTGCAATAGTCCACAGATGTATAAGAGAATGTTCACTAGGGGTACTACAGTGGACACCATTGATCGTACTGAGGACAATGATGGTACTGCAGTAAACATTGAGGATCGTCCAGTGGCCGACATGGAGGACATTGGTCAAAATGATGCTGACAATACTATAGGATACAATGAATGATCTACTGTAGAAGAGGCTGGTACCACCAATGGTACTCCAAAGTACAATCATGGTATTACGGTGTACAACCATGGTACTACAGTGTACAACCATGGTACTGCTAAGTGCAATGATGGTCATACAGAATACAATAACACTAATGAAGATGAGACTGATGGTGATAGTGATTTAGAAGAAAGTGACATAGACATTGCTGAACTTGAGGAGAATCACCACCAATATCTTGAGGTCTTGGGGGGACCCAGGGTGCATACCGGATACAGAGGTGAGGACATGGCCGATCTCACTTTGCTTGACCTTTTCTTATCAGAAGCTGACCACCCCTCAATTCAAGACCTTTCGGAAACCACTTATGAGGTGGAAGGCTTACCTTACCGGGGCATGGTGAAACAGTCACCGAGGCATCGAAGGCATACAACATCTACAACATCTACTAATTCTACATCCATCTCAATCAATGCTCGAGAACCCCCCAGTTACTTACCCCCCATCTTGGTTGAGAGAAGTGGAGGGGGACTTTCCCCTTGAAGATACTCCATCACATACAGGAGTGAGGATGGGTGAACCAAGTACCTCAACATCCCAATGCATTGCCCCTGTTGATGAGGCACGGAACTGGCAGTATCTCAACATTGGAAGTGAGGACCAACCCAGGCATTTGAAGTTAGCCACTTGGGTCTGGGAACATGACTATCTTCTAGCTATAGTCACCGACCTTTTTAAAGAATTTGTGGATGTCTTTACTTGGTCCTACAAGGATCTGAAGGGGGTGCCCGCTGATTTCATGGAGCATCGCATCGACTTATATCTAGATGCAGACCCTATGATTAAAGGTCCATACCGCATGAATCCCAACTATGGCAAGGTAGTCCAAACAGATATACAGAAAATGGAACAAGCAGGATTAATCTACCCAGTGGATTACTCTGATTGGGTCAGTGAAATTGTCATTGTACCCAAAAGAGAGACCGGCAAACTGAGAATATGTGTTGACTATCGGAGTTTGAATGCTGCAACACGACGTGATAGGTTCCCCCTTCCCTTCATAGATAGAGTGTTGGAGACAGTGGCAGGAAATGCTTTATACTCATTCATGGATGGATATAGTGGGTACAACCAAGTCCGAGTGAAAGAATGGGATCAGCCCAAGACTACCTTTGTCACTCAATGGGGAACATATGCTTATCGAATGATGCCCTTTGGACTGTGTAATGCCCAAGCAAACTTTCAATGACTTGTAACCAAACTCTTTCAAGAGAATATCGGCAAGTTTCTTGAGGTATTTCTAGATGACTTCTCTGTCTTTAATGGTAAATCGGCCTCCCATCTTGATCCGGCCGTACAAAATGATCATCTACATAAGTTGAGATGGGTCTTTGATAAGTGCAGAGAAGTCTGCTTGTGTTTGAACCCTGACAAATGTTTCTTTCTCACCCTCTGAGGTGTTCTCCTTGGTCATATTGTTTTTGCTGAGGACATGACCATGGACCTCGCAAAGGTAGAGGTGGTCATCTCATTGCCCATCCCTCATACACCCAAAGAGGTGAAGTCCTTCTTAGGGCATGTAGGATATTACCAAAGGTTCATACGTTTTTATGCCAACACTGCAATTGCACTGACAGAACTCCTACATTAAGACCGATCGTTTGTTTGGGCCACCCCACAACAACTAGCCTTTGATGATCTGAAGCATCGCCTTGTGAAGGCCCCCATCCTCATGCATCCTGATTGGGATGTAATTTTTCATGTCCATGTGGATGCTAGTGGGTGGGCAGTAGGTGCTATACTGGCTCAACCTAACTAGGATAGCAAGATTGATTTGCCGATCTACTTTGCAAGTTGACAACTCAATGGAGTAGAATGCAATTATAGTACCACAAAAAGGGAGGGCCTCGGCATGGTTTATGCCATGACCAAGTATCATCACTACCTCTTGGGCAACAAGTTTGTGATCATCACTGATCATCAAGCTCTTAAGTATTTATTGAATAAGCCTACTCTTGGTGGCCAGATAAGCAGATGGATTCTTCTTTTTCAAGAATTTGAATTCGACATTGTGGTGAGGGCTAGGAGACTACATCAACCTACAGACCACTTGTCCAACCATATCTATTTCAAGGGATGTGGATCCCAGGGGCAATCGAACTTCATCAGTTGACCAATCTTGAATGGCTTTTGAAGACCGCAACCATGGCCTACCAAGAAGTAGAGGGTAAGTTTGTTCATTTTTGGTCATATAAAGGACAACAAAATTGGAGAGAAAAGTTACTCTACCAATCTTCATGTGAACACCTTTGACTGCACCCAAGGCCACCCCAAACATGCCCTTTTAAGGGTTATGTGCAATCAAATGAAACTGACAATTACTGAACAACTCTCGAAGCTTAGCAGTATGGTTCGACAGTGGGGTGCCCAGGTCGAATAGTCCATGACAATGTTTAGCTCTTTAGATAGAAGGTTCCAAAGGAATTCTTCATGAACCTTGGATAGGCTCCAAACATCCCTAAGCCCCCAAAAGTCATAATGTGGCTAGTGAAAATTGCAAACTTTGACATGAACAAGGTCTTGAGTTATCCTCAGGAGCCGCAACAATTTGATTATGTCTTGCCAAATAGTCCATTAAATTTTGTATATCCTTTCCTACAATAATTTGATTATATCATGCCAAATAGTCCATTAAATTGTGTATATCCTTTCCTACAATAATTTGATTATATCATGCCAAAATAGTCCATTAAATTGTATATATTCTTTCCTACCATTTGATAGATTAAAATTTTGGCTAATGATGGACAAAGGATAGGATTCAAGAGTTGTGATTTTATTCAATTCCCTATAATTGACACATACGCCGTATTGTAGTCAAAGTCCTTTTTAGGAACCACTACCATTGGTGAACACCAATCTGACACACTAATTGGAAAATTAAGCCTTGCTTCAAGCTATTTTTTAATTTCTAAATAACAAATTTGGTTGACATTGATTGAAATTCGATGTACAAAGTTTGACAGAGGGAAATCTTTCAGATCCTTGTAGGTCCATGCAAATACATCCATGAATTTTCTACACAGACTCTCAAATTTGTACATAGACTCTTTGATGCTATTCTGCATGGTCAAATCAAGGGTGGACCCTATCTGAATATCCTTAGTGTTCTCAGGAGTCCCTAGATTAACCATTCAAACATTAGCTTGCCTCAATATTGGCTCTTTATCTTCCATGGCATTAAAGATCATCTCATTCATTTTAGATTGGAATATCTTGTGCACACCATGTACACCAAAATCACTCATTATATTTAACTCATTATCAAAACTTGGAGAAAACTCTTGATTCTGACATTAGTTTAGGGCATCAAGAGATGCATCAATATTAGGGCAATATTTCCTATTAGGATGTCTATCTTACAATCTTCCCTAATGATCTAGGGACAACCCAATAAGATTGAGTATTTGTCCTTTAACCATTGTAACATGTGAAAGTCACATAATGCCACCGAGACCACTCTCACATTGTCTATCATACCCATAGCTTTGGAATGCTTGGCCTGATAACTTAAGGCCTAGTTTCTCCTATGTCTCATAGTTCGTGACTTTAACAGCTAATCTTGAATCTATTATAGAATTTTCTACATATAAGCCATTGATTGACAGCTCAATTTGTGGGAAATTTTGCTCTTTGCCATCAATGAAATCGTGGATGTCCTTGATGCTAGAAGTGGTTTGAATGGGTATTTAACCCCCATGAACAAAACTCTAACTTTCTTTTGAATATCTGATGAGAGCATCATAGCTATCATAGGGTCTCAAACATAATTAAAAATCTAAATGGCTTTCCTGTAAAACTTATTAGAAAATCTGAGGCAACTCCCAATAGAGGAAGGACCATACTTTAGAGCCCAATTGGAAACCCAAATTAGTCTACTTAAAGAGACATTACCATTAAGGAATCTTAAACCAACATAGTAGTAATTAGCAATCTTGGATTTCCAAATCTGAATCATCATGGACAATAGTTTAGACTATGCAACCTTAACTTGAATATCAAATAAATCTAAATCTTGCCAAGGACTATTAATACCAAAGGGCCCATTGCTACATATCCAATGCTAGGCTAGATTTGCCCATAGTTGACTGCACCCAAGTTTCAAAATCCACTTATAGCATAAATAGTCACATTTGGCCTTCATTCCCTCCAAAACCAAGCCTCCATTCATAGTTTTTGTAACAACCAAGTCCTAAGAAAATGCATGACATCGATCCTCCCAAATAAATTCACAGATTAACCCATTTACCTTTCTCAAAGAATCTTTGGAGAAAGGAATAATTACCTTCCTGCATCAAGAGATTGATCTTTCCTATTTTGCCTTAATTTTTATTTCATGAAAAAAAAGGTGAATGCTAGTAAAAAGTGTAAGATAAAGAAAAATATTCTGATTCCACTTCACCACTTCAAACTTGCTACATTGTGTACTTCCTCAAGATTAGCTCACCACTCTAGGGTAGCTATTCTTTACTTTTTAGAATATAGCTCGTTAATTAAGATTAGTTAATATTTATTTTTTAATGTACATGCTCATTTACCATACAAGTGTGTTTGGTGTGTGTTATCATTACACACACACACAGTGACAAGGTCCCAAAGTTCTTTTCCTATTTGTTTCCTATTGAATAATTTTTTTCCCTAATGTTATCAATGATGCAAAGTCAACCATTACTAATTAATAAGAGAAGAAGACAACTACTTCTTTCTTATCATGTTGGACTGTAGCTTCTTCCTCACATTGTAAATATGAGGCTTGTTGTCCATCACAATTTGCATATACCTCCTTATGGTAGAAGTTGTCTTACTACTCTACCTAATGATCCACGTGTTAGAATTCGAATTGAATAAGGTAAATAGGACTAAAATAGTTAATCATGCACTTAATTTGGAATTTTATTTGGGATGTAGGATTGCAATCCTAGGACTAGGACTTATATCCTTGATCCAATAATCACAAAGTTGCAATATGAAATTAGATTTCTTGATCCAACGTACAAGACATAAAACCTTATTTTAGAATCTAGGAGATGTATTTTATACCGATTTAGAATCCATGATTCATAACCCTACTCCAAAATCTAGGATGTAAACCTTAATTGAGAATTTAAAGCTCTATCATCTGTGATTTGAATTGCTCACATTGAATTCTCTTCAACAGTACCTATGCACATTAAATATTCATATGTTTCATATTTGCACCTTGTTGGAGCTTCCCTATGTGACTTCCTCACAACCTATGAGTATATACAGCTTTAGATATAAGAACCTTGATGCACTAGTGACTCCTCTAGTATCACCAAGTATGAGGTGGTACAACTAATATATCCTACTATTGATGGAGTTGACTAGACACCTATTACATAAAGCTTCAACTTCTAAGACACGGATAATTCTTCAACAGAACTTCATATTAAAAAGCACAAGAGTTGACTACGAGTTGTCTATCTGCTTTTGTTAGTTGTGTCGACATGCAAGTAAACTTTTATGACTAACCAAAATGCACAGTGTCAAGATGGATGTGAAACTTGTATGACTAACCAAAATGCATAGTGTCAAGATTGATGTGAATGGCACAAAAAATTTTGGGCCAGGTGAATTGATTGAGGAGACAACAACATACTATATTCATTTTCAGTCATATACAATACCCTATACAATGCAACCTAGCTATGGTTTATAAAAAACCATAGAGTCAGGTAGCTTAAATGTATGCCATTAAGTTGATATTGTGTGCCATCTGGAAAAATCTGCTAGTTTACTCAACAAATAACTAGATGATGACTAGAGTTTGTGTGGATTTCAACATGGCCCTCCTAAAACACGCTTGCCACCATTATCAGGCTCAACATTTATTCGTGAGGCATACAACTAACCAAGAGTGCCAACATATTGATAGTGTCTCACAAATTAGGGAATATACATGTACAAAAGGGAATCAAATGGCAAAGTAGGCAAGGAGGTGAGACATCAAGAGGATTTCCAAAAAGTGAGTGATCCAAAAAAGAGAGTGATACAAAATAGTTATTATTGACATATCCCCTATTTGAGTAGCAAAGATATGTCACTTCTTCTAAACCATAGCATTAGATGTTGTCACTAACAATAATTTCACATCACTCATAAGAGTGTTGTTCCACACTGTGGTAAAGGAAGTGCATTGGGCCACGACACCCGCCCCATCATGAGAGGGTGTTGTAGCATGCAAAGGTGCATCCTAAACTTGCAATGCGTCTACCCCTTCTGCACTACCCTAATCTAGGATTCAAATGCCTTCTCAAAGATAGTAAGCCAATCCACAGGAAAACAATCCTCCACCACTGTAATAATTCGTGCCACATACTACTTTGGGATGTAACCGTCCGACGCTCTTCTTCAACCCAATAAACTCAGACAAGAACCTCCATGTCATCCTTAGGCTTTCATTGGCCGCTTTGCTCTGATAAGATAGCCCTGTGAAGAGGAATAACTATTGTCCTCAAAATAAACATTGCATCACGTGGCATTAGTAAGCTTTCCAAAGTTGAAGTGTGATTTGTTGAGCTTCTTCAGCAACTCTAAGTTAATCCAAATATTAGTGTCGTTGATGATGAGGCTGTGGTCCTTGTCATCGTAGGAGTCTAAGATTTCTTCTACCAGCACTTGTCCCAAACCTCTTTCCCTAGCAGAGTTGTGAACTTTAATAGACAGTTGGCCTGTAAGATTTCTGTGAGGACGTCATCATTGAAATTCTCAATAGGATGTGGAGGTGACACACGAGAGGTTCCCTTTGCCTCTAACAATTAGCACATTCTCTCCTGGCCTCCATGATTACAAAGATGATGTACAAACTGAGCAAAGAAGAGAATGTTGGAAGGAAAGGCTGGATAGCACATAAAATAAGCTCGTGCAATGGAAATAGAGAGAGTAGGAAGGATGATAGAAAGTCTAAAGCTATTATAGATGAGCACGAAGGTATGAGAGCAGTAGAAAACTAAGAATACAAATGAAGACGGAGTCACTCACCCAAGAGATCAATGGTTGCATGAGTTTCTTTTTCTTTACCATGATGATTCTGCATTAATCTACCCACAATGTTAAGACTGCCATGTAGCGGCATACATTGCATCTTTCCTACTATCACTAACAACTAACTGGCACTCTGGTTTCTGTGGAATTCATTAAGGCATTATCAACAACTGAGTGGTTTGGATCCAAAACTTGTCTATCTGAGGAACTTACTACTTACTATAGCTTCACTTTGCTCCCATTGTACAACTTGAAAAAACACATTCCCTTACAAGTCTTCTGCTGAGCTGTCCCATTTTCAAAAACTTCAACTAGTCGGTAGGGACCATTCCATCTTAACTTAAATTTTTTTTTGAGAGGGACCAACTTAGCATTATAGAGTAACACAAGCATACCCTTCTTTAACTACTTAGGCACAATGTGCCTATCATGCCATGCCTTTATCTTGCATTGTATCATTAACTATGACCAAACTACTCAAAGACGTAACTCATCCAGGTGTCTTAGCTGATGCAATCCCTTGAATTCTTCTAACTCATCCAAGTGATGCTCGGTAGCAATTTGAGGACTCAGAATAATAAATTATAAAGGAAAAACTACTTCCAATTCAAAGGCCATACAAAAGGGTGTAAGGTTGGTAATGACCTTGTAAGTTGTCCGATAGCCCCATAGAGCATGATGAAGTTTCGTATCCCAGTCACCCTTAGTTGATTGCACTTTCTTGGTGAGAATGAGCTTAAGTGTCTTGTTTGTTGACTCGGCTTCACCATTCCCATGAGAGTAGTAAGTAGTGGAGAATGTGTGCATGATTTTGCATTCCTTCTTAAGACATTATTAAGGAAATCTGTACCTTGGTCACTAACAAGCTACAAAGGGCATCCATATCTACATATGATATTCTCAAAGATGAACTTAGCAGTGCTCCAAGCCAAGTTGTCTTGGAGTGCCATATCTTTAGCCCACTTAGTCACATAGTCAATAGCTACAATGATGTATTTTATTATTGTTACCTTACCATATGATGACCACTTGTCGACATGCGTTGACCACATGATGACATCTGTTGACCACATGTTGACCATGTGTCAACACAAGTCAGCCACGTGATCACACGGGTTCATCCAGGAGTACTATCCGAGGCAACCATGTATCGACACATGTCAACCACAAGTCAACACATGTCAACCACAGGTCAATAGGAGTATCATGTCCAAAGTGATCTCATCAAGAGCTGCACACATGGAGAGTGAGCTTTGCACATGGAGCAGTCAGGAGTATTTACATATACATAGTGGTTCAGTGATACAGTGGTGTAGTGGTGTGGTGATCCAGCTCACTTGCACATGGAGAATTTACACCATCCTAACTAGAAGAGAGTGGTGCGGTGATCCAACTCACCTGCACATGGAGACTTTACACCATCCTAACTAGAAGAGGTTGGCGAGTCAGGGAGTCAGGAAGCCGCCGTAGCCATCAAGAGAGCCAGCGGTGCAATAGCTATCCTCAATAGCTAAGGAGATAAGAGGATGACCAACGGGAAGAAAGGGGAGGATTCTCAGCAAAAAAGGGACCCTCCAAGGTGGGGGATGAGGATGAAGGAGAAGGTGGAGAGGGAGAGGGCATTCAGCATTCGGACTGGAGCGAAAGAAAGGAGAGTGTGAGGAGAGATAGAGGCTAGAGCTACGAGCTCGCCAAGGAGAGAGTGTGGAGAGACTTGTGTGTACCCTCTGTCTACTATCGGGATAGACCTGTGTATTCTTATGACTTGCGACTTGTGACCTAGAGACACTAGTCCACTGATATGTACTTTGGCCAACTTGGTCACTTTCTCATTTCTCTGGTCTCTTCCCAATATGGGGATTGTTCACCAGTGTATGACGAGATTTTCTTATTCTTCTTATGTTGTGTAGTTCTTAGGTGCTTGTCATTTAGCATAGTGCACTCGTACATCATCGTTCATTGCAGTATACCATACGACACTCGCACACCACTGGACAGTGCACTCTCTCATTGTTCACTGCAGTATAGCATACGACACTCGCACACCACTGCACGGTGCACTCTGTGTGATCCATTGCATTAGAGCATTACAACACTCATGCTTCTCACGCCAGTGGCCTTTGGCCTCCGGTAACACCTCCGGAAGGATAGGAACCCCTCCTCTCAAATAGTTTATGGCGATCACGGTGGGACACTGCTGGTGTTGAGTAGCACGAGTGAAGTGGTGATCTAGGGTGCTAGAGAGAGGTCTTATGCCGAGTAGTTCTGAAACATTTGAAGGAGCTAGTGAGAGAACTAGGAGGTACTTGAGGAGAGTGGAGAAAAGACTTCCGGCAGGCCAAACTAGGTATAAGAAGCATTACGTGCGATGTAAGCTTGCGAAGTCCTCAACTCGAGCACAAAGTGAGCCCATTGGAGCAGTAGCTAGAGCAAGTGACTTCATCGACACTCTCATTGACTTGGACCAACAGGGACCCTGGTGGTCAGATCCGAACTTCGGAGAAGAAGAAGTGCAAAGTGGAGAACAGGTGAAAGAAGAGGGTACTAAGGACGAAGGCTCCTAAGGGACTCATCAAGGTCAAGGTAGCCGCTCTCCTCCTCCTGCAACGATGTCTTCATCAACCACCTCTTCTACCGGAGTGGTGACTCCATCTGCTCCTGCCTTGACCTCTTGTGGACAAGCTACTACCTCATCTGTTATGCATAGCTCCGGGCTCCTAGCTAATCCTTCTTCTACATCTATCCCATCGGGGGGTACTTTTGCTCCAGCCATGCCTTTACCTACCATGATGGTTTCATCTCCCTTTCCATCCACACCGGTGTTGCCTTTTCCACCACCTCCTTCCTTCCCTGTTGCCTACTCATCCATGACTTCAACTCTGTCCCTCTCTTTCCCAAATGCTCTCCCATCCTCTTTCACCCCCACATCTTCCATGTTCTCACCCTTTCCCTCTGCAGCACTGAGACCCCCCACTTATGCGCTACCATCTGGGGTACACTTCCTCTATGATGACATCAGTAGTGACTTCCCCATTGTGGTCCTCCACAAGAGGAGTTGTCGGGGTGATCTCCTCCTTGGGAGCACCAACACTCAGACATAAGTTTAGGATGAATAAGACGTGTTCCTTAGATGATAGATAATTTCATGAATTGGATTGTATTTTTTGGAAGAATTTATTCATGAATTAACCTTGAGGTAAGAACCAAGCCCCCCACATTGCAATCGATGCCAGACTCTTGGGTCGCCTCAACGACGCTGATCCAACTCTAGATGATTTAGAGGGTCAAGAAGAGACTGTGTAGTCTAAAGGGGGAGCCCCAATTAGGCCTAGCAAAGATCTATTGGAATCAACACTGTCCCTAAATGGTATGTAGGAATAGGCAAGGTTCCTTCTCATTATGATTGAAATCAAATGAGGAAGCTAGTTGCCTAATCGCTACAGTTTAGTATTATTGAGGGAACCCTCTATAGAAAGGGCCCCAAGGGTGTATACCAAAGATGTGTTTTTGTGTCCTCGGTGGGAAAAATGTATATCTTGGTTGCAATTGGCTATGTTACCAAGTGGTTTAAGAATGATGCAGCTACAGCAATAAAGGTTTTTATTGATTAAACTATTTACCAATTTGGAGCAAGAAATAATGATAGATTGAGGCACTCATTTCATGAATGAGTTCACAGAATCAATCATGGAAAGACTACCTTTCATGCATTAGGTGACACACCTCATAATACCAAGGTGAATGGTCAAGTAGAAAGTATTAATAAAGTCTTGGGAGCCATCCTACAAAATTTGTTAACGTTCAACACAGAGACTAGAACCAAAATAAAGATGTAGAAACTAGGACCAAAAATTACCACAAGAGGTTTGTAGGTGCAACTTGATGCACAAAAAGATCCCTCATATTTTCTTTTGTATGGTTTGGAGTGCATTCTACCATGGAACAACTCACAGCGAGTTTCAAAGAACGATATTAGTTCACTTTCTTTAAACTCGAAGGTTCTAGCCTTCTCGTCATGGCATATTGTTCCTTCTGAGCCAGTGCATTGAAATATTTACACTCTCGATTATTCATTTGAGAGATCCATAAGAGTCTTTTCTCAATACATTTTGTCTCTCCCAGATTATGTTCCAAAGTTGGCACTTTAGTTTTGAGTGGTAACAACCAGTCAAAATTATTGATAGCAAGAAAAATAATACGATGTAATTACCAAATCTCAAAGGGTATCTCTCTTCCTATTCAAATGAACATTGCTAAGATCAACACTTGTTATTATTCTTATCAAACCTTATTATTATCGACCTGACCTTGAACTAGGAACATAGAATCGGGAGATGTTGAATGGCTGTTTGAGTGCATGTGTGGTTTCTCGTCTTACCACTTTGACCAAAAGGTCGTCATGGTATGGTATTCTTATTCATCTATGCAATTGGCTTTTAAGGAGTTTGATCTCCAGACTAATGTAGGGGTTTGGTTAGCCTAACTGACACTAAGCCTACACAAATGAAATTTTAACATTGAATTTTATTTTTAACCCAAAATAAAAGATAGCATTTGCTAAATATTGATGTGTCATATATGATGTGCAAATGTGTGCCTATGGAAAGAGAGGTTCTTAGCCAACACATAATGATGTGACAATCAAAGGTAATGTGTCACTATGATGACGTAGCTATTGAGGTGGAGCCCTAGGTATCGACTAGAGTTGAGCAAACTAATGAAGTGGTAGCTGGGAGCTGTCGTGCGCACTCTCTGAAGGTTGGGTTGCTGCTATGTACATGATAATTGAGCCACATGGCAGCCATTAAACCCTACATGGACTTAGGGTATGACGAGGAAGTAAAAGAGCTAGTGCAAGTTTGACCATTAGAGGAAATCCCGTAGGGCCAATGAAAATACCAACACGTGTTGGTGGTTTGAGTGCTTAGAAACCAATGAGTAATATGGAGCAACAACAAAGGGAAAAAATGAAAGATTTCATGGATGGAGTGACAAATGGAACTGTAGGAGCTTCAAAGGTATTCTCGATGAGAAAGGCATCTGTTTGCGGGTGATATAATTGCAACATGTAGAGTAGAGGCTCTTGAAGCTAGTGCTCTCACTCATTACAAATGGAGTTGTCTGCAACAAAATATGTGGGGGAGCAAGTTGGGGATGCAAAGCCAGCATCATAGGAAATGGTATGGAAGACAGGGTTAGAGGAGCCGTCTACGAATGAGGCGGCTCTTTAATAAATGACACGGAAAAAAGAGCAAGACTGATGACACTGCTAGTTGCACTACTACTACTAATAACTAGTGTAGAGAGCAATACAAGACAATAACATTGGCTATTGGCCCCACATAGGTGATCACAATATAGCACAACCCAAGGGGAGGTAGACTTGTAGAGGCTACAGCTATTGCTCTATTGGTCTTCTCTACCATGCAAGATAGCATTGGTCATGCCACCATCTCTAGGAGAAGCTATTGGATAGCTTTCGGTAGCTGTGGCTCTATGAGTAGGTTTTCTAGTGGGCCGACAACTATACAAGGTCCTAATGCTTGGGTCTTGGGCATTAACGGTTGAAGCTTAAAAGCTTGGGAGGCCGTGCGGCGATGCAGATCCCATCAAGATTTGGAAACAATAAGTGAGGATGGCCAAGGGTCTCGTCAACATGACATGCAAAAGAAACAATCATGGTTGTCAATTTTGGGTCTAGGTTACTACATAAGTTATGTAGGTTCGCATCGAGCTTGAATGGTTCCTGAGAGGCTTCCAAAAGACTTGGTAATAAAGTGCCTCAAAAGCATTTTAATCATTTTAGTAAAGACATGAGGTCTCTCTTAAACAAAGAAATTAGAAGATGCGCTCTCTTCCAAATTGTTCTCCAGAACCAAACTAAAGAAGCTCAATCGAGATGAATTGTCAAGCTAATGGAAGAAGGTTGGAAGCTTAAAAAATAAATACCTTGAGCTAGAGAGTAAGGATCACGAAGCTATTTAAAGCAAAAATATAGTTCTCCTTTCAAATTGTCCTCCACAACCAAACTAAAGAAGCTCAACTGAGATGAATTGTCCAATTGATGGAAGAAGGTTGGAAGCTTCAAACATAAATACCTTGAGCTAGAGAGCTCAGATCACGGAGCTATGAAAAGCAAAAGTATAGCTTTCATCTCAAGCCAGAAGATTGGAAAGACTACAACGAAGGTTTCTAAGCACAAAGAACCCTGGGCTTTGATACCATGTTAGAGAAGGTGTGAGAGAGTGAGAGGAGAGAAAGCTTGCTCCCTTGGTCTCTCCAACACCCCTCAAAGCGCTCTTATGTCACCCCTTAGGGCTAAGGATTGTTCTATACTATTTATAATGTCTCTTATCTACATAAAGTGACGGGCTGGTTAGGAATAGTAAAAATTGCATAAGAGACACTACAAAACACTAAGAACAACGATTCAATGAGCACCGCATCCTCTCCAACAAGCATTAGCACTCTAGACCGAACATGTAACTCTAGACCCAACAAGCAAACACAAAACATGAATGAGTTCATTGCGACACCACCCTCCTAAAGCGAACATTGAGACGTACGTCTTCAAACTAACACTCCCAAGAATCCAACTAACACAATACCCCCAAACCCAGAATAGTCAAAATTACAAACCATAAAAAACTCAACAATGAAACTTGCACTCAAAAAACCAACTAGAGTCACAACTCATAGTTAGACCACGTATGGACAAATACTCCCCTGCATGATAGCATACCAAACCAGCCACTTCTAGTTTACCTCACCTAACACATGCTAAAACATATCATGTTGCTAAAACATGAAACAACCACATAAAGCCTAAAACAGACCTTACCACTCCTTCCCAATATTAAAACACTATCATTTTCAAGTATGTACCTCAAGAATTAAAGCACCCAAGAAAGACCACCCTGTTGCATGACTACACATCCATATATCAGTTTGTCCTACTAAATTATAAATCATATGCCTTTAGTGATGATAGCAGGAATCTTATTCAACCCTCTCCACATATCCTCCAATTCAATTTGATAATAAATAACAGTCTACATACATGCTTCCTAAGTCAATGCTCACAAAAACTTGTGATCCCTTACGTAACTTAATTTTTGTTCTCTCATGAGAAATACTAGGTTTCCACATTGGAAAAAGCAAGTCTTCACAACCATTGTGCCACAAATTGTGTAAGCATATGAGGCACCACATGGTTGCCATGTGTTCTTACTAGAAGCTACCACGTGCAAAAAAAAGGGAACCAGAGAGTTCTGTAGATGAGGGCGAGATCAAGTCCAAGAAAGAATGAAGGGAGGGGGTACATAGGTGAGTAGGAGAGAGGAGTAACACATTGGGATATTATCGAAGACAAGGGCCAAGTGTCTCCAAGGCCTTGGGGTGATGAATTGTAGCAAGGTGGGAGACATCAATATCGAGGACGGGCTGAGCGATGAAGTGAAAGTATCACAGTTGTAGAGGCTTAAATTCAGCATTGATTGGTTTTCATCTTTGAAGTGCAACGGAGGTATATGATGATAAGATGTGCATAGATAGAACTGTAAATAGAGAGACAATGTGCCCCAACCCATGTTAAGAGAGAGAGGAGTTTTCAATGTTAGAGTAAAAACCTATGTTCAACCAACCACCCATGTTAAGAGAATGATAATAGTTTTCAATGTTAGAGTGAAAACCTATGTTGAAACGCATAAAAGAAAATGAACATTTTCCAAGATAAAACCTATTTTAAAAACGCATAAAAGGAGAAAAGACAACTTTTAAAAACATCCCTCAAGGTAAGCTCAGTTCCCCCTTGTTATTTATTGTACATGGAACATGCATGATTACTAATTGATAGTTCTACTACTTCCAAATACCTGTAAAAGCCCGACACACTCCCATAGAAGAAATACATTCGAACAGAGAGCAAACAAAATGCACACGCACCCATTTGTTATTAATATAAATGCTATTACATGTGAACCATTCTAGCAACAACTTGCCCTTGTACTAATTTTTGTGCACTTCACATGCAGTGCACAAGGTTCATTTGCTAGAAGCACAACTGCCAACAAGAGGCACCAAGTACTAGCATCTCTTAAGAGCAAGGCGTTCATTTGTGTGCATTGCTACATATTTCAGTCTCTAAATGCCAGTGCTAACAAGAGCAAAGGGTTGATTTGTGTGTATTGCTAAATATTTCAATCCTTGAATGCCAGCACTAACACAAGCAAGGGTTCAAATTGATATTGACACTTGACCGTATTTTGGATTGTAATAAAGATAACCAATACCATCCCATCAACCAATGAGGGTATATTCAGTCTCTTGAAAATAGTTGCTATGAATTTGCTCGGCTGGCTGACAATCGCAAACAATTTTAGACATCCCTTGCCTTATTACCATTCATCTCCTCAGATCTCTACTACATGTGAATTTTATTTACTGCCCCTGCCAGGCATATAGCTAAGTACAAAAACGTTTGCTCCGTTGTCGAAGAAAAGGGCCCTTATGGAGTGAAGATATTTATGGCTATGATTACATGCTCCGTGTCATCTCTTAGGAGCAAATTTCATGGGACAAATTGAAAAGGCCATCCGGCGTGCTGCAAAAGCAAGAGTGAATCGTTCATCCTCTGTCAAGGGCCTTTCAATGACTTTTATGCTGGTCGGAGCCTGTAAAAGCAAGGCACTTGAAGTCAGTAATATCTAGAAAAAAAAACCTGAGAAAAATCTGAACTGCATTTGCAAATAACACATTCACAAGTTCAAACAGGTGCTCTATGAAAAAACAGTGTCTGTCCTGTTATATTGTTCAGATGCCTCCTACAAATTTTCTCCAAGATATTTAAAAAAAGTACACACATGTATACTTCTGCGTATGTCCCCATTTGATAACTTTGGGTGTGTGGTGTGTGTGTGTGTGTGTGTGTGTGTGTGTGTGTTCCTATGGAGATGTATTGTTGGTATTCTCCCAGTGGGAGTGAAATTGGCTAAACGACGAATAGCTTCACCTCTCTGTCCAAGATGTCACCTTGCATCAGAGAGTATTCCGCATTTATTGTGGTTTTGTTCATATTCCAGAGACCTTCTAGATAGAATCTCCTATTTTTTATCTCTCAGATTTCCAGCACACAGGTTCTACAAGTTTTTCTGGATGTATGGCAAACTATCAGCTTCTTTGTCACAGTATTCTCTCTTCTTCCACTGGATCAGATACTAGGCCTTATGGACCCTCTGGCTGCAGCGCATCCAAGCATATCTGAATTCTCCTCTTCAGCATCCTTATGAGTTTTTCAGAGCCTCATTAAGGCAGTCTTTATATGATGCCTTACATGAGGAAGATTTGGATGTTTCTTGTATTCAACTTTTCTTTTACTGTTTCTGATGGATAGGGCTGTAGCTCTATTTTGAGCACGGCCTGGATGTAAATGAATGTTTTATAATATAAGTATCTTGGTTTTACAAAAAAAAAAAAAGTGTGTGTGTGAAAGAGAGTAGAAGTAGAGAGAGAGAGAGGGAGGACCTGCAGCCCTTGCTCCAGCCTTCCCATCAGCCCCCTAGCCCCCCCAAATTAGCCCGTTTGCATCAGCTACCTGCTGCACCACATCAGAGCTCAAAAAATGGCGTTTTGGAGCATTAACTACCTGCTGTACAGCCCACCATAAATCCGTACAGTTTCCGTACAGGTGTACGGACCTATACGGCCTGTCCCGCCCTGCTCAGGCTGCTGCTGCCAGTTAATTCCCTGCTCCTGGGTCGTTTTTATGCAGGGTTTTGCTCACGGACTGCATCTATACGCTGGTTCTGAGGGCTCTCTGCTCCCCTTTCTCTCCTCTTGGGTTTCTGGGTCCTGTGTACTCT
This sequence comes from Dipteris shenzhenensis, assembly GCF_047967505.1. Classification (NCBI taxonomy): domain Eukaryota; kingdom Viridiplantae; phylum Streptophyta; class Polypodiopsida; order Gleicheniales; family Dipteridaceae; genus Dipteris; species Dipteris shenzhenensis. Next base: position 25,781,611 of record NC_141628.1, on the reverse strand, counting down.
TTCCATTGCCAGAATCTCTCCTCTTTTTCTGAAAAATAGTTCATCTGGGAACTTTTACTGGTTTTTTTCTCTTTTTCTTCTATAGAACTTGTCTTTTCTTTTCTCTAAATCCCTACATCTCTCTTTCCCCTTCTTCTCCTTGCAAATACACTATTTTCTCCTTCTCTGTGGGCTGTTTTTTCTTTTTGGGACTGTTTTTTCTCTATTATCACATTATAGGTACCTCCTTTTTGGGTTCCATCCTCTTCCAAAGACATGGCTGAATACTCTTATGAAAAAACTTTTCAAAAGGATCGATCAGTTCAATGCAAAAAGCAAAAGCAGGCTGAGGGTCAGCATGACCCAGTGCATGATTCTGTTGAAGCACAACTGGTTTATGATGTCATCATGAAGGATCTGCAGACAGAAGGAAAGAGTGGAAAGACTCTGTTCCCTCGGTTGGTCTCACGGTTGAAGTCGATGAAATTGTGGATCCAGTTAGAGAATATGCCAAAAATGCAGTTATTTTATTTTTCCTAGGTCAGATGCCACCTGCTGCAGAGGTAGGCAACTGGTTGACCCGCACATTGGCTGGCTCATTTGTTCGGAAGGTACACTATGTAGCCAGAGGTTTTGTTGAGGTCATTATGGTAGATGAGATTCACAGGCAATGCTTTTGGAATATTCGCCCCTCTTTTTTAGGCAGCAAATGGTGCACGTTTTGCCATGTTCTCACACAAGGGATTTTCAGACTTTGATCTGACACTTTGATCTGACACCGATGTCCGGTCTAGGTTGAAGTTGTAGACTTCCCGCAATGCATGGCTTCACTCTTGCCTAAAATTGCAGCGACTTTAGGCAAAGTGGTTTGCCCACCACGGCCTAGTGGCAACTCAAATCGATTTTGCATTCTCTGGGATACTGATAATCCCACACTAGAGTCTTATTCAGTCACAGTGAACAATGTTGACATGGGAAGTGCTTTTTATAAATTGAAATGGGGATTATTTGCAGGGGCTTGCTTTGATTGTAAAAAATTTGGGCACATGGCTTCGCAGTGTCCAATGAGTCAGCATAAAATGCCTCCTGCCACTTTGCCTGTTCAGATGCCCACTAAGGATGCTCCTGCCTCTATTGGGAATAAAAATAGAGGTAATAGACAATTTTTTGTGAATCAGGATAAAGGCAAAGCTTCAGTGGTTTCAAATGGGACTGCTTCTTCCCCTTCACTTCCTATTATTCAACCCTCAGCAAAAGGACCGAAACCTCCAATTGATGGATGGCAAAGTCCAAGAAAAGTTATTTCTATTCGACGACCTCCACCCCCTCGCACTTGGAATGGTGCATCTTCTAGTGGAAACTCTCCAGAGGTGAATTCAGGAATTGGGATCACATGGGCTGCGGTGACAGCTAGCAGAACCCTCTTCCTTGAAGAAGAGGTTGCTACTTTGCTGTCCACTCCTCAGGCAGATGTTTCTTCTCAAGGAAGAGGCCCTAACCCTGAGGTAGAAATGCAGGGTTGACATCCTGAAGGTTGCTGCTGTACATAGCTGTTTTTTCTCCTATAAATATCTGTAAATATGACTGCTCATGTCAAATGCTTTACACTTAATGTTCAGGGGGATGCGTGACAGTAGGAAATGGAAATCTGTGTGGCTGTATATCAATAGATTTCAGCCTGACAGTGGCATTACAAGAACACAATCAACATGTCTATGCAGGAAAGACAGATCATTACTGTGGATATGATATCTTCTATGCTAGGGAGCACTCTTTCTCAGGGGTAGTCCTTCTGATCAAACATGAGCTTCAACCAGTTATTGCTTTAAATGACAACAAAGGCAGATGGCTTGTTCTTCAATGCATCATTCGAGGATAGGTGTTTGAATTTGCTTCTGTTTATGCACCTCAATCCTCTAGAGAAAGAACTGCAATTTGGGATGCCATGCAACAATATCCATGGAGATATCATGCCTTTATATGTGGGGATTTCAATAATGCTCCACAACAGGGTGACAATACATTAGGAAATACTCATATGTTAACCCCTGAAAAGCATGCATGGTCTCAATTACTGATGCATCTTGATTTGGTTGATCTTTGGAAGGAATTGCAGCCTTTGTCACCAGGATACACTTTTCAACATAATGCTCTTTCTTCTTATCAAGCATGTCTGGATCGCTGGTACAGTGTAGCTCCACAACAAAATGATGATTTTACATGCAAAATGTGGATTGACTATGCCTTTGTGCATTCAGAGCATGCACCTTTATGGTTGAGGTTATCTTTTTATGATATGCCAGATGATAGACTGCCTCAAAGGCGACATCTGATTGTGAACAATAGCTATTTGCAGCATGTTGTTTTCAAGGCCATGGTTACTGAAGCATCTCACTCTCTGTCTTCTCAGAGCCACTTTGATATTGATAATGCATGGGATTCTTTTGTTTCCAAAATGCAAGTTGTAATTAGAGGTTATGGCAAGTCTTACATGAAGACTCTGAGGGAAACTGTTGCTCAAGCCAAATTGACTTGTCAAGACCTCACTGAACTCAGTCATCTTCGTCCATTGTCCTTGCATGAGCAAACAACACTATGCCAAGCTAGACATTGTCTTCAAATCAATGATCACAGGAAACTGGCTAAATGGGAGACTAGAGCAAGACAAAGAGCTTTTACAGATAAAGGCTGCTCTTCCAAACAATTTTTTAAAAGCTTGCATCAGAAGAGATTAAAAACAAACATTTGCAGGGTGCTTCTACGTGATGGTTCATGGACTACATCACGGTCACAGCTTGCTTCTGTTTGTGTACATCATTTCTCTCAGCAGTTTGGTTCTGCAGATCCTCCCTCGCATCAGGTTTTGTCTGCAAAAAATTTACTTTTACAACATGTTTCTCCTATTATTTCCACTACTCAAGCTTTGGAATTGGAGGAACCCTTTACTGAGAGGGAATTGTCAGATCCAATCAAATCCTGTGGTAGATGGAAATCTCCAGGATGGGATGGTCTTACAGTTGAGTTTTTTCTAGAATATCAGCCTCTTTTGAAGCATACATTGCTGCATATGGTGAACTCTGCTTGGAAAAATCAAAAAATGCCAGACACATGGAAGAGAGGTCTTGTTAAACTCCTTCCAAAAAAGCAAATTTGTGAATCTTTGGCTGATTGGAGACCTATCAGGCTTATGCCAGTCATTTACAAAGTTACTACCAAAATGATTGTTGATCGGCTAAAAGGTTATTTACATGATTTTTGCCGAAAAAAACAGTGCTGATTATATTACTTCGAAAAAACAAGATACATGAGGTCAGTTTTGCAGCTGACGGGGCTGCGTTCACAAATTGGACGCAGCCCTAAATGGAAACAAAAAGCGCTCTCTCACGGAGGGATCAGGTGGGTGTGAATAAACAGCCAGAGAGGTGGTGAATAGCGCCACTGAAGGCCCTGAGAAGTATGCTCAAAGAAGAGGCCCTGCGTATCCCAATCTCGGAGGAAACGTCTCCGCTTCTCCAGGCCAGCTCGGGAATCTCCCTGTATCTGGTCCCACTGGCCTCTGAGTGTGTGTATAATCTCACTCCAGATGTCGGCCATGACCTGGGCAGTCGAAAGAGAGGTACCACCGAGGATCTGCGCGCAGCGCGAGGTCCAAATGTGCCATCCAGCGATGCTGCTAATAATCTCCCAGACTAGCTGCCTCTCCTAAGATCCTGTGTCCGCCTCTGCCAAGTGCGGCGGGATGCTCTCAAGCGGCCCCCAAGTCCCCTGTGTGATAAGGAATATGGGGTCCTGCGGGCCTGCCTCGAACAATTGATGATAGCCAGGTGTGGTGCTGCACTAGCAGAACGCGCCCCAGGTGATCAAACCTAACTCCGGTGCTACGCGAGTAAGGATCCCGAAGGTCCACCTCCACACTTCCTGGGCGCGAGTGCAGCTCCACAGGCAGTGTTTTGGTGACTCCTCGTCCTCATGACAAATCTGACAAAGTCCATCCTGACCAATCTGCCGCAACTAGCTCCCCACTGGAAGACCCTTGTGGGCGAGTAGCCAAAGGAAGTAGCAAATCTTCCGCGGCCGCCAGCTCTCCCACAAGGCCTTCCAGAAGGCCTGCAAAAATAGCCTGGAGATACCCTGAGCATACCAACTGGGCCGCTGGGTGGGCGGGCGGCTCTGCATCCTCCCGAGAACTCTCCTGCCCAATGTCGTGTTGTAAGCGAAGAAAGGGGTCGGCCCCTGGCCTGCCACAACCTCTGGCCATCTCCACTCACCTGGGTCCCAATCAAGCTCTGACAGGGCCCGCCCCTCCCAAAGCCAGAGTCGCCATAACTGCAGTTGATCCTGCTCTATACTAGGATCGATCCGCCAAACCTTCCCCACGAGGCCTACGACCCGAACCCTCTGCCACGAGAGAAGGGGGTCGATGAGCACACCCTCTCTCCTGAGTCGGCCGTCCCCCAAAACCACGAAGAAGGAAACAGAGGTGTCGTCCATCCGGCCTGCAACCACCAGTGGGATGCCACGGGGGGTGAACTGTCCAAGCCAACGGTCATCACCAGGCATGAGGATCTGAATCTCGGGTGGAACCAACCAACCGGCAGGAATCGCTCCGTCTATCTCTGTGCGTCTCGCCTGAGCTCCACGGACACCTCCGGCTGTGGCTGCTAGAGCAACGGTCTCCAAGTGTCTGTAAGTGTCCCTCCAAACTCGAAGGGACCGGGCTGGCCCCCGCATCCAACCGTCCCACAGGATATGTGACCTCTCCCCCAGCTGAAGGCCCAAGGTATCTCTGACCTAATCGTTCCAGATGAGCGGCTAGCGGTCGATCTCCTCCTGACTGCTAGGAGGGGACTGAGACAGAGTCGCTTCCAAACCGTGAGAAGGCTACGAATGAGCGGGGAGCGGGGGTGAGTAAGCGGTGCAGAGGTGAAGATCCACCGGAGGGACGATAGCCACTCTCCACCTCGGCGCGGGACGCAATAATTGATCCCCTGCTGAAGTAACATCTTCCACGTTTGCCCCCCTGGGGTCAAACCGCGGATAACTAACCTGCCCAGCAGGGCCTGACTCTGAAGCTCAGGATCAATGACCCCCAAGCCACCCTCAGCCTGCGGAAGAATGACTGTCTGCCACGCTACCCTGGCTCTGGTATCTCTGAGACCATCCCTCCCAGACCACAGAAAATTCCGGACCATCCTCCTGAGCTGTGCCACGCTGGATCTCGAGAAGCACCAACAAGAGGCCACATACCAGGCCGTGGCCAAGAGAACCTGGTTGACTACAAGAGCACGACCTGCAAGAGAGAGCTTAGCAGTGCTCCAGAAAGCCAGCTTCCGTCGAATGGAATCTAGCACCGGGAGAAACTGCTGAGCTGGCGTGATGTCCAGGCCGACCTGAAAGCCGAGATATCTAGCTGTCTGCCCCCGCGGGATCCATCTGAAACCCAAAAACCTCCCCCACTGTGAGCATGCCCCAGGGTTTGTGAGAAAACCAACTAATTTGTTCCAGTTGATTTTCGCACCAGCTGCCGAGCAAAAGACCTCTAAGGCTAGCCTCACCCTCTCCAGCATCATCTCATCATCCTGAACATACAGCGCTGTGTCATCTGCATACTCCGAGTCCAGGAGCTCCGTGTCCTCCCTGATAGGAAGGCGAACACCCCGGATCCCGATCGACCTCACCCGAAGGTAGTAAGTCATCGCCTCGGCGAAGAAGAGAAACAGGTAAGAAGCGAGGAGGCAACCCTGACGCACTGATCTCTCCAATCGAAATCGCGCCGCCGATGATGACCCTGCTAGAAGCTATCCTGTATAACGCTGAGATACCCTGAATCCCAGTCTCTCCAAAGTACCCTCCACGAAGGACCAGTCCACTCGATCGTAGGCCTTCTCAAAGTCGAGAAGTAGGATGGCTAAGTGCGACCCGCTGTGCTGAGCCCACTCCGTCGCCTCTGAGAAGGTGAAGACATTATCCAGGATACTGCGATCCTGGACAAAGCCTGTCTGAGTGTCATGAATGAGGTCAGGAAGTAGTGGCCGAACTTTGGCGCTGATCATCTTGGCAAGGATTTTGTAGGCAGTGGTGAGGAGAGTGATCGGGCGCCACTGACGGATCTCCTGTCGGTCTCCTCCCTTCGGGATGAGGCAAATCAATCCTGAAGAGAGGCTCTCTGGCATATGTCCGTTGCTGAAAATCCTCTGGAGGGCTGCTAGGAGGGGCTGATGGATCTGATCCCAGAAAGAGGTGAAGAAAACGCGAGAGAGCCCATCCTCGCCAGGGCATTTCTGCCCATCGATGGCCATCAAGGCCGCCTGCATCTCGACAGTGGTGAACAGTGCCATCAACATCGTCTGCATGTTGGGCTGAACAAGGGCTGGAATGTGCCTCCACACCTCCTCGCGGGAACGTCTAGTACGGGGCGCAAGCTGCTCCTGCTGGAAAAGAGTCCTGTAGAAGTCGGTAGCCAACCCCAAGACCTCTTCCGGATCAGTAACGATGTGCCCCTCCGCTGTCCTAGGACTCCGGAGCTGGTCACCTGCTGCCCTCTGGCCATGCGTCCTGAAGAACTCTTTGCTCATCCGGTCGCCCTTCCGAGCCCAGTAGGAGAGGGAGGCGTGATAAGAAAACTCTGAGCGACGCTGGAGAGTCTCCTCAAGAAGGGCTCTGGCTCGAAGGGCCTGGATCCAAAGCTCCTCCGAACCCGGAGCTGCCTGCCGGAGTCGCTGAATGGAGGCGAGGTCCCTACGAAGAGCTCTCTCTCTGCCCCACCACTCCTGGCGAACCTGAAGGGCTGCGAGCTGGCAAATCTGGCTGGACTCCTGCAAAGCCTGCGCCACCGACTCTACCAGATCCACGCACTCGCCCCAATCTCTGTCCCAAAGGCTACCGATACTACTGCGCACCTCCTCCCTAGAGAAGATGGAATCAGGAATCCTGCACGAACGGGGAGGAAGGGACTGAGCTGCCGAGTCTAGTGATAAGAGCACTAGCGCGTGGTCGGAGAGTGTCGTCCCTGGCACTACACCCACCTGACCACCTCTGCTGATGGCCCAATCACTGACATAAAATTTGTCTAGTCTCTCCAGGAGTCTGCCTCCTTCCCTGCGGAAGCCCCACGAGAAGTCCAAGCTCCCGTGCCATTGGCGGAAGGACGGGTCTCTCCAGCTGTCCCTACCTCCTGTCGCGAAAATAAAGGAGTCCCAAGCGGACTGCTCTGCCTGAGCTATACCTGTAAACTCTGGTCCTCTGCCCTGCTGGTCCTCCAAAGTCTCCAGATTGTTGAAGTCACCTCCAACAATCCACGAATCCATGTCTGGGAGAATCTCTATGAGTGTCCTCCAGAAGGTGGCTCTGCATCGGAGGTCTGTGGGTGCATAGATGTTAAGGATTCCTATTTTGGAGCCCTCCAACTCTAGGCCAACCCAAAGTGCACGGCCTGGGATCAACGTACCATGGCCAAAAACTCCCTGGGCAAACGACTTGCAAATGGAAGTGCAGACACCGCCACTCCTCCCCTATGCACCGATCGAGGGCTCCCAATAAGTGTGAGAGCGTCCAGGGAGGATCTTCCCGCAGCTACGGGAATGAGCCACTGAGAGCTTATGCTCCTGGAGCAGGAGTATATCCAAGCGACCAATCACTGCTGGCTGAAGTTCCTGTCTCAAGATGAGTTTCCTAGGACCACGGGTGCCAGAAGAATGAAACCCGTTCACGTTCCAGGAGACAAGGTGTAAGCTCATGATGAGGACTGGTAGGCTGTGAACAACTGTCTGCTCGCGGCTGAGGTCGATGAAGAGGCTGAAATTTCGAAATGAAAGCGCTGACGCTTTTGTGAGGGTTTGGAGGGGGAGGCGGGGTCATCCTGCCCGTTCTTCAAAACTTTTAGCAAAGGCGTGAGGCCTTTGGTGCCATGGACAAACGCTTTCTCGAGCCAACTCGAGATCTCTGAGGTAGTCATCCCATAGAAGGCGCGAAGTTTCTGAGGAGTCCAGGCTCTGACATCCTGGGGGAGGGGCCACGACAGAGGGGGCATGAGGATCACAATCAATCTGAAACGCTTGGCGGCGCAACGCCACCGCAGGCGCACGTCACCCTCGGACCACTGAGTCTCGAGAAGCTGTCCACCCGACGGGCCTATCCAGGAGCAAATCTGAGCGTGCGTCTGCTCTCTGAGGGTGTCCTCACGCTGTGTGTGCTGCTCGTGTCGCCGTGCTCGGAGAGAGGTATCTCGGTGGCGAGTCATCTCATGTAAGAAAGCAGCTAGGCATCGCTGATCCGGGAACTACAACATGTGTGGGAGGGAGCCGAATCCGTAGGGGAAGAGGCAGTGGTACCGGCCTCGAATGGCATAATAGATAGGACATCTGAAAGCAAAGTGCTCCGACTCGATCTCCTGCAAGTCGCAAAGTGGGCAAAGGCGGTCCTCTCGTGGGATACCCTCTGTGCGTCCGCTCTCGATCCGTAATCGGTGTGACGAGACCCTAAACTGACCGAGGGAGATCTGGAGCGCATGTGGTAGATGAAGCTGTGTGTAACCTGGAGGTGTAATGAAGCCCTCCTGTGAGACATATCAACATTTAAAAGGCATCTAATCTGTAAAATCAGAACTAGTTCACATGATCTCGAGGTAGAGAGGGGTACATGGGCAAGACCCATGACCCCCAAAGAGGAAGAACCTGCAGAATTTGCTCCACAGGTGAGGTAGAAAATGAGCAGCTTGTACTCCTAAGATGTAGAGCCAACACACACATTAGAGAAAGTTATGAGGTCAGCAGAGATAATCTGAAAAATCTGCTAGAGCAGCCAGCCAAAAAGCTAGGAAGCTACTTGAAAGGGATTTTGGAACACCGTAACAAGGTACCGGGACTAGCACATAAGCTAGCCCAACAACTACTCACTACGTAACAAGAAGTAATATTTTGTCTCAATTGATGCAAGGGATCACTTTAAGTTGATAGTGACCGCCAGTCCCATAGATCCTGAAGGGTCTCATGCGGATCTTAATACAATCATATCATATCATACTTCTCTCTCTCTCTCTCTCTCTCTCTCTCTCAAGTCTTGTTGCAGAAGGCCAACCATGTCCATTGATTGGGTTGTGTGTATATAGATCTACATTGTCTCTTCTCTCTCTCTCTCTCTCTCTCTCTCTCTCTCTCTCTCAGCCTCCCGCTCAGCCCCCCGCTCAGCCTCCCGCTCAGCCCCTCCCTCACCCGCTCAGCCTATCCGCCTCAGCCCCCCCCCCCCCCTCTCACCCGCTCACCCCTCCGCTCAGCCCCCCCGCTCACCCCTTGCTCACCCCTCCGCTCACCCCCTCGCACTCGCAGCCCCCGCTCACCACTCGCTCACCCCTTGCACCCCTCCTCTCACCCCTCCGCTGCCCCCCCGCTCACCCCTTGGAACCCCCCCCCCTTCACCCCTCCGCTCAGCCCCCGCAGCCCCCCCGCTCACCCCCTCCCTCAACCCTCCCGCTCACCCCCTCGGTCAACCCCCCCGCCCACCCCCTCACGCCCCTCCTCTCACCCCCCCGCCCCCCCTCGCACTTGCAGCCCCGACCCCCCCGGGGCCCCCCCCCCTTTTTTTTTTAAAATAAAAAATAAAAAAATTAAATAAAATAAAAACGCAGCCCCAACCCTTTTTTTTAAAAAAATAAATAAATTAAAAAAAAACCCCAACTTTTCTTTTTTAATTTTAAATCTCTCTTCTCTTTGTCTGTCTGTCTGTCTGTCTCTCTCTCTCTCTCTCTCTCTCTCTCATCGCACATTGGCAGCGCTCGCCATCTCCCGCTTTTCAATGTTGCCAGTTTCCCGTAATTAAACATGGCCGACACCGTCGAGCATGTTACAGAAGCAGCAACATCAATGGCCGCCACGACCGATATGCTGCACTATAGTAGAAGAGGACTTGCATCTTCTTCAAAGGACAGCGCAGTGCCTGCACTTGCCGCACTCCCAGTCGCAGGTACACCGGTTTCAGCTCCACTATCTCATCTTCCGCCCAGCGCAGTGCCCGCACTTGCCGCACTCCCAGTCGTAGGTACACCGGTTTCAGCTCCATTATCTCATCTTCCGCCCATAGCTACTTTGTACCTGCAGTTTTTTTCACCCCTTCCCTCTCAGGTTCCTTCTTCTCCTACCCCTTCTCCACCCTTTTTGCTCCCCCTCTCACAGCCCTCTGTCACCTCTTCCCCCCGTTTGTTGCCTATTTTACCTACTTTGCCAGAGGCTCCCTCCTCCTCATCCTCTCTACAGACTTTACCCATCCCCTCCTCTCCATCCCCGGTACCCGCTTTCTCTCCCCCTTTCCAGCCTTCTCCTTCATCCCCGCTACCCACCTTACCGGTTTCCCTCCTTTCTTCCTTTCTTTCTCCTTCCATGCCTGTGCTATTTGTCCTTGCCGCCACATCCTACCAGAGCTTCAGCACTTTGAGACCCACCTCCGAGCTGCCCTTCAGATGCTTCACAGGAAGGACGAGACCATTGCTCTACTTACAGCTCAGGTTGCATCTCTTGCTGATCGAGTGACACAGCAGGATCGGGAGATCTTGTCTATTAGGACAGATCTTCAGGTCTTACAGGCGACTCATAGGACTCTTGCTGGAGAGATTCATGGACACACAGAGCGAGTGCAGCAGATCGAGACTCGCGTTCAGCACATAGACACATCTCCCACTACAGCAGTAGCAGCGGTTGAGGAGCGTTTGACCTCCCTTCAGACAGAGGTCCAGAGAGCCACAGAGTGGGTGGATGTCGTCCGCCGTCAGCCATCACAGCCTCAAAGATCGACTGTATCAGCTACATTGGCCGAGTCACAGCAGAGGGCCACAAAGGCCCTCAACATTCGCATTCGTGGTATCTTGCCCTCGGCGACAGAGTCCACGATGACACAGGCTGTGACCTTTGTCTCTCAGACACTGGGAGTACAGGATCATGGCATAGTAGGATCATATAGAGTCGGGAGGGATCGAACTAGAGAGCAGCCCCTCATTATCAGATTCAGAGATGCCCAGGCACGTCTAGCTGCCCTCAGGAGGAGAGGGACACTCAGAGACCACCCACAGATTTCCATGGACGAGAGGATCTGACTCAGATACAAGTTGAGGAGCGCAAGGCGCTCATGCCTCAGAGAGATGCCAGCCCAGGGCAAGTGGGCAGTGATCAGGGATGGCAGACTCATCACAGGCACTTTGAGGCGTGCTCCCACAGTGCTTAGAGATGACAGACCAGCAGATATAGCCCCACCTCCACCTCCTGCTACGACCGCTTGATGGGACAGGGCCCATGGGACACACCACCCGTCAGATAGTCTACGCATCGCTGTATGGAACTACAATGGTTCTTTTACAGCACAGCCAGGCAATCTACGGGGGGCATTCTTTGGGAGAGATATCATCTTTTTCACGGAGACACACGAGAGTCCAGAGAGACCTTTGCCACGAGTGACAGGGTATACATGGAGATCTGCCTTCAGGCAGCACACTCGAGCATTTGGAGTGAGAGGATCTGGAGGAGTGGCCATTTTGTACAGAGAGCATCTCGATCGGATCATCACAATGGAGAGAGTGGATTCACATGCCCGATTCTTGTGGGTACGCATCTGCTGCAGAGCCCCTCAGCGAGATCTTTTTATTGCAGTTTGCTACTTCCCCCCGGCGCAGTCGATCTATTCTTCCACTGGACCAGGCCAGTCCATATTTGAGGATCTCTCAGCGGACATTGCAGATTTTTCACATCGCGGAGAAGTCATCCTTTTAGGAGACTTCAACGCGAGGACCTCAGACAGACAGGCCCTCACTTATGACTTCATGGAGGATCCGGTCATACTCCTAGCATTTCACGATGATAGCCTCTGTCGGACTTCATCAGACTGCACAGTACAGCCCACAGATCAGGGACGTCAGTTACTGGAGCTCCTCACCTCGCACAGTATGGTCATTTATAACGGCTTGTCCAGGTGGCCACAGTCTTCCATGCCTACATTCTCTTCTGCTTCTGGGCGTGGTACTAGCGTGATCGACTATATCATAGGTCCCCCGACTCTAGTCCCTTCCATCCATAGCCTTACTGTTAGCCCCTTCATGCCCTCTGCCGACCATGCACTCATCCACTTTACTTTGACTAATGTCTCCCATGACCCACCCCCCCCTCGTTATCATGACCGCCAACCCTATTACGAGGTTCATTTCGACCACCAGTTCGATGATGTATATAGCCAGAACCTCAGCTGCCTACTCCGTCCTCATCTATTAGATGCTCTACCATCCACGCAGGACCGGTGGGAACTTGTACATACTTCACTCGTTTCTGCCGCTCACATGTCGTTCCCTGCTACATGTCATTCGTCTAGTCCCCCACCGGTTGGTCTTGTTCCTTGCAACGGTTGGTATGACGAGGAGTGTAAGGAACTCCGCAGGAAACTTCACCTTGAGACCAAGGAGAAGTCTCCCCTCCTTGCCGAAACCAAGAGAGACTACAAGTGGTTGGTTAGGCGCAAGAAACGCCAATTTCTAGCTCGGAATGAGGAGGAGCTGAGAAGCTTGCTTTTCAGCTGTGACTCCAAGGAATTCTGGAGAAAATTCCTCCGCTCGAAGTCTCAGAGCCCCCTCACAGATCCACGTGTCTGGTCTGCATACACTTCAGCTCTATACGATGTTCCAGATCAGCCAGCCATCGATTTATCCCATTCCCCTAGGCCAGCTTCATCTAGTCTCTTCACACCAGAGAGTGTCCGTGCAGCAGTCCACCGATTGAAGAACGGGAGAGCTAAGGATCATGATGGATTGCAAGTAGAGTATGTAATCCATGGGATTGATGCCTTAGATTTTGTTCTTTCCCGTCTCTTCAATGAGTCTGTTTGTACAGGCCTACCACAGTCCTGGTTAGGCAATACCATAGTACCTATCCACAAGTCGGGGGACCCTATGGAGCCGTCGAATCACAGAACCATCATGATTGGCCATGTTATGGCCAAGATCTATGCATCAGTTTTGGAAAGCTGTATAAATGACCATGCCGAGATGACAGGACTCAGAGCCAGAGGGCAGGCTGGATTTCGCAGGGATCATTCGACACTTGACCACATCCTCACACTCAGGGCACTGGTAGAGGAGGCGAAGTCACGAAGGCAACGGCTTTATTGTTGCTTCGTGGACTTCAGGAAAGCATTTGACACAGTTCCGCGATTCAGATTGTTTCAGAGGATTCGCCAGATGGGCTTCAGTGGAGAGATACAGTGGGCTATCATGGCTTTGTATGAGAGGGTCACTGGTCGGGTTCGGACACGTGAGGGGCTCTCAGAGGAGGTATGCAGCACGATTGGGGTGAAGCAGGGTTGCCCGCTCTCTCCTACTCTCTTTGGATTATATATTGATGAGCTAGAGATGTTTATACAGATGACAGGCGGTGTGGGCTCTACTCTCTCAGGATCCTCCATTCCTATCCTCCTGTATGCGGACGATGTGGTTCTCATTTCCTCTACTGCTCAGGGCCTCCAGGCACATATTGAGGCACTCCACAGGTTTTGCCAGGACAGGGGGTTGACCGTAAACCTTGGCAAGACCAAGGTTATGGTTTTCAACACCTCTGATCGTATTTACAGCACGGATGAGTTTTGCTTCACATATGACGGACAGCCCATTGAGCTTGTTAGAGAGTACACTTATTTGGGGGCAGTTTTCAGGGGACCAGTTTTCACCATGACATATGCAGCACGAGATAGGATTAGTAAAGGGTATGCTTCGTTGGCTCATCTTGAGCGTCAGTGTTTTCAGTCCCACTTTCAGCATCCCGATACGAAATCCTTGCTTTTTGATACATTGGTGAGACCAGCTGCGATGTATGCAGCTCCTTTCTGGGCAGGAGACCTCGGCGCTGCAGATTGGAGACGAGTAGAGAGGTTACAGATCATCATGTTCTCTCGGCTCATTAGGGCCAAGGCTACAGTTCCGCATGAGATCATGCTAGCAGAGTTTGGAGCTACTCCCCTTGCATTGGATGCAGCGTTTCAGTCGGTCATGTATTTGCATAGGGTTAGGGAGTTTGGAGACTCAGCAGCAGGCAGAGCTCGGTTGCCATGGTTAGCACTTGCATCTTCTATGGAGTTGGCGCCCGATACTGCTGGTACTTCAGACTCACTAGGTGGCTCACATCTCTTGGACTAGACATGGATAGACTGCCTCCCTTCCGATACAGCATAGATGCCCCTCATCTTGAGTTGACTCGCCACGAGCTTAGCCAGGTCACGAGAGCAGACTTGCTGCAGCTTCATACGTATCGCACTTGGATTTATCCCACGCAGCTTCCGACGAAGATGGCCACATATCGTGACCACTTCCTTCGGATCTCAGAGGATGGATTTGTCATTCCACCAGGCTATACAGGTATCCACATGTCCCACTCACTGAGGATTGCCCTTGGCCAGCTTAGAGTCTCTTCGCATCAGCTCGAGATAGAGGCTGGTAGGATGCGACGCATGGAGGATGGACGGCGACCAGGCCGAGAGACCAGGATCTGCCCTTGTTGCACCATGGGAGAGGTGGAGTCAGAGGAGCACTTCATTTGCAGATGCCCGCTATATTATGAGCTCAGAGGTAGATTCCACTGTCTCTTCACGGATGGCTTTGGACCTCTCTCACGAGTGATGGACTACGAGGATCAGCATTGCCTAGCTCTTTATGTCAGGGAAGCCACTATGCTTCGACGAGACTACCTCAGAGACCATCAGCACAAACCGGAGCGTGATAGAGCCCAGCCTGATAGAGCTCAGGCACACGCTATACCAGAGGACAGAGACCAGGAGGAGCACGAGGAGGTCAGAGCTCACACAGGACACATGCCTCCACCCTGTGGATGTACATATGAGATGGTTTGTAGACGCCGCAGGATCTTGTTACATAGGGGACGTACTCGTCGCTTCATCTCCAGACGATCCAGGATGATGGCAGCTTTTCGGAGGAGACTTACTCATGGAGATCTCGCCCCACCAGCCGCTCACCTCACCTTTGCTCAGATTTGTACTCTCATAGCAGGAGGCAGAGTCGATGGACAGGATTTCCAGTATTATTTTGGTTCTCAGACTCCGTGACACCTGGACTTGTATCTTTGCATTGGCATATTGTACTCATCCCCCCATTTTGCACCCAGGAGCGGTTTCCTTGCATCTAGTTTACTTTGTATTTAGGCTCAGATTTGACATTATGTACTTTCACTTGCATTGTATTGCGTAGCACTTAGATGATATTCGACGATGCCTCTTCTTTGTGGCACGTTGATTTTGTGCTATCTTGTATGCAGAGTTCTTGATGTCCCATGGGCCCATTTTGGCCTTTAGTGGACAATAATACACTTTCTTTCTTTCTTTCTTTCTCTCTCTCTCTCTCTCCCCCAGCCCCTCCTACCCCCCCCGCTGGTCTATCGCGACCCCTGCTGACGGCTCTTCCAGCCTTGCAGAACTCTGTTGCAGCACTTCCAGCCATGTGGGGCTGTCCAAAGCATCCCGCCACAATCGCGGGTTGCCCTCCGGGCCACCGCACCTGCAAAACAACCGCAGAGCTGCTCTCAGCCCCTGCCTACCTCCTAGGCTCCTGCTTGGAGCCTCTGTTTGCGCCAGGTCCCCCTGGGCAGTTCCAGATGCCGTGGCACCCCCTAAAGTACACGCAGGAGGTCACGGGACCTTCCTGCATCCCCCACGGCCCTCACATGCCTTCTACCAGGTGGAAGGTGACTTAGAGGCTGTCATAGCACCCCACATTGCCAATGCTGCTCCACGAGAGCTCCATATCACGGCTCCGGGCTGCCCCAGCATTTCATATCTGTCGCCATTCAAGGACAACCTGCAAGCAAACAAGCAAATCATCAGAGAACAGCCTCAGCTCCTGCTGCGCACTGAACCGAGCATGCAAAGATCAAGAATCTCAAGAACCTGTGAGTGGATAATCATTAATGCTGCAGTCTAAGAGCTTTTTTTGGAGGGGAAATCTCGTTTGCTGCAGGTGGTGAAATGGACAAATCACCTGAGAAAAAGACCAGAGCGGAGAAGGAAAGAAAGTACAGATCTATATGGATGAGCGTTCAGAAGATTAGTGATCAGCATATCAAATCATGCTTTGCCACAATGATGCAGGATGCAGATATTGAGAGCTTGCTATTAAAAAGATAGGGGAAAACCATGCGTACATTGCATGCTCCATGGAAGAGGAGATGAGCAAGTGGAAAACTGAAATGCAAGTACGAATTCAAATAGGCAAAATGCAGGAAGAAATGACCCGAATACTAGATATTAAGACCAGCCAATGTGCCTTAATGATAAAGGAATTGGAAGATAAAGTGACCAGCCTACAAGCATAAAATGAGGTCTTAAAGGCAGAAAATGGAAGAAGGTGAAATTCAGCCACTCTTGAATGAGGAATTGAGTATGCTCAAAGAACAAGTGCAAACTTTACAAGCACTAGAGGGGAAGGGGACAAATGCATGCAAAGAACTAGAGGAATTGACAGAAGAGAATGCAAAACTAAAGAAGGATATAGCAGCCTTACAAGTCACCATGCAAGAGAAACATGAAAAAATTTCTCAGCAAATGATTGAGGGAAAAGAAAAAATGAAAGAAGTGGACTGAAGTGGTCAAGAAGGGCACATAAGCCCCAAAAAAGGAATTTATCTCTGATGCATTAGAGGATATTGTCCTTGTTAGAGGCCTACCAGTGAGAGACACCTCGATGGCAGATGCCAAGGCACTGATCACCAAAATGGGCATCAACCTCACCTTTGAAGGGGCATGGAGAGTCGGCACGGATGAGGCGCCGTCAAGACCTATGGTTGTGAGATTCAGGACAACAGCAGATAGGTCCACTTTTATGAGCATGAGAGCAGCATTGAAGGGGACAAGGACATATCTAGACGATGATCTCACGTTTTACAGCAAGAACATCAACAGAAGGGATGGTTCGAGTTATGGCAGCAAGACAAGAAGGGAAATAGGCTGTTTCTAGAGATGGCAAAGTCATCATAAGGGAGAGGGAAGAAAGGGAGTAAAGGGAAGAGAGGGATGGAGGCAGCACATGAAGGTGTCCGACTGATGGGAAACTGCCACAAAGCAGAGTCTTTAAAGATAGCTTTATGGGAACCGTAATGGGACTCTTTGGTCTGATCCAGGAGGCTTACACTGATGGGGAAAATGGGCTGTTTATAGAAATGGAAAGTCATCATAAGGGAGAGGGCAGAAAGGGAAGAGAGGGATGCAGGCAGCACATGATGGTGTCGGACTGATAGGATTGTGCCACAAAGAAAAGTAAAGATAGCTGTGTGGAACTGTAATGGCACACTTTGGTCTAATTCGGGAGGCTTTTCAGAGACATAGACTGATAGAGATATCATTTTTGTACACTGTCACACACGAGAGTCTAGAGAGAGGACTACCTACAATAATATAGGAAGACATTGAGATGCGTAGAGAGGAACATGCACGACACGTGGATTCAGATCCGGCCACAAGATGCACAGGCAATTTTCATTGCGGTATGTTAATTTCCCCTAGATGCATCATCATATGCCCATTAGGTCACCACAGAGGGGCCCCTATGAGACCATATATCGTAGTTCTCTAGGCAAGGGCAGATTCTCCTATCGGCTGCCTGGATGCAAGTTAATTTGCTTGACTTCAGAGCTGACCCTCTTAGAGTACCGGGGATTTTACCAGCAGAGCTCGGGATAGTGAGACATTCAGAGGATGCACAAGTCATAGGATATGGCCAACACCTACTTGAGATGGGAGCAATGCATGACCTGATCGTATATAAGGATATGGCCTTCTCATATGGTTGTCATCTGGAGGGTTCACTTGCTTCCCACATGGAGGGGCAATGAGCATAGTGGATTATCTGATGGGCTCCCTGGCCTTTGTGACACATGTACATGACCTCATGGTCCCTCCCCCCCCACTTGGCACGGACCAATCCAATTTGGCATTTAGAATATCGACCACCATGCTAGCAGCAGGACAGGACCCACTAGCTCCCTCCCGTATTCCGATACACTTTGACGGGCCCTGCATGCCCTGTATATGAACCACTTGTCACGTGATCTACCAGCCTACTTAGGAGATGATGCGGCCCTTGCACATGCTTCAGACACTTGGGTCTCGATGGTGCAGGATGCCGCTACCATTTTCCCACGACTCGCTCTACACCCCGCTCCCCAGCTGAGAAGATGCCCCAGAATCCATGGTTTGATGAGACGAGTGCCAAGAGATGAGATCTCACCTCATATGAGAGCAAGCTTTGGGAAACCTGACGAGACCAGAGGTGCAACGGATCTATCAGTGCTTGACACGGCGTAAGAGGCGAGCTTTCCTTTCACATAGGATGGATGAGCTGATTTGATCTTTTCAAGGAGGTGATTCCGCCTTTGCCTAGGGGCTCCTATTCCCATCATAGACTCTTATGTGTTGCCGGCACACTTATGTGACATCCCTCTATGACGCTCGCCACTCAGGCACCACCTGATATGTCTTCCCTCCCCACACCCTTTTTTTTTTTTGGTGAAAAGAAATCTTTTATTGCTGTAAAATAATTACATTCATAGTTACTTCTAAAATGGAGTAACTACTACTCAACTAAAGATCTCAATATAAGCTGTATACACATCCTGATCAATGAAACGAGTCTGAACACAATCATAGAATGATTGCTGCAGAGATCGTTTGAAAAAATCAAAAGATGAAAATAGTGGATCACCAAAGACTCTATGATTTTTGTCCATCCATAAAGCCCATAGTGCCTAGTAGCGTATCCATACAAAAAATAAGTCAAAACCCTATCTCGCTGGATGAAAACCAAACAACCAGAAAAACCTACCAAAAATAACAGTAGGCAATCTCGCTCGAAGCCTTTGTCGGATGAGAGCGATGAAGTCACAAGTATGTGGACAGAACCAAAAGATACGAAGCATAGATTCAGTAGAGTGCAAGCATCTGTGACAAACAGCCGGAGCAATATGTCTATGTGCGAGTAACTGGCCAGATGGAAAAATGCCAAGCAGGACTCGCCAAAGGAAAAGCTGTTGCCGAAAAGGGACTTTGTAATGCCAAAGGAGACGCAACCGTTTTCTCCACCACTTTAGTGGGCGATCCATATGCCAAACAGTATTTGCTTTGTCAGAAATCCAAGGCGGAAGTAATAACACGTTATATAGAGATGACACTGTGATATGTGAGAGCTTCAAGGGATGGGCTGAAGAGGAAGAAGAGTGTAAAATCCAATCCTCAAGCCTATTCTGAAGTTCTAAACGAGGTACCGGCAAGAACGGTTGAAGCATTGCTGAAATCCTATGCCATAAAGGACGATAATGAGCTCCCAAACCGTATTTGCTAGCAGCCATAGAAAAGGATAAAAGTGTGCCATCATCCTGAAGTACATCCGCCACAGATGAAATGCCTTTGAAGGAGAGAAAATACGAACGTCTGGGTTCTTGTATGGCCAAAGAAGGGTGGAATAATTTAGACCAATAAATATTCTCAGCCCTCAAAGAATTTCCCGACAGAGAATCTCGGCCATGCCATTCCAAGTGGGATAAAATATGTTTCAATCAAGAAGCAGGCGAGAGACAAAAGGGCAGCCTCTGATCTTGCCTTGGATAGAGCCAAATAGGAAATCTCACTGAGTAGGCTGCCAATGCCCAAAGGCAGAAGTATGAATATGTAATAAGAGAGAGCGGATCATGAAAGCCCAAGGCTGATCTCCTTGCATAAACTGCAACATCATTTTCCCTCTGTGAGCAAGTAAATGCATTTGAATATTGAGAATGTTCAGACCCCCGTGCATCTTTGGAGAACAGAGACGATGCATAGAGAGTAATCTGAGACTTTTCTTGCCATTTTTTGAACACCAGAAAATTTCCATGATAGCTGACATAAAGGAAACCAGATCTGCCTTAGTGAACATAATGAGAGGCAGATAAAATTGTATGTATGCTATCAAAATGGATTGTGTGATTCGCAAACAAACATGTAATGGCCAAGGTGCAAGCTTCCAATATTCAAGTTTTGCCCTCAACTTTGTTAGCACCCAATCAGTTTGTTGGGAACGGGTGAGTCCCCAACCTAGAGGATAGCCAAGATGTCGAATCAATTGAGAAGCGGAGACAATTTCCCCAGGCCACAAGAGACTGTGCCATTCCTGAGCATGCAACGGCAACAATTTTGATTTATGAAAATTGACTCGAAGACCAACAGCCAATCCATATGAAGAAAGAGCCTGCATAAGCATGGACAGATCACTCCGAGTATTTTTTGGGGTAAAGAATGAATCATCAGCATATGCTTGAGCGATCATGCTATGACTGCCAGGAATCTCCAAACCGTGCAACTGGTCAGTGTCCAAAAGGTGGTCCATATATTGAAGCATTGGATGAATGGCTATGGCAAAAAGTAAAGCACTAGGGGACATCCTCGCCTAACACTGAATAGAACAACCAAGAGTCCAGGATGTAGAAATATCCCCTGAAAGTATGCAGGCAACTTTACTATCTTGATATAGCCAAGTGATAACTTGCTGCATTTTTGTGCCAAATCCCAATGCCTGCATAGTCGATGAAATAAAATCCCACTTAACAGTATCAAAGGCTTTGGCAATATCAACTTGCAATAACAAAACATCCTGCTGCGTGTATTTGGCATATTCAATTCCAACATAGGCATTAGCAATGCTATCTATGATATGCCTACACGGGACAAAGCCATATTGGGCAGGATGCAACCCATCATGTAAAAACCCCTTTAGCCGATCGACAATCATTTTGGTAGTGATATTGTAGATGACTGGCATAAGGGTGATAGGTCTCCAGTCTGCCAAAGATTCACAAATTTGCTTTTTTGGAAGGAGTTTAACAAGACCTCTCTTTCATGTGTCTGGCCCATGCAGCATTCACCATATGTAGCAATGTATGCTTCAAAAGAGGCTAATATTCTAGAAAAAACTCGACTGTAAGACCATCCCATCCTGGAGATTTCCATCTGCCGCAGGATTTGATTGCATCTGACAATTCCCTCTCAGTAAAAGGTTCCTCCAATTCCAAAGCTTGAGTAGTGGAAATAATAAAAGAAACATGCTGTAACAGTAAATTTCGTGCAACCAAAACCTGCTGTGAGGGAGGAACTGCAGAACCAAACTGCTGAGAGAAATGATGCACACAAACAGAAGCAAGCTGTGACCGTGAGGTGATCCATGATCCATCAGGCATAAGCATCCTGCAAATTTCTGTTTTTAATCTCCTCTGATGCAAGCTTTTGAAAAATTGTTTGGAAGAGCAGCCTTTATCTGTAAAGGCTCTTTGTCTTGCTCTAGTCTCCCATTTAGCCAGTTTCCTGTGATCATTGAGTTTAAGACAATGTCTAGCCTGGCATAGTGTTGTTTGCTCATGCAGGGACAACAAACGAAGATGGCTAAGTTCAGTGAGGTCCTGACAAGTGAATTTGGCCTGAGCAATAGTTTCCCTCAGAGTCTTCATGTAAGACTTGCCATAACCTCTAATCACAACTTGCATTTTGGAAACAAAAGAATCCCAGGCATCATCAATATGAATATGGCTGTGAGAAGACAAAGAATGAGATGCTTCGGTAACCATGGCCTTGAAAGCAGCATGTTGCAAATAGCTCTTGTTCACGATCACATGTCGCCTTTGTGGCAATCTATCATCTAGCATAGCATGAAAGGATAACCGCAATCATAGAGGTGCATGATGTGAATGCACAAAGGCATAGTCAATCCACATTTTGCATGTAAAATCACCATTTTGTTGCGGAGCTACACTATTTTATCGATCCAGACGTGCCTGATAAGAAGAAAGGGCATTATGTTGGAAGGTCTATCCAGGTGACAAAGGCTGCAATTCCTTCCAAAGGTCAACCAAATCCAGATGCATCAGTAATTGAGACCATGCATGCCTTTCAGGGGTTAACATATGAGTATGTCTGGAGGTATTGTCACCCTGTTGTGGAGCATTATTGAAATCCCCACATATAAAGGCATGATATCTCCATGGATATTGTTGCATGGCATCCCAAATTGCAGTTCTTTCTCTAGAGGATTGAGGTGCATAAACAGAAGCAAATTCAAACACCTCTCCTCAAATGATGCATTGAAGAACAAGCCATCTGCCTTTGTTGTCATTTAAAGCAATAACTGGTTGAAGCTCATGTTTGATCAGAAGGACTACCCCTGAGAAAGAGTGCTCCCCAGCATAGAAAATATCATAGCCACAGTAGTGTCCTGTCTTTCCTGCATAGACATGTTGGTTGTGCTCTTGTAATGCCACTATGTCAGGCTGAAATCTATTGATATACAGCCACACAGATTTCCATTTGCTACTGTCACACATCCCCTGGACATTGAGTGTAAAACATTTGATATGAGCGGTCATATTTACAGATATTTATAGTAATATAACAACTATGTACAACAACAAACTTCATGATGTCAGCCCTGCATTTCTATGTCAGGGTCAAGGCCTCTCCCCTGAGAAGAAGTATCCACCTGAGGAGTAGACAACAAAGCAGCAACCTCTTCTTCAGGGAAAAGTGTTCTGCTAGCTGTCACTGCAGCCCATGTGATCCCAATTCCTGTATTGACCTCTGGGGTGTTTCCACTAGAAGACGCACCATTCCAAGTGCGAGGGGGTGGAAGTCTTCGAGCAGAAATAACTTTTCTTGGACTTTGCATCAATTGGAGGTTTCTGTCCTTTTGTTGAGGGTTGAATAGCAGGAGGTGAATGTGAAGAAACATTCCCATTTGAAACCACTGGAGCTTTGCCTTTATCCTGAATTCCAGAAAACTGTCTACTACCTTTGTTTTTATTTGCAATGGAGGTAGGAGCATCTTTAGTAGGCATTTGAACCGGCAAAGTAGCAGGAGGCATTTTATGCTGATTCATTGTACACTGTGAAGCCATGTGTCCAAATTTTTTGTAGTCAAAACAAGCCCCTGCAAATAATCCCCATTTCGGTTTATAAAAGGCACTTCCCATGTCTACATTATTCACTGTGATTGAATAAGAGTCTCGTGTCAGATTATCAGTATCCCAGAGAATGCAAAATCGATTCGAGTTGCCATTAGGCCGTGGTGGGCAGACCACTTTGCCTAAATATGCTGCAATTTTAGGCAAGAGTGAGGCCATGCATTGTGGGAAGTCTACAACTTCAACCCAGACCGGACATCTGTGTCGGATTAAAGCCTGAAAATCCCTTGTGGGAGACCATGGCAATACATGCACCATTTGCTGCCCAAAAAAGAGGGGCGAATGTTCCAAAAGCATTTGTCTGTGTATTTCATCCACCATAATAACCTCAAAAAAACCCCTGGCTTCATAGTGTACTTTGCAAACAAACGAGCCAGCCAGTGTGCGAGTCAACCAGTTGCCTATCTCTGCAGCAGGTGGCATCCGGCCTGGAAAAAATAAAATGACTGCATTTTTAGCATATTCTCTGATTGGATCCACAATTTCATCTACTTCAACCATGAGGCCAACCGATGGAACCGAGTCTTTCCATTCTTTCCTTCATGCATGATATCATAGACCAGTTTGCTTCTTGCAGTGAACCGAACGCTCCTTTTGAAAAGGTTTTTCATAGGAATACTCAGCCATAGCTTTGTAAAAAGTGGAACCCATAAAGGAGGTACCTGTAAAGTGATAGTGGAGGAAAAAAACCAGTCCCAAAAAAACCCCACAGGAAGCTCACAGAGAAGAGGAAAAGAGTATATTTGTAAGGAAAGAGGGATGTAGAGGTCGAGGGAAGATAAAAACAGTTTTGTAGAGGAAAAAGAGAGAAAAAACCAGAAAAAAAACCCAGATGAACTATATTTCAGAGGAAAAGGGAAGATTTTGGCGATGGGAAAGGTGCACCAGACCCAAAGACTCAAGAGGAGAGAAACGAGAGCAAAAGACTTCAAAATCAGTGCATAGATGGAGTCCGCAAGCAAATCCCTGTGTGGAAACGATCCACGAACCGGAGATGGTCTGGGAGCAGCAAACTGCAGCAGACGGGAACTGTTCGTATAGGCCGTACACCTGTACAGAATTTGTACGGGACTCTGGCGGGCTGTACGGCAGGTAATAACTGCTCCAAAACACCGGTTTTTGGGCTCTGATGCAGCGCAACAGGGAGCTGAGGCTCATGGGCTGGTTGCGGGAGGCTCTAGAGCTGTTCTGGAAGGCTGTCTCCTCTCACTCTCTCTCTCCCACTCTACACACACCACACTAACTTTCTCTCTCTCTCTTTTCCCTCCCCACACCCACCACATGCAGGTTGTTCACATCATAGAATGTGCGAGCCGCATTACGCCAACTCCACAACCGAAGAGCCCAAGACTATGAGTGGCTACACACTGAGCACTTCGCACATGGACAAGAGGCCTTGGCCCTGCCAATCCTATCACAAATGTTTAACCACACTGTGTGCCACGGCTTCCCCCCGGGAACTCCTTGTGGGAGCTTTGTATGCATGAGCCTCACACTTGTGTCACTCAAGCATCTATTGGATTGCGTTCATGTGATTCCACAAGAGTTATAAGGGGAAGAAGGAAGAAGGGAAGAAAAGTAGAGAAGGGGATGGGAATGAGAGGAGTAAGGGAAGTGTGAAGGTGGGAGAGTGACAATCACAAGGCAACAACAATGGAAACAAGAAGCCTCAAAGTACAAGAGAATGAGAGAGCTTCTATTCCAAAAGTTGCAAGTACACAAGCATTTGGGCCCATATGGCTCCAAGGCGGATGGCATAGTATTTTCCTCACACCCTCTCCTACTTCTCCGCTTTGTCCTTACAACATATGAACTGTTAACCGTTGCGGTTAACATAACCCGCTTCCTGTTCACAATCCATCCCTGGATTGTGTGCCATAATGACAAACTTCAGGGCATTGTTCATGATTCTGTACCGATCAAAGAGCCTGTAGGAGATTCTGCAAAACCGGGTGGGAGTGGAGCGGCTTCCAAAAATGTGTCTCAAACATGTCTTACCACCACCATTGTGCCGACAGAAAGCAAGAGACCCCATGGATACTGGGAACTACTGCACTCTCATGATTGGTCATACACTAGCCAAGATTTATGGGTCAGTACTAGAGAGAGATCAGCTCATACACGGAAGCACATGGGCAGTGGGCATTGGGGCAGGATGGGTTTCGGAGACAACATTCCACCCCTGATGACATCTTCACCTTGTAGGCGGTCATCATCGAGGAGGCGAGATTGAGATCCCAGAAAGTCTATGCATGTTTTGTAGACTTTCAGAAGGCCTTCGACACAGCCCCATGATCTCGCATGATCTAGCAACTTCAGGAGATGCAAATTCTAGGAGTCATGATTTGGGGGGTGAAGAGCTTATACGGGAAGAGTAGGTGCCTTGGAGGCCTCTCAGACTGGATCGAGAGCATGATAGGGGTGAAGCAGAGATGCCCTCCCCCACCGACATTATTTGGGCTATACATTGATGAGATCACGACCATTATTGACCGTCTAAGTGGTGAGGGACCATTGTTGGCTGATCTGATGATACAGATACTGCTGTATACAGATGGCATAGTCCTCCTATCTTCGTCACCAGTAGGAGACACCAAGAGGCCCTAGAGGTGTTAAAGAGAGAGACTTGATAATCTACCTTGGCTTGACCAACGTTATGATCTTCAACACCTTCATGGGAAGTACTTCACTGACACAGCTTCACTTATCTAGGAGAGCCAATGGAGATTGTACAATCAAACACTTACATAGGGGCAGTCTTTGTAGGTCCAGTCTTCATGATGACCCACGTAGCCAAGGTACGACTTATTTGAGGGCAGTGAGCTATGGCTCGACCAGAGAGACTATGCTTTCACGAATATTTCCAAGATCCCTCGACGAAGGGATGGCTTTTCGACACATTAGTGAGACCGACGGCCATGAATGCGGCACCCTTCTAGGGAGGCGATCTACAAGCAATGACTAAGTGGCGGTGCTTCGAGAGGTTGCACCTGACCATGGGATCTAGGATGATTCATAGCAAGCCCTCACACCCCCACCAAATCATGCAGGCACAGTTCGTTATTGCATCACTCCAAGTTGATGCCATCTTCCAGACGGTCACTATGTTTGGACCTTACCTAGAGCGAGATTATCAAGATGGCACTAGAGTCGTCTATACAACTAGTTGAGAGTGGGGTTAGCATGGCCTGGTATGCATGCATATCCAAATTGGTTTCGCAGCTAGGGCATCCACATGGAACGTCTTCCTCGCTTTCAATATAGCTTAGATGCCCTTGATCCTTTGATCTCACGGGACTTTTTTTTGGGGGGGGGGGGAGGGGCGAGATCAAGAGTTTCCTACCAAGATCCAATTCTATCGTGATCACTTCCATTGAGTATTGATGGATGGAGTGATTATCAGACCCAAGTATCTAGAGGAAGACAAGTCTCACACACCTTGAGGATCACCATCGGACAGATGTAGGTCTCGTCCCATTAGCTGGGGATTGATGTAGGGAGAGCCACACATACACACAGAGAGGACATTGCAGGTGGAGATAGAGCACTTCCTATGTACTTGCCTTGTTTATTTGAGATCTGAGGATGATATTGTTTGCCTATTTCAAGAGGGGCATGAGTTTGGTCCCCTCTCCCAGCTGATGCACTTCAAGGACTAGGCTTGTGTTGGTCTCGGTCTAATGGAGATGCGCAACATGGAGACACATTGTTGCGGCGGATCAGAGAGCAGGAGACAATGACACATGAGACTGAGATATAGTGACATGTCACATATTTTTACACATTTGAGTTTGCCCCTGGACATTTTCCCCTGGACATAGCGGACTATTGGAGGAGGAGATAGATGATTTGAGGGCTGAGTGGGTTAGTGGGATGAGGAGACGACGATAGGAATGCAAGAGCTACACACGATGTAGAGGCAGATCAGGATAAGCATGATGGAGGTTCAGCCCATCACAGCTATATTTGGAGGAGATTTCCCGATCAGAAGTGTCACTATCGACATAGCCCACCGGATACAAAGATCACGGAGACCACGCCCCCCGTCACAAAGAGAGACGACCCGGCAAACACAGATACAAGACATTTTCGCAGCTCATAGGAGAGCCACTCTGGCCCCGGGTTATGTATTTTGACTCTGAGATTGAGTACTAGTTTTGACTCTTGTATTTTGAGTTTGATTTAGCATAGTATCAAGAAAGGGCCTTAGTGAGCCCTCTGCTTCAGCCCACAATGGCTTGTATGAGTTATCTCTGTGATTGTCCTTTGTCTCATGGGCCTACGAGGCCTCCCAAAGACAGTAATACATCTCTCTCTCTCTCTCTCGCAGCCCCTCCCTCTCTCTCTCTCTCTCTCTCTCTCGCAGCCCCTCCCCCCCCCTCGCAGCCTACCCTCTCCCCCTCGCAGCCCCTCACCCCCCCTCGCAGCCCCTCGCAGCTCACCCCTCCCCCCCCTCGCAGCCCCCTCTCCCCCTCGCAGCTCACCTCACCCCCCCCTCGCAGCCCCTCTCCCCCTCGCAGCTCACCTCACCCCCCCCTCGCAGCTCCCCTCTCCCCCTCGCAGCCCCTCACCCCCCCTCGCAGCTCCCCTCACCCCCCCCTCGCAGCTCCCCCCTCTCCCCCTCGCAGCCCCTCCCCCCCCCTCGCAGCTCCCCTCTCCCCCTCGCAGCCCCTCACCCCCCCCTCGCAGCTCCCCTCACCCACCCCTCGCAGCTCCCCTCTCCCCCTCGCAGCCCCTCGCAGCTCACCCCTCCCCCTCGCAGCCCCTCTCCCCCTCGCAGCTCACCTCACCCCCCCCTCGCAGCTCCCCTCTCCCCCTCGCAGCCCCTCGCAGCTCACCCCTCCCCCCCCTCGCAGCCCCCTCTCCCCCTCGCAGCCCCCCTCTCCCCCTCGCAGCCCCCCGCAGCTCACCCCTCCCCCCCCTCGCAGCTCCCCCCCCTCGCAGCTCCTCGCCCCCCCCTCGCAGCTCCTCCCCCCCCCCCTCACAGCTCCTCCCCCTCGCAGCGGCTCACCCCGCTCAGACCCTCCCCCTCGCAGCTCAGCCGCTCAGGCCCCCCACCCCGCTCACCCGCTCATCGCGCATTGGCAGCGCTCGCCATCTCCTGCTTTTCAATGCCGCCGGTTTCCCGTTTCCCGTAATTAAACATGGCCGACATCGTCGAGCATATTACAGAAGGAGCAACAACAGCAACATCAATGGCCTCCACGACTGACATGCTGCACTATAGTAGAAGAGGACTTGCATCCTCTTCAAAGGACAGAGCAGTACCCGCACTTGCCGCACTCCCAGTCGCAGGTACACCGGTTTCAGCTCCACTATCTCATCTTCCGCCCAGCGCAGTGCCCGCACTTGCCGCACTCCCAGTCACAGGTACACCGGTTTCAGCTCCATTATCTCATCTTCCACCCATAGCCACCTTGTACCCGCAGTTTTTTTCACCCCTCCCCTCTCAGGTCCCTTCTTCTCCTACCCCTTCTCCAACTTTAGCCTTCCCCTCCTCTCCATCCTCGGTACCCGCTTTCTCTCCCCCTCTCCAGCCTTCTCCCTCATCCCCGCTACCCACCTTACCGGTTTCCCCCCTTTCCCCCCTTTCTCCCTCTCTTTCTCCTTCCATGCCTTGCACTATTTGTCCTTGCCAACACATCCTACCAGAGCTTCAGCACTTTCAGACCCACCTCCGAGATGCCCTTCAGATGCTTCACAGGAAGGACGAGACCATTGCTCTCCTTACAGCTCAGGTTGCATCTCTTACTGATCGAGTGACACAGCAGGACCGGGAAATCTTGTCTATTAGAACAGATCTTCAGGTCTTACAGGCGACTCATAGGACTCTTGCTGGAGAGATTCATGGACACACAGAGCGAGTGCAACAGATCGAGACTCGCGTTCAGCACATAGACACATCTCCCACTACAGCAGTAGCAGCGGTTGAGGAGCGTTTGACCTCCCTTCAGACAGAGGTCCAGAGAGCCACAGAGTGGGTGGATGTCGTCCGCCGTCAGCCATCACAGCCTCAGAGATCGACTGTATCAGCTACATTGGCCGAGTCACAGCAGAGGGCCACAAAGGCCCTCAACATTCGCATTCGTGGTATCTTGCCCTCGGAGACAGAGTCCACGATGACACAGGCTGTGACCTTTGTCTCTCAGACATTGGGAGTACAGGATCATGGCATAGTAGGAGCATATAGAGTCGGGAGAGATCGTACTAGAGAGCAGCCCCTCATTATCAGATTCAGAGATGCCCAGGCACGTCTAGCTGCCCTCAGGAGGAGAGGGACACTCAGAGACCACCCACAGATCTCCATGGACGAGGATCTGACTCAGATACAGGTTGAGGAGCGCAAGGCGCTCATGCCTCAGAGAGACGCAGCCCGAGCTCAGGGCAAGTGGGCAGTGATCAGGGATGGCAGACTCATCACAGGCACCTTGAGGCGTGCTCCCACAGTGCCTAGGGATGACAGACCAGCAGATATGGCCCCACCTCCACCTCCTGCTCCGACCGCCTGACGGGACAGGGCTCATGGGACACACCACCTGTCAGATAGTCTACGCATCGCTGTATAAAACTGCAATGGTTCTTTTACAGCACAGCCAGGCAATCTACGGGGGGCTTTCTTTGGGAGAGATATCATCTTTTCACAGAGACACACGAGAGTCCAGAGAGACCTTTGCCACGAGTGACAGGATATACATGGAGATATGCCTTCAGACAGCACACTCGAGCATTTGGAGTGAGAGGATCTGGAGGAGTGGCCATTTTGTACAGAGAGCATCTCGATCGGATCATCACAGTGGAGAGAGCGGATTCACATGCCCGATTCTTGTGGGTACGCATCCACCGCAGAGCCTCTCAGCGAGATCTCTTTATTGCAGTTTGCTACTTCCCCTCGGCGCAGTCGTTTTATTCTTCCACTGGACCAGGCCAGTCCATATTTGAGGATCTCTCAGCGGACATTGCAGATTTTTCACATCGCGGAGAAGTCATCCTCTTAGGGGACTTCAACGCGAGGACCTCAAACAGACAGGCCCTCACTTATGACTTCATGGAGGATCCGGTCATACTTCCGGTATCTCACAATGATAGCCTCTGTCGGACTTCATCAGACTGCACAGTACAGCCCACAGATCAGGGACGTCAGTTACTGGAGCTCCTCACCTCGCACAGTATGGTCATTTATAACGGCTTGTCCAGGTGGCCACAGTCTTCCATGCCTACATTCTCTTCTGCTTCTGGGCGTGGCACTAGCGTGATCGACTACATCATAGGTCCCCCGACTCTAGTCCCTTCCATCCATAGCCTTACTGTTAGCCCCTTCATGCCCTCTGCCGACCATGCACTCATCCACTTTACTTTGACTCATGTCTCCCATGACCCACCCCCCCCTCGTCATCACGACCGCACATCCTATTATGAGGTTCATTTCGACCACCAGTTCGATGATGTATATAGCCAGAACCTCAGCCGCCTACTCCGTCCTCATCTATTAGATGCTCTACCATCCACGCAGGACCGGTGGGAACTTGTACATTCTTCACTCGTTTCTGCTGCCCACATGTCCTTCCCTGCCACGTGTCATTCGTCTAGTCCCCCACCGGTTGGTCTTGTTCCTTGCAACGGTTGGTATGACGAGGAGTGTAAGGAACTCCGCAGGAAACTTCACCTTGAGACCAAGGAGAAGTCTCCCCTCCTTACCGAAACCAAGAGAGACTACAAGTGGTTGGTTAGGCGCAAGAAACGCCAATTTCTAGCCCAGAATGAGGAGGAGCTGAGAAGCTTGCTTTTCAGCTGTGACTCCAAGGAATTCTGGAGAAAATTCCTCCGCTGGAAGTCTCAGAGCCCCCTTACAGATCCACGTGTCTGGTCTGCATATACTTCAGCTCTATACGATGTTCCAGATCAGCCAGCCATCGATTTATCCCATTCCCCTAGGCCAGCTTCATCTATTCTTTTCACACCAGAGAGTGTCCGTGCAGCAGTCCACCGATTGAAGAACGGGAGAGCTAAGGATCATGATGGATTGCAAGCGGAGTGTGTAATCCATGGGATTGATGCCTTAGATTTTGTTCTTTCCCGTCTCTTCAATGAGTCTGTTTGTACAGGCCTACCACAGTCCTGGTTAGGCAATACCATAGTACCTATCCACAAGTCGGGGGACCCTATGGAGCCGTCGAATTACAGGACCATCATGATCGGCCACGTTATGGCCAAGATCTTTGCATCAGTTTTGGAAAGCCGTATAAATGACCATGCCGAGACGACAGGACTCAGAGCCAGAGGGCAGGCTGGATTTCGTAGGGATCATTCGACACTTGACCACATCCTCACACTTAGGGCACTGGTGGAGGAAGCGAAGTCACGAAGGCAACGGCTTTATTGTTGCTTCGTGGACTTCAGGAAGGCATTTGACACAGTTCCGCGATTCAGATTGTTTCAGAGGATTCGCCAGATGGGCTTTAGTGGAGAGATACAGTGGGCTATCATGGCTTTGTATGAGAGGGTCACTGGTCGGGCTCGGACACGTGAGGGGCTCTCAGAGGAGGTATGCAGCACGATTGGGGTGAAGCAGGGCTGCCCGCTCTCTCCCACTCTCTTTGGATTATATATTGATGAGCTAGAGATGTTTGTACAGATGACAGGTGGTGTGGGCTCTACTCTCTCAGGATCCTCCATTCCTATCCTCCTGTATGCGGACGATGTGGTTCTCATTTCCTCTACTGCTCAGGGCCTCCAGGCACATATTGAGGCACTCCACAGGTTTTGCCAGGACAGGGGGTTGACCGTAAACCTTGGCAAGACCAAGGTTATGGTTTTCAACACCTCTGATCATATTTACAGCACGGATGAGTTTTACTTCACTTATGACGGACAGCCCATTGAGCTTGTTAGAGAGTACACTTATTTGGGGGCAGTTTTCAGGGGACCGGTCTTCACCATGACATATGCAGCACGAGATAGGATTAGTAAAGGGTATGCTTCGTTGGCTCATCTTGAGCGTCAGTGTTTTCAGTCCCACTTTCAGCATCCCGATACGAAATCCTTGCTTTTTGATACATTGGTGAGACCAGCTGCGATGTATGCAGCTCCTTTCTGGGCAGGAGACCTCGGCGCTGCAGATTGGAGACGAGTAGAGAGGTTACAGATCATCATGTTCTCTCGGCTCATTAGGGCCAAGGCTACAGTTCCGCACGAGATCATGCTAGCAGAGTTTGGAGCTACTCCCCTTGCATTGGATGCAGCGTTTCAGTCGGTCATGTATCTGCACAGGGTCAGGGAGTTTGGAGACTCAGCAGCAGGCAGAGCTCGGTTGCCATGGTTAGCACTTGCATCTTCTATGGAGTTGGCACGATGAGGGACCCGATACTGCTGGTACTTCAGACTCAGTAGGTGGCTCACATCCCTTGGACTAGACATGGATAGACTGCCTCCGTTCCGATACAGCATAGATGCCCCTCATCTCGAGTTGACTCGCCACACGAGCTTAGCCAGGTCACGAGAGCAGACTTGCTGCAGCTTCATACGTATCGCACTTGGATTTATCCCACGCAGCTTCCGGTGAAGATGGCCACATATCGTGACCACTTCCTTCGGATCTCAGAGGATGGATTTGTCATCCCACCAGGCTATACAGGTACCCACATGTCCCACTCACTGAGGATTGCCCTCGGCCAGCTTAGAGTCTCTTCGCATCAGCTCGAGATAGAGGCTGGTAGGATGCGACGCATGGAGGATGGACGGCGACCAGGCCGAGAGACCAGGATCTGCCCTTGTTGCACCATGGGAGAGGTGGAGTCAGAGGAGCACTTCATTTGCAGATGCCCGCTATATTATGAGATCAGAGGTAGATTTCACTGTCTCTTCACGGATGGCTTTGGACCTCTCTCACGAGTGATGGACTACGAGGATCAGCATTGCCTAGCCCTTTATGTCAGGGAGGCCACTATGCTTCGGCGAGACTACCTCAGAGAGCACAGACCGGAGCGTGATAGAGCCCAGCCTCATAGAGCTCAGGCACACGCCATACCAGAGGACAGAGACCAGGAGGAGCACGAGGACGGCAGAGCCCACACAGGACACATGCCTCCACCATGTGGATGTACATATGAGATGGTTTGTAGACGCCGCAGGATCTTGTTACATAGGGGACGTACTCGCCGCTTCATCTCCAGACGATCCAGGATGATGGCAGCATTTCGGAGGAGACTTACTCATGGAGATCTCGCCCCACCAGCCGCTCACCTCACCTTTGCCCAGATTTGTACTCTCATAGCAGGAGGCAGAGTCGATGGACAGGATTTCCAGTATTATTTTGGTTCTCAGACTCCGTGACACCTGGACTTGTATCTTTGCATTGGCATATTGTGCTCATCCCCCCCATTTTGCATCCGGGGGCGGTTTCCGTGCATCTAGTTTACTCTGTATTTAGGCTCAGATTTGACATTATGTACTTTCACTTGCATTATATTGCGTAGCACTTAGATGATATTCGACGATGCCTCTTCTTTGGGGCACGTTGATTTTGTGCTATCTTGTATGCAGAGTTCTTGATGTCCCATGGGCCCATTTTGGCCTCTAGTGGACAATAATACACTTTCTTTCTTTCTTTCTTTCTCTCTCACTCGACATGAGCTCAGCCAGGTTATCAGGGCAGATTTGTTGCAGCTACACACGTTTCGCACTTGGGTTCATCCCACGGAGCTTCCTACGAAGATGGCCACATATCGTGACCATTTTCTCAGGATTTCAGAGGATGGCTTCATCATATCCCCAGGATATATCGGCGTTCATATGTCGCACTCACTCAGGATTGCCTTGGGCCAGCTCAGGGTATCTTCCCACAGATTAGACGTTGAGGCCGGCAGGATACGTCGTACAGCTACCGGACATAGACCCAGGCGAGAGACTAGGATATGCCCTTGTTGCACTATGGGGGAGGTGGAGACTGAGGAGCACTTTGTTTGCAGATGCCCTTTATATTATGAGATCCGTGGCAGATTTCACTGTTTATTTGGGCACAGATTTGGACCTCTCTCTCGGATTATGGAGTATGAGGATCAGTATTGCTTAGCGTTGTTCATCAGGGAGATCACCAGATACAGAGAGAGATTCCTCAGAGAGCACCGTCGCATCCCTGCCAGAGACCTGGTTATTCATGAGGAGCAAGACGAGGCGCAGGACCATGAGCACAGAGATAGCCCATCTTGCCAGAGAGCACCGATGGTTCCACCCCGAGGATGTACATATGACATGATCCGGCAGCACCGCAGGATGATCTTACACAGAGGCCATACCTGTCGCTTTATTTCTAGACGACGGAGGATGATGGCAGATTTTCGGAGGAGATTGCTCCATGGAGACTTGGCACCGCCAGCAGCCCATTTGACACTTGCCCAGATCTTCACACTCATGGTAGGAGGCATGGTCGATGGCCATGACTTCCATCATTTCTTTGGATCACAGACCCCTTAGGGAAGACGATGTTCCTCATATTTCATATTTTACATTTTGTATCTAGGCAATTTTGGTACTCTATTTCATTTCATTTTGTATCTAGGATTTTTGTAGCCATTTTTGGCATCTTAGCGGTATTACGATGAGGCCACCTAGTTGGCGCATCGTTGATGATGTATTTTCCTTTCGGATGATTTTGTGTCCCATAGGCCATGTATGGCCTTCCGTGGACCTTTAATAAAATTTCTTTCTTCTTTCTTTCTTTCTCTCTCTCCCCACACACACATATATGCCGTGCGGACATAGTCACACTCACACCCTCTTTTTTTGGGGAATCCATTTATCCTTAAGGATATTACAAGAAGCAGTTCCCAAAGAGCGAACGTGCAATGACAAAGTCGAACACAATCAGAAAACATGCGCTAACGAGCGAGCTGCTGCTGCTCCCCGTTCCCCTGCTGCTCCCCCTCCCTCAGCCCGTCTCTCTCCCCCCTCAGCCTGTCCCTAGCCCCTCCCTGCTGCTCCCCCCCCTCCCCCCCTGCTGCTCCGCCCCCTCCCCCCCTGCTGCTCCGCACCCTCCCCCTGCCTGTCCCTCGCTCCCTCCCTCTGCTGTCCCGCCCCCTCTCCCTGCTGTCCCGCCCCCTCTCCCTGCCTCCGTCCCCTCCCCCCTGCTGCTCCGCCCCCTCTCCCTGCCTCTGCCCCCGCCCCCCTGCTGCTCCCCCCTGCCCCCTGCTGTCCCGCCCCCTCTCCCTGCCTCCGCCCCCTCCCCCCTGCTGCTCCGCCCCCTCTCCCTGCCTCCGCCCCCTCCCCCCTGCTGCTCCCCCTCTCCCCCCTGCCTCCGCCCCTTCCCCCCTGCTGCTCCGCTCCCTCTCCCTGCCTCCGCCCCCTCCCCCTTGCTGTCCCGCCCCCTCCCCTGCTGTCCCGCCCCCTCCCTGCTTGCTCTCCCGCCCCCTCTCTTCCTCTCACTCCTCCCTTTCTTCTCCTCTCCTTTCCACTCCCTCCCTCTCAGCTTGCCCCTCTCCCCTCTCAGCCCCAGCCCCTCTCCTCCTTCCCTCCCCTTCCCCCCTGCTTCCTCTTAGCCTCCTTTCCCCTCCCTTGCCCCTCGCAGCTTTTTTGGAACGGAAGGAGCTTTTTTTTTCTGTTCGAGTCGGCCTCCTCACCTTGATTGGCGATGGATTCCCCGTCAGCCAATCCTACTCCATCTCCACCGGCCGCGAAAACTATCACTTTCTCGAAAGACGAGTTGCAGCAGCTCAAGAAGGATGTAGAGATTGAGTGCTCTACCACTTTGCTAGCACGCATCTTCGGGTCTCACCCTTCCAGATCCCAAGCCAGAGACTGGATGCTTGCGGCTCTCCCCCCAGACCTCGCTCCTCGATTGGTAGATGTTCGCCTTCTGGGACGAGGTTTTTTCCAGGTTGTTTTTGACACTCCAGAGGCTGCGAGCACTGTGCTCAAGGCCGAGTTTTTACACCTGGGACACAGAAAGATCTTCTTTGAAGCCTTTCACCTTGGTTTCGACCCAGTAGAGGCAGATAAGAAGTTCTTCTCGCTCTTCATCAGGTTCCCCGGGCTTCCCCAGGTTTACCATCGACTTCTTTCTGTTATTGGGGAGCATTTTGGCGCAGTTGCTGAGATCCCACCCCTCCCTGGGTTGCCATTGACTGCAGCAGAGGCAACCAAGGCTGATGGGGTTCCTAGAGTTAGGGTCCTTTGCAAGGATCCTAACCTCGAGATGGACCACGTCATGATACAGCGCCCGGATGGTTCCTTTTTTCGCCAGAGAGTGGAGATTTCAGGCAGGCGAGACCAGTGCAGGATTTGCAGGACCTCGGGACACTATGCCAGGGATTGTCCCAGGAAGAAGAAAAGGCCTAAGAAGCCCTCTGGTACAGCTACCGCCTCAGGGCCGGCACTTGCCCCTCGACCTCGACAGAGGGGTGGTACAGGTCCAGCTCCTGCTCCTCGTTCTTCACGTGGCGGTCCTGCTTAGTCAGGTGGTGGTACAGGTCCAGTACCTATTCCTCGGCCTCGTCAGGGGGGTGGTACAGGTCCTTCACCTGCTCCTCGACCCCCACCTCCCTCAGGCACACGCGACGCTTTACAGTGGGTTCCAGTACGTGTGCAGGTCCCTCCTTCAGTTCACGAGGGTACCTTAGTAGACTCTGCTTCACCTCGAGCTGTCCTTCCTGTCTCACCTTGCACAGTCCGAGACGCTGAAGCTTCGACCTCCTCCCCAGTTGCAGCTTCTTCCTTAGATCTAGCACTGCCAGATGTTCCTCTTGAGGACGGAGAGATTTCCGCGACTGGGCAGACACCGGGTAGAGAGCCTTCCTCACTCCCTCCCTTGGACAGGGGG
Organism: Dipteris shenzhenensis; assembly: GCF_047967505.1. Lineage (NCBI taxonomy): Eukaryota > Viridiplantae > Streptophyta > Polypodiopsida > Gleicheniales > Dipteridaceae > Dipteris > Dipteris shenzhenensis. Next base: position 25,744,822 of record NC_141628.1, on the reverse strand, counting down.
AAGGGGATAGCTTACACTGTTGATCCTCTTCCCTCACAAGGGATCCTTCGTACTCCGGTGTCTGGATTGCTCCACAGAAACTCGTTTTCAGCCTTGGCAGAGAGTTCAGATTTCCCAGAGGAGGAGTTTGTGCCCGCTACTTTTGGGGAGCCAGTGGTTGGATTTCCTATTGACAGGGCTTCTTCTTCAGGTGCCAGGATTCTTTCCCCTATTGACTTTCCTCCACTGGGTTCCTTCCCTCCTTCCTCGAGTAGGAGGTCTTCCCCTGTTGAGGGGTTTGTTTCCGCCACTAGGTCGGGTAAGGTGTTCCACTCTACATCCTCCCGTCGATGAGGATTATCAGTTGGAACATACAGGGCCTAGGTGGCGTCCCACATCGCCGCCGTAGACAGCTGATCCGGGATCAGCTTCATCCAGGTGTTACTGGGGGTCCCATTGATATATTATTTATTCAAGAGAACAAGCTGGATTATAGAGATTGTGCCAAGTCAGGCAAGTTGCTTTCAGGACATACTTTTTGGTCGCCTGCATTGGGCACTAGGGGTGGCACTTCTATTTCAGTTTCGCATTCGGTTCTCCCCTTAGTTGTTGGGCACGGAGTTATTATCCCCTCTAGAGCTCAGTGGATTATTCTTTTGATTGGAGGGCGTAAGGTTGGCTTCCTCAACCTATATGCCTCCAACATTAGAGGGGAACGTGTCCTTATGTGGAAGACTTTGCTCTCCTGGGCCCCCATTGTGGATTCTTGGGTGATTGGAGGTGACTTTAACATGGTCGAGTTACCTTCAGACAAAAAAGGGGGTAGAGAAGGCGGACTTCACTCTTTGGAGAGAGCAGCTTGGGATGCCTTCCTTTTCCATTTCTGTGGCAGAGATACTTGGTGTGATGATGCCTTTCTTATTCAGCCACAGTCCTCCTGTTCTCTTGGTCGAACAGGAGGCAACAGATGCCTATTCATGCACGCATTGACAGATTTTATGTAGATGACTGGGCACTAGACAGAGGTGGATCGGTATGCATTGCTGCGGGGGTTTCCACCTCAGACCATTTCCCTGTTGTTCTGGCTATCTCAGAGCCTCACTTGAGAGGCCGATCTGCCAGCATCAGGATTCCAGATGCCTTTTACACAGAGGAGGACCTTACAGAGGCAGCCCTACAGATATGGTTTGCTCATGTCCAGGGAGGGCAGCCACATCCTTCACATTTAGCCGCTGCCCTCTCTGGTATTAGCGACTTTTACTGCTCAGTTGCTTCTACCAGAAGACGAGATATTCTCAGACGTGAGATTGGTGTTCGCCAGCAGTTAGCAGCTTTGCAGAGGGAAGAGCAGAAACGGCCTTCAGATGCTTGGATTCAGGAGCGCCTTGCTGCAGCGAGGGCTCATCTGCAGTTATTGCTTGATCAGAGAGCAGAGTATGCCTTTCATGCACGGGAGTCCTTCTGAATTCAGATGGGTGGTAGAGTCAATAAACACTTTTTCTCTACTCTTGGCCCTAGACATAGTAGAGAGAGTGTATCTCAGCTTATTGACTCACATGGGGTTTTACAGACAGAGCCAGATGACGTCTTACGTATAGCTTCAGATTTCTATGCCACCCTCCTTACTGCTGATCCTGAGACACACGATATAGAGGATGCTAGACAGGCTATTTGGCAGAGTATCCCAGTGTTGGTGAATCCGGATATGCAGGTTCTACTTGACGCACCTTTCACCAACACAGAGTTCAGGACTGCACTTTCAGCCCTTCACAAGGGCAAGTGCCCAGGTTTAGATGGCCTCACCCCGTCTTTTTTCATTGCATTTTGGGATATGATTGGAGACTATATTACTTCAGCCATGCAGGCCATTTGGGACTCTGGCGAGATGCCTGAATCGCTTACAGAGGGCCTCATCCACCTTATCCCAAAAGGAGGTAGCAGAAATTTATTGTCCCAGTGGAGGCCTATCACACTTCTGGGGACTTGTTACAAGATTCTGGCCAAGGCTATCAGCCTCCGATTGCAGCCACTTCTCCCTGATCTTATCCACGACACTCAGACGGGATTTGTGCATGGCAGAAGTATTTTTGATAACATTTTTTCTTTCTGGGAAGCTTCAGAGTGGGCCATGCAGAGTGGCCAGAATCTTGCCATTCTACTGTTGGATTTTGAAAAAGCTTATGACAGAGTAGATTGGAGTTTTTTGGAGGGCACCCTTCTACGCTTTGGATTCACTGATGTTTGGATCAGAGGTGTTTCCTCTTTGTACAGATCAGCCCATAGCCAGGTACTTATTGGTGGGGTAAGAGGTGAGAGATTTCAGATTTCGAGATCAGTCCGTCAGGGATGCCCCCTTGCTCCTTTCCTTTTTTTATTCGTGGCCGAAGCTATGAGCATCTATGTTAGATCTCAAGCTGACATCTTTGGGCTAAGACTTCCTATCAGAAGAGAAGAGGAGCTGCTTGACAGTGAGTTGGCTGATGACACAGCGATTTATTTGGATGCCTCTCCACAGACATTGACTTCTTTCAGGACAGCATTGGATTTATTTTGCTTGGCGGCAGGAGCGCAGATAAATTGACATAAATCCAATGGCTTTTGGATCAGTGATGAGGACACTCCAGTTTGGGGACTTGACATAGGGTTCACTTGGGTTCAGAGGGGTGTGCCTATCAGGTATTTGGGCTGCCAGGTCGGCTTGGGTATTTCTACCACGCAGCAGTTTGCTCCCGTGTTGGAGAGCATCAGAAGGAAGCTTCTCTTTTGGAGCTCAGCCAAGCTGGATCTTGCCTCTAGAGTTGTGGTGGTCAACCAGGTCCTCTTGGCCACGGCCTGGTTTATTTGTTCATGTTGGTGCCGTTCTAGGGACTGCATCATTCAGCTCAGAAGACCGATCAGGAACTTTCTCTGGAGTGGGCTTGATGGCACAGCAGATACCTTAGCCAGAGTGGCTTGGGAGACCCTCATCCTCCCTACACAGGATGGAGGTCTCAATATTATTGATCCAGATTTACAGTGCAGAGCCTTACTTTGCAAGATAGTGGTGCGAGGACTTATGCCAGGACAGGAACCGTGGAAGGACTTTCTTATCAGCAGCATACAGAGGTGCACACCTTCCTCAGGAGGAGACTGGATGAGCAGTGTTAGATGGATCTTCACCTCAGCACACCTCATATCACCTTCATCCCCTCTCATGGTTGCCATTCTGAAAGCTTGGGCTAGTTTCAGAAGCTCTCTTCGGATAATTCCTCCTTCCTCCCGGGAAGAGATTGATAGGCAGCCCATCATGTGGAACGACAGCATTTTAGATGATCGTGGCAGACCACTGGGTGCCTCACCCTACATGCAGTGGGCCAGGTGGGAGAGGGGACCTGCTTCTTCTTTAGGATCTTGGAAAGCCTTCCGTAGGCTTCCAGAGGAAACCAAGTCAAGGTTGACAGGACATCTCAGAGGGAGTGCAGGGAGGATCTTGCAGATTGAGACAGCCCTTCCAGAGGCTTGGATAGACACAGATGATATGCCTCTCACTACCTCCACTTGGGCAGGTACTTTCTCGAGAGGCGGGGTTCCACTTCAGGTCTTAGCCTTCCGAGATGCACAGGAGGATGCTTTGGTTTTCAGTGTCCAGGATGGTGGCAGATTGCTCAGATCTACAGATGATATATTGCTTGAGTCTGCTTTTCAGCCTATCAGGGTCGTAGGCCTTTTGATGCAGGGATCAGATTCAGAGTGGTTCTTAGACCCTGACCCCCAGTTACTCTCCACCGGGTCTTGGAGACTTTGGCTCTATGGAGGAGTTCCCATCAGGTATTTACAGTGGGACCCTGGAGAGTGGGAGTGGATTGACGCGGGGCATCGAGAGAAGACCATCCCCTTCTTTCGTTACACGGTCAGTAATGCCAGGAGATTTCAGCTCAGTAGTAGAGGCTGGAGACCCTCCAGAGTTCCTCATTGGGAGACTTTTGGTATTACTGCGGATCAGCAGAGGTACTTCTGGAGGAGGCTCTGGAAATCCCACAGGAATAGAAAGATCACTATCTTCTTTTGGCTTTCTATTCATGGAGGGATTGCAGTGAACCTTTGGAGGTCCAGATTCGGAGCCGACCCTACTTGCCCTCGTTGCCTTTCTGCTTCGGAGTCTATTCAGCATTGCTTATGGGATTGTAGACAGGCGAGATTGATTTGGATGGGGATAGCCAGGATCTTCAGTCACTTTGCCCATTCCCCACTCTTTATGACTTGGGGCTCGGTGGCTTGGCTTTCTCTTACAGGACCTCAGGTTTTCTATGAGGGACTTGACTCCTCTCGGGCCATTTCGGTTCGACGTCATCGGGTTGAGCTCTGCTCGTTGGATGTGGTTCCACACCGTCCTTTTACAGCTGTACATGCCTCTGTGGATACTTCTTGGGAGATTATAGCGAGCATAGCAGCCTGGCATATCTGGAGATCCAGATGCACAGAGGCTATGGAGGGTACTCAGGTTCATCCCTCGCACACATTGGCTAGTATCTGGACAGACATCGTACACACTCTGATGGCCGTATGGACGGGTATGCAGGGGGACTCCCGTGCAGCCTCAGCTAGGAGGGTTTCTTTCTTTAGGGAATGGAAGGATTCTCCTTTCTTCTCTGATTCTACTACAGGGTTGAGATGGCACTTTCAGCCTCAGCCTTGGTTTCTTTCCACCTCACTCTGAGGGGGTTTTTTATTATCCTCATGATTTCATGATGTATTCCGCTTTGAGCTTGCTCTCGCGGGTTTTTGTTCTTACTTAATAGAAGTCTTTTTCATGAAAAAAAAAAAAAAAAAGACAAAGTCAGAAAATCTCACGATAGGAGAGATTGCCTCTGTGACATCTGGAAAAGTGAAACTTGGATGGAATTGGGTCACCAAAGACTCTATGATTCCGATCTTTCCACAAAGTCCAGTGTCCCCAATAACGAACCCAAGTAAAGAATAGATCAAAACCCTGTCTCGGCGGTTGGATCCCAAACCACCAGAAGTGCTTGGAAAAGCATGTGACTGTTGTCTTTCTGCAGCAATCACACGCACCCACACACACAAACTATAGTGCACAGTGCACACACATACACATGATAAAAAAACCAAAAGCACGTACACATACAAAAAATTAGTGCACATAGATAGAATATAGTACACAATCTGTACATACAAACATGCACCAAAAAAGCAACCCCCCCCCGAAAAAAGAAACCCAATTTTTGTAAAAACGAAGTTAATAAAACTGTACCATTTTTGGGAGGACTTGTTTTAATGAGTAAACGTCTGCAAGTGCCACGTTTTGCATGTTCAAAAGAAACATTTCTGCTAGAACCATTTCGTCACGTTTCAACCTCATGAAACATGTTCTTTTATTACTATGTATGTATCCCTCACATGCTTCTTCACTACTTCACTAACATAAGGTATATTAAGGCATGTAATACTGAGGTACAGTGGGCATTCATTTAGCTGCCTATGTAGTGAAGCATCTATCATTATAAATCATGTGCTATCCACTTTGGATCTGGATAAAATGGGGTAGATAGGGGTTTCCAATGACTGAAATATTCCAAGAGTAGTATGTGATCTTGCTTCGTGTGAGAAAAGTCTGCAATCGCCTTCCAAAATGTCAATGAAGAATAAAACTTCAGTGTGAGGTTGCCTTGGATATAATTGTTTCTGTTGTTTAATTAGTTCACCAAAATGACATGCTCTTATCACACCATTCACATCTAAAACACAACCAGTTTGTCTTTGCAGTTGAAATAGAGCTTCCTATCATCATTTGACATTTTAATGCCATTTGAAAGTAGATTCGTCAATAAGAGCTTAGAGAGTGGCTTATTTAGCTTGTGCACATAATTCTTTATAGTTAGCTCCATGAAACTTCTTCCAATTAAACATATAAAAATATGGGCTGTCACATCCATTTAATTTATTCCTGAGTAAGTGGGGCAAAGGCCGTGATCAATGGAACTGTTAAGATATTTGCTACAGGTGAGAATGTTTCTTTGTATTCTATGCCTTTGTTTTAGGATAGCAACCATGTTTTGTATTTTCCAAGGCTTCCCTTGGACTTGTACTGCTTTATATCGAACCATTTGCAGCCAATGATCTTTGCACTTTCGCAAGGACCCAAGTTGCCTTCTTCACAATATTCATTGCTTGGTCCCAAAAGTTGTTAAACATTTGTCTTCTTTGTATGATCAAGGTTTTTCTAATCAAGGAGAATAGGTGTCATGGTTTATACTTTTAAAAAGGCATATGTTTGAAGGATGGAAGAAAGAAAGGAACTAACCAGTCAGTTTACACATTCAAAGAAAGATAACACCGAACTTAGTTTCAAACATCAGGTAAGTCAGTCTTAAGACCTCCTCATCGTGACTTACCTACACAATCTTTGAAGCCATAGCCCACACACATCCACTAGATTTCATACCTGGTGAGATGATAAATAAGTGCAGCCGCTGAAGACTATTCAAATTCAAGTTAATGAGTTAATGAGCAGAAGCATTGGCATTGCCTTTGCTACACCTCCAATGCGAATGTTTCAAAGTATACCTTTGTGTTAAGACAACCTGAAGCATTAAAATTAGTGGTTGCTAGATCTCCAACATAGATCACATTGTTCACATTCCCCCATCTGTCTACTTCAGTTGGCAGATTGTTTGAATGCCTCCACTGACCTCCAACAATGAATTTGTAATAATATCTGCCAATATATAAAAAAGATGTGCAGGCATTAAAATGTAATACTGGCAAAATTTGTCCTAAGTGCAAAACTCTCGGTTTATCTCTTGACTCCATGCAAGCACATAAGCATTGATGAGTTTTACGCCACTTCCCTCCAAGCCTGCAGTGCATGAGTGTCCCAACCCCCCTCCACATACTCTCTTTCTCTCTCTCAATTATTTCACTTAGAATTATTACAAGCAGCTAGAACAAAGAGACCAACAACAGTACAGAGAGCAAAAGAGGTAGATAAGAAAAAAAAAGGTGAAGGGAAAAGGGCTGTCGCCGGGAAAGAGAGAGATGTAGATTGCATTACCATCCTCTGGTGGACCTGTTTGAAAATAGAAATTAAAAACATGCGAGGTGGCAGTAATTGAGATATACTATAGAGAATAGACGTGATTCTCAATTTTCCGAACAAACAAAAAGGTGGCTTTTGGTAATAATTGAAAAAGTCGGGCGAACTAATGAGTGCGTACATTGTGTGCAAAATGCACAGACTGTGTGCGCCTGCTGTGAGAAATGTATAATACCATGGTTAGTTTTACAGCACACCCAATCTAATTTTAGCCAAGGAGATGATCTTGGTGATTGAGCATTTCTTCAAAATAACCGGCCATGGCTGTTCGTTGTCATGCCTTTCAGATAAGTGGGATAACCCCCAAAAAACATGCTAAAATCTCCACTTGAGGTGTCTGTTAACTGAGTGGAATACAAGTGGCATGTCTTCTTCAGTTTCTTTTTCTTGCATGTCACATTTGGTATAAAGTTGGGCTCCCGTGGCTTCTTTCTACAAGTTCCAATCCTTCTTTCTTTTTTTTCGCCAAAGAAAAGAACTTCTATTAATACTTGAAAAGACAACCATACAAATCAGCAATTCGGAAGGTGCTGATCATGGGGAGAAAGAGAAAAAAAGAACTGGTTGTCAGAAGAACCAGCCTATCTCCAGAGAACCCAGCTCACAGCCTAGGGAGAACAAGGGCTAACAACCAGGGTGGAGGTCTATACATCCAGCGAATACAGCTCACGGTGATGACAAAAATATTTGCAGGCCAAGCCTTGCAGAAATGCTCCCACCTTTCAGTGGTGACTCGGAGGTCCCTCCCAGATGGTGCACAGGGTGTAGATGATTATTGATATCTTGCCAGATGGCGACAAGGGTGGCTGCGCAAGCTCTAATATCCAACTAGAGGCAGTGGGATCTAATGCAAATCAGGGTGATTGCGCATTGAACCCAGGGTTTGGTGGCTATAGGCGTGACTATGCTACTTTGAAGCTCATGTGTATCTCATGAGGTTGATGTGTGGGCAATAGTAGTAAGTACTGATTCTTAGCTCATTTGGGAGTCTCTGCCCATCTCAAGTCACTGCCTTGTAATTTTGCTGACTTTACCTTAGATCTGGACTTTATTCACCTATTCCTATCCTAACCCTCCTACTGGTCGTAGGTCCTGGGTATGCTAGGTGCCCCACTTAATTCCTAAGTAGTAAGTACCCTGCCTAAGCCCTAAGTCCTCGATCATAAATGCCTTCATTGCCTTCTTGAATTTCTTAGTTGTCATACCTCTCAAAAAAGTAACATCTCCCCTTCTTTATTTTATTATTATTGTTTTTCTGATAGTCTACGATAGTCTTACAGCCATTGTGCAAAATCTATAGCAGCTCCATCTTCATTTTTGTTTATTCAGGAGTTCTTCACCTCTTTTTTTTGGGAGAGTTAATGAGCTTCCCCTCTCGCCATTTGAAGGGTTACTTTGCACATGAGTACTAGATGCATATAGAGTGTAGATCCTTAAACATTCATTTATCCTTGAATCTGCATCTGTTCAAGTTTTATGTCTCAATTATATCAGTCGGGCAGCTGTGTTTTCCAGCTGATTACTTGTCTTCCAGGTGGAATAAGTGCACTTATTCCAATCTTTCGCCTTTGCAAGGGTCAAATGACACTTACATACAAATCTAAAGGACCCGGGTGTGTCACTGATGATGATGCACAGTCCGCTCAACAAGATCCAATGACTGGCACTACGAAAGCACCCACTAGTGCTATGAAAATGCCTTTCGATTTTCTAATGCACACTTTTGATGAAAAAGGGGACAAATTCATGGATGCTTTGTCAATGTTGCTCCGTATCATGACCCAAAATCAGGCCAAGGCATTGACGAAAACGGACCAGCACATCGGCAAGCAAATGTGTGAGTAGATTGGACAGGTACTGCACCTTGAAATGCAGAAAAAGGGCAAGCAGCCCATGCTTTTCTCCTGCACACCAAAAATGATGGGGATGGGATTGACATCTATTCAGTGTCTCTTAGGAAGGAGAATAACCACATTTTCAAAGGATTCATGGCAAAGGCTGGGAACACCCTCTTAGTGAGCAGCATACTACTATGCTGCAGCCCATGCTTTTCTCCTGCACACCAAAAATGATGGGGATGGGATTGACATCTATTCAGTGTCTCTTAGGAGGGAGAATAACCACATTTTCAAAGGATTCATGGCAAAGGCTGGGAACACCCTCTTAGTGAGCAGCATACTACTATGCTAACCAACCAATGAACCCAAATTAAATCTGGACAATTTTGACGAGTTGCTCGACATCTATTCAGTGTCTCTTAGGAGGGAGAATAACCACATTTTCAAAGGATTCATGGCGAAGAGTTGAACTTAACAGTAGTAGGCATATGGATTTCAGGGATAAAACCAAATGGCACAGCCCTGCAGCTGATCCTTATTTTTCATTAAAGCTACAAATGCCCAAAGGTTAAGTACATAGTGGAGTCTAAATGGCAACCAAAATGATTAAGACAATGGGTAGCAAAAGTAAGATTGCTGTTATGACAGTTTGAACACCAATGCATTGTGCAACATGATACCTTGGCAGATGGGCAGGGTAGCAATGATGGGAAGTGTCATCAAGGATAGATATGGTGATGAGGCAAGCACGAGACAACAAACTCCAAGGGATTCAAGGATCATGAAAGACAAAGACAAGCAACTTATTCCCAAAAGAGTCATCTCATAGAGCATGATGATACTCCACTAACCAACAACAATACTAATGGGTGATGTCCTGGGGTCACATGCATGGAAAAAGGCTATCCACAAGACAACCATTCAGCATAACATAGCCCCATGGGGATACTGACAGGGCAGCCCTTCCCTTTGACATGTGCACTCAAGCTCCCTTTCAGTCCTGGGATATGACTGGGCCAGACATGATGCACTATGCAGAGTCTAGACCAGCCTCGTTTCAAGCTTAATGTGAAAGGGACTGGGACATGGATTATTGCCTTGCCACAGCTGCATGATGCTTACATGGTCTTACCATCCAATCTTGGAGCTGAATTGTCTATCTTTGATTATTCAAATGTTCAATGGCTAGATGCACTATGTTATGGCAAAGGCATGGTTCAACAGCTACTTTATCAAAAACTTGAGAGAGATGTTAATTGTACACAATGTTATGTGCACGTTTGGAAATAGCATGACTAGTGTTATGGAGGTTGGGTTAACTTAAGGCCATCTCACCATATACCTTGGGACAAATAGGCACCTGCGATGAGTTTTATTCATGTATTGATTAGTCTTTTGGGGTGCAAGGTACGATTAATCTATTGTATTAATTAATTAGTTTGTTGCAACAAGGAAAGGCATGATTAACCTATGGTATTAATTAGTCGCGAAGCTTTTGGCCATGTCCGTTTGGAAGCTTCTCCCTTCCTCCTCTATAAATATCCGTCAGCCCCTTTTCTCAATTGTAGGTGATAGCCCCATGTCAGATGCCTAAATTATCTTTGACAAGATGGGAATCAACCTTACTTGTGAATCAGCTTGGAGAGTGGGTAAAGAAGATGTACCGACGAGGCCCTTGGTTGTAAAGTTACGGACAGCCACAGATAGATCCACCCTCATGAGCACACGGGCAACACTGAAGGGGACCGAGATCTATCTAGATGAAGACCTCACACTCCTACAGCAGGAGCATAGAAGGGAAGGAATGGTGCGGGTGATGGCTGCAAGACAAGAGGGGAAATGGGCAGTTTACAGGGATGGCAAGGTGATCATTCGAGAGAGGGCAGAAAGAGAAGTACGAGATGCAGGAGAAGGGGACAGCACATGACGGTGTCTGAACAATGGGACGAGCATGCAAAACAAATTGAAGATGGCAGTGTGGAATTGTAAATGGCACCCTTTGGTCCGACCCAGGAGGGTTCTTGGAGACATACAGTAACAGAGATATGGTCTTCTACACCAAGACCCATGAGAGCCCAGAGAGAGGGCTGCCCACCATGATAGGATACACATGGGAGTCTGCCCATAGGAGGGAATTGGGGAGGGATAGTGGAGTACGAGGTTTTGGGGGTGTGGCTGTCCTCTTCAAATCAGTTCTCAGGCCACTCCTTTCAGTGGTTAGGAAAGAGAAACATGCAGGGCACATGTGGATTAGAGTTGAGATACCAGAGGCACGACCGATCTTCATTGCGGGGTGTTCAGATGCATGTGAGGTTGCCACAGAAGGGAACAACCTGTACTAGAGTATACATGATGATATCATAGAGTTCTCTAGACAGGGTGAAACCCTCCTCCTTGGTGACTTCAATGCACGCACAGGGGACAACCAGGTGGGACTACTTGACTTTGCATCCAATTCCCTCATAGTACTAGAGTTAGATGCAGCTGAGCTCTGGATAGTGAGACACTCAGCAGATGCTCCACACGTGACAGGGTATGGATGGCACCTACTTGTGATGGGAGCAGTATATGATCTGATCATATACAACGGCCTTCAGAGATGGCCATCATCCGGTGGACTCACTTGTTTTCCACATGGAGGGGGGGCAAGCACAGTGGACTACCTGATGGGCTCCCTTGCCTTCGCATCTCAGATTCACGACTTTGTAGTACCCCCTCCCCCACTCGATGCTGATCACTCATATATGACATTTTGTATTTTCACTACCAGGCCAGTCACAGCAGAGACAGTCCCTCCTCCCGCTGCTGTCCCCCCTCGCTTCCTCTCCTGCTACCCTCCCTCCCTCTCTCCCTCCCTACCCCCGCTACCTCCTCTCCCTACCCCCGCTACCTCTCCCTCCCTACCCCGCTCCCTCTCTCCCTACCCCGCTAGCTCCCCCTCCCCTTTCCGCTGCCTCTCCCTCCCTACCCCGCTCCCTCTCTCCCTACCCCGCTAGCTCCCCCTCCCTTCCCCGCTACCTCTCCCTCCCTACCCCGCTCCTTTCCTGTCCTTTGCTGCTCACCCCGCCTCTCCCTACCCCCCCACTGCCTTTCCCTCCTTACCCCTTGCTCCCCCTACCCGCCTCTACCTCCTACCCCGCTGCCCTCTCTCCTCCTCTCCCTACCCCCCCGCTGCCCTCTCCCCTCCTCTCCCTACCTCCCCGCTGCCCCTCCTTCCTCTCCCCCTTCTACCTCTACTCCCCGCTCCTCCTACCCTGCCTCCCTTTCCCTCCCCTGCCCCTTCCTTCTGCCCCTGCCTCTGCTTCAACCCTCCCTCCCTCCCTCCCTCTCCCCCCTCTTCTTCCCCTGACGGAACAAGAGAGAGATTTTCTCTCTCTGGCAGCAGGTTGTCGAATGGACAGAGCATCCTCGTGTTCGTGTCAGCCCTTCCACCTTGATTGACGAATGGATTCCCATTCAGCCCTCGACCGCTTCCACCGGCCGCAAAAACAGTTACCTTTTCCAAAGACGAGCTTCAGCAGCTCAAGACAGACTCAGAGCAGGAGTATGCCACCTCACTCTTTGCTCGCATCCATGGTTCCCACCCCTCCAGGCTACAAGCTAGGGATTGGATGCTTTCGGCTTTACCTGGAGACTTCGCAGGGCACCTCACTGATGTTCGTTTGCTCGGACGAGGGTTCTTCCAGGTGGTTTTTTATTCTCCAGAGGCAGTAGGTTCAGTACTCAGGGCTAGTCCTTTCGCATTGAGCTCCAGGAGGATCTTTTTGACACCCTTCACTTTGGGTTTCGATGCAGTAGAGGAAGATAGCAGGGTTACCTCACTTTTCAACAGGTTCCTTGGCCTTCCTCAGGTCTATACCATCGGCTCTTACCGTCCATAGGAGCTACTTTTGGGTTGGTCATAGAGATCCCCCCCCTCCTTGGCATGCCCTCTTCAGCGGCAGAGGCTATTAGATTGGATGGGGTGCCACGAGTCAGGGTCGTCGTCTCTGACCCTGATATTACAGATAATCACATTATGCTCCAGCGACCAGATGGTTCCTTTTTTTCGACAGAGAGTCGAGGTTGCTGGAAGACAAGATCAGTGCAGGATTTGCCCTTGGGCACTTCGCCAAGTATTGCCCAAGGTAGAAGAAAAGGCCCAAACGGTTTATTCCGCCTTCTCGTCCTACTTCTTCTACACGCGCTACCAGAGCCCCCTCTTCTCGCCCAGCACCTTCGGGACCCCAGTCCCTAGACCTGGACCCTCTTCTTCAGCGCGCACAGTACGATCAGTACCCGTTGGATGCCTGTGAGGGTTGCTGACACTCCGCCACCTTTACGAGGCACCTCGGACCATTCTCGGTTACAGGCAAGTGATATTACTGTAGGCATAGATGTGGTTGCCCCAGTGCCCCCACCTGCTCATCAGGAGGGGCAACCCATTTCTTCAGATCCTATCACTGTTTTTCAGATTGGGGATTACATCACCTCAGCCCTGCAGGGCGTTTGGGACTGGGGTGAGATGCTGGAATCACTCTCGGAGGGTCTCATTCATCTTATCCCAAAAGGAGGTTGCAGAAATTTAGTGTCTCAGTGGAGACCGATCACCTTACTGGGCACTTTGTATAAGATCTTGGCAAAAGCCATCAGTCTGCTGCGATTGCAGCCCATCCTGCCAGAACTTATACATGACACACAGACAGGGTTTGTCCATGGCAGAAGCATTTTTGATAATATATTCTCATTTTGGGAGGCTTCTGAGTGGGCTATGCATGAGGGCCATAGACTGGCAATTCTACTCCTGGATTTCGAAAAAGCATATGACAGGGTAGATTGGGGTTTTCTAGAGGGAACCCGTCTTTGCTTTGGATTTTCAGATTTGTGGATTAGAGAGGTTTCTGCTCTTTACAGGCCAGCCCATAGCCAGGTACTCATTGGTGGAGTCAGGGGAGACACGTTTTAGATATCCAGATCAATCTGACAGGGATGCCCTCTAGCCCCCTTTCTATTCTTATTTGTGGCTGAAGCTATGAGCCTCTGAGACAGGAAGAGGAGTTGCTGGATAGTGAGCTGGTAGATGACACACCTATTTTTTTGGATGCCACTCCACAAACACTCACCTCTTTCAGGACAGCCTTGGATTTATTTTGCATTGCTGCAGGGGCTCACATTAACTAGAACAAATCCAATGGTTTTTGGATTAGTGATGAGGACACTCCAGATTGGGGTGCTGATATTGGATTTACTTGGATTCAGAGGGGCGTCTCCGTTAGGTATCTTGGATCCAGGTTGGGGTGGGCATTTCTCCAGCACAGTAGTTCGCTCCCATGTTGGAGAGCATCAGGAGGAAACTCCTATTTTGGCGTTCGGCCAGACTTGACCTTGCATCCAGAGTGGTGGTTGTAAACCAGGTACTGTTGGCTACAACCTGGTTTGTTTGCTCTTGTTGGTGCTGATCTACAAGTAGTATCACTCAGCTCAAGAGACCTATTAGGAATTTTTTGTGGAGTGGATTAGATGGCACTTCAGATGTGATAGCCAGGGTGGCTTGGGAGACTCTTATTCTACCCACTGAGGAAGGGGGCCTCAATATTATTGATCCAGACTTGCAATGTAGAGCCTTGCTCTGCAAGATGGTGGTCAGAGGTCTGATGCCTGCTTAGGAGCCTTGGAAGGATTTTTTCTTACGCAGTATACAGACATGCACACCTTCTCAGGGAGGAGATTGGATGGACAGCCCTAGATGGATCTTTACGTCAGCCCGTCTCTGATCTCCTACTTCCCCTCTTATGGCTGCCATTATGAAGGCTTGGGACTCTTCGGAGAGTTCCACCCTCCTCTCGTGAAGAAATTGACAGGCAGCCCATCATGTGGAAGGATTGCATACTAGATGAGCATGGCAGATCACTGGGCATGTCACATTATATGCAGTAGTCTAGATGGGAGTTGGGACCTGCATCCACGATCGGTGCTTGGAAAGCTTTCAGGATGCTTCCAGAGGATCAGAGAGCTCATTCAGTTAGTCACCTTAGAGGAAGTGCAGCCAGGATGCAGCAGATAGATGCAACCATACCAGTGGAGTGGATGGATACAGACCATTTGCCTATTTTTGAGTCCACCTAGGGGGCTTTTTCGAGGACACGTATCCCTCTGCATGTTATAGCCTTGCGGGATGCACATGAGGATACCCTTGTCTTTCAGGTTCATGCATTCAGGTTCATGCAGGAGGCAAACTCCACATATCTTCAGAGGACATTCTTTTGGAGGCTCCTCTTCAGCCTGTCAGGATTGCAGGATACATGGAGATGGGTAGAGACTCACAGTGGTATCTTGATCCAGAGACCCCGTTCTCCTGGCTATTGGATCATGGAGGCTTTGGCTGTATGGAGGTTCCCCTATTAGATCCTTGCAGTGGGATCTAGGGGAATGGGAGTGGATAGTTGCAAGGCATCGAGAGAAGAGCATCCCCTTCTTTCGTTACATGGTCAGAAATGCCAGAAGATTCCAGCTCAGTTGTAGGGGCTAGAGGCCCTCTAGAGCTCCTCATTGGGATACTTTTCACATTTCTGCAGAGATGTAAAAAAACTTTTGGAGGAGGCTTTGGAAATCCCTCAGGAATAGGAAAATCACCTTATTCATCTGGCTTACTATTCATGGAGGGATTGCACTGAACCTGTGGAGATCCAGGTTCGGGGCTGACCCTACATGTCCTTGATGCCACTCAGCAGTTGAGTCAGCGCAGCACTGCCTTTGGGAGTGCACTGAGGCGAGAACGGTTTGGAAGGGTGTTGCTGGGATACTTTGCACTTTTCATAGAGCACCCTTCTTCATGACTTGGGGATCAGTTGCTTGGTTGTCACTCACTAGTCCACAGGCTTTCTTTGAGGGACATGACACGGACACAGCTTTCTTTGTTCGACGACATCTTGTGGAGTCATGCTCCCTCCGAGATGTTCCGTTTACTCCATTCAGAGCTCCCCACGCTTCTGTAGACACATCTTGGGAGATTCTGGCTAGTATCACAGCATGGCATATTTGGAAAGCCAGATGTACAGAGGCTTTGAAGGACTCCCAGGTTCACCCTTCTCACACTATCGCCAATATCTGGGCAAATACTATACACACTTTGATGGCCATTTGAGCGAACATACAGGGAATCTCCACGATTGCTATTGCTAGGAGGGTTGCTTTTCTCAGAGTCTGGAAGGATTGTCCTTTCTTCTCTGACTCTCCTTCAGGGATGAGGTGGCATTTTCAGCCGCCAACCGGGATTTTTGTTTGCTCATTCTGAGCTGTTTTTTCCCATGCTTGACATGATGTACTCTTGCACTTGAGCTTGCTCTACGGTTTTTATTCATACTTAATGAAGTACTTTTCTTGGTATGATGATGAGTGTAAGGAGATGAGAGCTCACCTCACACGCGAGCAGGCCTTGGGACACCTGACCTCATCTGAGGCACATCGCATCTCACGTCAGATGACAAGACATAAGAAGCAGACTTTTCTCACTCATAGGATTGATGAGGTGGTCGGATCCTTTCGAGGGGAGACCCGATTATTGGCTGGGGGCTCCTATCAGAGGGGAAACAGCCCATTCCCATCATGGACCCAGAGATGTGGCTCAGATATGCATGCTCCTTATATGATATCCCAAGTCAGATGCCACCAGATATGTCCTCTATGCCCAGACCCACTACTTGTCACTTGTTCAGTACGCAGAACGTGAGGAATGCCCTCCTTTGTCTGCACAACGGAGAGCACCAGACCATGAGGGGCTACGTGCAGAACATTTTGCACATGGACAGGAGGTCTTGGCCTTGGTTCTAGCGCAACAAATAAACCATGCGATATGTCACGGATTCCCACCTACTTGGAGCACTACCACCATTGTACCAATACATAAGGAAGGGGACCCCCGTGAACTACCACAATCTCATGATTGGCCACACTCTGGCTAAGATTTTTGGATCCGTACTGGAGAGGGCGATCATAAGCCATACAAAGGATCATGGACAGCGGGCCCTTGGGCAGGCAGGTTTCGGAGACATCACTCCACGCTGGATCATATTTTTACCCTGAGAGCCATCATCGAGAAAGCAAAATCGAGGCGCCATAAGGTCTACACTTGCTTCATGGACTTTCGAAAGGCTTTCGACACAGTCCCCGTTCTCGCCTGATCAGGCGACTACAGGAGCTGCATCTCCCAGAGGTCATGATCTGGGGAGTGATGAGTCTATATGTGTCTGTTAGAGTGCGAATCAGCACTCCTGGGGGGCTATCAGATTGGGTTGAGAGCACCATAGGGGTGAAGCAAGGCTGCCCCCTCTGATCGACTCTCTTTGGACTATACATTGATGAGATCACATCCTTTGTTGATCGCCTAGGAGGAGAGGGCTCCCTATTGGCTTATTTGATGGTACAGATACTACTTTATGCAGATGACATAGTCCTCAGCAGAGCAGAGGGTTTGCAGAAACACTTGGAGGCCTTGGAGATGTTCTGCAGAGAGAGGGACCTGACAGCCAACCTTGGGAAAACCAAGGTTATGATCTTCAACACATCCCAAGTAGTGCTTCATCAACATCGACGTCGACATAGTTTCACTTACCGTGGGGAGCCAATGGAGATAGTGCAGGCCTACACGTACCTAGGGACAGTATTCACGGGACCAGGCTTCACGATGACCCATGCCGCCAAAGCACGACTCACACGAGGAAAGGGAGCCCTGGCCCGATTAGAGATACAGTGCTTCCAGGCACATTTCCAGGATCCACCGATGAAGGGCTGGCTTTTTCTCGTCGATGTAGAAAAGAAAAGAAGAAAGTTTATCAAAGTCTTTGGAAAACCGATGGGTCTATGAGACTGTGAAAAACCTGGTACAAACGAGCTGTGGTGGTGGAGCTACTAGAGTTTAAATGAGCATCCACACCAATGCAAAATGCAAAAACGTAGAATGGTAGTACTAAGTCCTAAGTACAACGTCCTAAGTACAACATAGTCATGTCAGTGGTCGACTATATATCAATCTGATCATCATCATCATCATCATCTAGACATCAGGGTGGATGAGGCAATGGGGGGCATGAAATTGGCGATAGAGTGTTGTCAACAACTCTCAGGTGCAGCCCTGGCACGTCTCCTGTTCATAGCTCTGCGTCTAACCAGAGCTACCGTGACCCGTGTCGGTCGGGCCTCGACTCTAAACAGGAGGGGATGTCCCCCAGCGTGATCTATGTGTCAACCCTCTGTCTGAGCTGTCGGGTCACTAGCTCTGAGTCACGGTCATGTCGACGCCTCGTCTCATGAGGGTCCATGTGATCTGGCTGAAAAAACTCCGTGATAGAGCTCTCAGAGGGATCAACCAAGGAAAAAGTCTGCTCCTATCTCCGTGCTCAAAGTATCCTCTCGCGGTGTCTGAGTACCTCATGAATGAAACCTGCCAAACATCAATGGTCTGGGTAGGAGAGAAATTGGGTCAGAATCCCATAGCTATCTCTGAAGAGGCAGTAGAAACGCCCTCGGATCTCATAGTAAACAGGGCACCTGAAGATGAAGTGCTCCTCTGTCTCAACCTCCTGCATGTCACATAATGTGCATATGCACCTCTCCCTAGGTAGTTGCTCTGCTCTGCCGCTCTCGCGATACAAAGTCTATGTGAAGAGACCCAGAACTGTCCAATAGAGATCCTCAGTGAGTGGGGTAAGTAGATCTGTGTGTATCCTGGGGGGTCAATGAAACCCTCCTCTCTCATATACAAGCAGTGATCTCTGTAGAAGCTAAGCTTCACTCGGAGTTCACTCGGTCCCAACCAGGTCCGAAATGTGTGTAGCTGTAAGAGATCCTCATTGATAACCTGGTTGACCTCGTGTGATAGGAGGGGAGAAAACGGAGCATCCATGCAGTACTGGAAGGGACCCCTTGGTCTGTGGATCTTGAAAGTGCGAGCGGAAGCACTACCTCTCTAGTCTGGCTAATGAAGCATATCCTGTACCCAAGCGTGCTTGCATCGCAGGTCTCATAGTGAAGATGGGTTCGAAAAAGACAACCCCAAGACAGGTGACCCATCAAATGTGAACTGCTCATGGCACATGACGGCTTGAGATGTATTGAAGATCATAACGTTGGTTTTACCTAGATTGACCTTTAAATCATGAGACTCACAAAAGGATTGGAGTGCATCAAGGTGTCTCTGGAGCCCCTCTGTTAAGGAAGACAAGAGAGCCACGTCATCTACGTAAAGCAATATCCAGATCAGCGTGCATGCAAGAGAGCAACCTACCCCCCCCCCCCCTATGTCTACATCACTGTCTCAAGCTCATCAATGTAGAGGCCAAACAAGGTGGGTGATAATGGACACCCTTGTTTGACCCCAATAGTGCTCATGATCTCGTCTGTCCACCCAAATCCTGCGCGAACTTTGTCTGAAACTCTCTCGTAAAGTGCCATGACAGCCCAAATGATCTCCTGGTCATAACCCAAATCCTGTAGGCGCCGTATGAGGTGGGCTCTCCGAACCGTGTCAAATGCCTTGCGGAAATCCACAAAGCAACAATAAACCCTCTGCTTCCGTGCCCTCACCTCCTCGATGATACATCTGAGCATGAGAAAGTGGTCCATGGTGCCATGATCACGCCGGAATCTGGCCTGTCCTGCTACTCTAAGTCCTTGACACTCCACAAATCTGTTGACCTCGGAATCAAGTACTGATGCATAAATCTTGGACATGACATGTCCAATCATAATGGTCCTGTAGTTCTCCGGACTCATGGGATCCCCTGCCTTGTGGATGGGTGAGATAGTGTTAATGGTCCAGGTGCGTGGAAACCCCCAAACAAACAGCTTCATTAAAGAGCTTTGCTAAGATCGAGGCTAAGAGGTTAATCCCATTTGCAATGAACTCAATGCATAGTCCCTCATGATCCTTCGCTCGGCTATTATGAAGTTTCATTACGGCATCCTTTACCCCCCCCAATGAAGAGGGTGCAGGATGTGGGGCGTGGCATATGTGAGAGGTTTGGGGCTGGCTGATTTGGGATGTCATAAAGTGTGCGTGCATGGTCATACCAGACTTGAGTGTCATAGAAATCTCTACCAAAAGTCCTTAGAATTGTTACTAAACAAAATGTTCAATAGCTCCTCCTCGTTCCAGCGAACGAAGTCTAGTTTCTTTCTACATACCAGTCGATGATACTCGCGTAGCGTCTCTGCTAGTTTTTGGTTTTGAATCTAAGCTGACGGTGTAAAGCCTTACACTCATTATCGTATCAGCGGCGTGGTCGTGCGTGCTCTGGTCGTCTCGATGTCTCTCGTCCAGCCACATCGTGGTGACGGGCCTCACTGTTGATCCATAGTGCTCTCGTCTCCTCGATCTCATCTAGTGCTGGCTCGGATGCGTAAAAATCAGTGACACGTGTCTGTGCTCAGACTAGCTCGGTGCATCAACTATAGCTGATCTCTGGCCTGCCACACAAGGGAATCCCTATGTCTCCGAATCTCAATCAGGTAAAGCCCAATGCAAACGTGGTCGGGGAAATGTATTAGTTGAGTGAGTGGAGCCCCTCCTGAAAGAGACAGTGGTATCGCCCTCGGATCTCATAGTAGGCCGGACAAACACATAGAAAATGCTCCTCTATCTCGACCTCCCCCATCGTGCATAATTTGCAGACCCACTGCTCTCTAGGTATGCCGGCCGCTCTCCCAGCCTCAATCCGCAACTGGTGGGACAAGACTCGTATCTATCCGATAGCAATCCGCAAGGTGTGTGAGACTCTCCTATCCTCGAGGTACTGGGGCCTGATGATGAGACCATGCTCCGATATCCTCAGAAAGTGGTCATGATAGAACCGGGTTTTGGTGGGAAACTCCTGATCCCCCCCCCAAGCCCGAGATGTGTGAAGTTGGAGAAGGTCTAACCGTATGATACGGTTAATCTCATCATGTGGAAGGAACTCCGGTGGTGCATCCATGCTGTACTGAAAGGGGGGGAGCCTATCCATGTGGATACTGTGGCTATCAAACCATGTGGACACCCGCGCATACCATGTTGTATCAAAGCCTCTCTCTGCCAGGCGTCGGGATGACTCCAATGCCAATCTCGGTAATCTCCACTGAGGTAGGGCCCAAACTCTATGGAGAAATGTCACGATCTGGAAGAGGGCATCCACCTGGAGAGGTGTCATGGCGAACTCTATCTACATGATCTGATGGGGGACTGAAGGCTTACTGCGAATCATCCTAGACCCCATGATCACCTGTAGCCTCTCAAATCCCTTCCAGTCGGTTTCTGAAACGTCACTCCCCAAAAAGGTGCTGCATACATGGGAGTCAGTCTCACGAGAGTGTAGAGACCACCATCAGGACACTCAGAGGTGCAGACTGCTCTCTTACGGAGGCTGTCATCCAGATTCTCCTATACGCAGACGATGTAGTACTACTATCCTCTTCTGCGACTGGTCTTCAGCAACACCTGCATGGACTTCAGGTCTTCTGTGATACACATGACTTGAAGGTCAACCTTGGGAAAACCAAGGTGATGATCTTCAACACTTCCAGACCCGCTATGCACCGAGAGCAGTTCCTCTTTGCCGGCGACCCTGTTGAGATAGCTGACTCTTACACATACTCGGGCGTTGTCTTCTCACGCCCGATCTTCACGATGCGCCCGGCCATGCAGGCCAGGATCAGCCGGGGCTACGCCACTCTTGCCAGGCTGGAGCGACAGTGTTACCACTCCCACATCCCGGACCCGCGGACCAAGTCTCTCCTTTTTTATTCTTTGGTCCGCCCAGCAGGCATGTACGGTAGCCCGTGGTGGGGAGCCGACCTTTCAGACACAGAGTGGGCTCGAGTCGAGCGCCTACAGATACTGATGTTTGCTCGGATGATCCGCAGCAAACCATCAGTACCACACCAGATCATTCTAGCAGAGTTCGGCGCCTCACCCCTACAGCTCGATGCGGCTTTCCAGGCTATCACTTATCTACATAGAATCAGGGATTTCAGCTCCTCCTCCAACGGTCGCCTCCGCCTACCTTGGCTAGTCCTATCCTCCTCTATGGCCTTATCCGTTGATGGGGACCAGCGATGCTGGTATAGTCGTCTTTCCAGTTGGTTCACCCGACTGGGCCTCGACTTAGACCGGTTGCCTCCTTTTCAGTACAGCCTCGACGCTCCACCATCTCCCCTCTCCCCTACTGACCAAGAGGTCAACCGGCTCATTCGAGCGGATGTGCTCCAGCTCCACACTTGGCGGACATGGTTTCTTCACCCTGAGCTTCCTGTGAAGCTCGACTTCTACCACCGACACTGCCTCCAGATCTCACAGGAGGGCTTCATCACACCTCCGGGTTACACACAGCTTCATCTACCACATGTGCTCCGGATCTCCCTCGGTCAGTTTAGGGTTTCGTCACATCGATTACGGATCGAGAGCAGACGCGCAGAGGGTATTCCACGAGAGGGCCGCCTTTGCCCACTTTGCGACTTGCAGGAGATCGAGTCGGAGGAGCACTTTGCTTTCAGATGTCCTATCTATTATGCCATTCGAGGCCGGTACCACTGCCTCTTCCGCGATGGATTCGGCCCCCTCCCACACATGCTGCAGTTCCTGGATCAGCGATGCCTAGCCGCTTTCTTACATGAGATGACTCGCCACCGAGATACCTCTCTCCGAGCACGGCGACACGCGCAGCACACACAGCGTGAGGACACCCAGCGGCCCATCACTGATTTCTTCCAGTCACAGGATACCTCTCCTCGGTCTAGCCGACGACGCGGACGTGAGAGAGAGCCAGAGCCAGAGCCACGACAGCTGCGCCAGCGGACAAACTCACACATCCGGATCCATGACATCTTGTCTCTGCTCTCTGCCCGCCCCACCGGGGTTACCGTTGCCCTCATCCACAGGGCCACCCGCCGCCCCCGACGACCGAGCTCGACTAGGCCGCGTGACGTCAGAGGCCAATCATCTATCGCAGGGTTTTTTCCGGCCTCCCATTTGACGGCCCCTCTATGATTGGTCTCTGACGATCACCACCTGCACATATATATTATATCTCCCCCCTCTGCCCCATTTTTGGTGCCCCCCCCTTCTTTTTTGTATCATCTGGAGGTAGACACATATTTTTTGTATCAGGACTAGACACACCGTCCTTCATAACCTCTTTTTTTGTAGAAACGGTTGGCTGGCCCGTTTTGAGACCGCCACCGTTATGCTCATTGTATCAGTTATCTTTAGTCTCATAGACCTTCACGGTCTCCCGAAGACTTTAATAAACTTTCTTTCTTCTTTCTTTCTCTCTCTCTCTCTCTGTCTCTCTCTCTCAAACATGAATGATACCACTGGAAGGTGAAGCACTATGCTATTATATGGGAGGCCTCAACAAGTTTAAGAAAATGGATGCACACCGGATACCACACAAAGGAATGGAGGCCACTAAGACGCGGGCTGGTACAGAGATGGGGAGGAATGGATGGAATTACGGGTGATAAAGAACAAAAATGCAGTTCTACAAACGGGAATTAAACCGATGGACAGTTATGAAATACATAAATATCTTGGAGAGGACATCTGAATTTTCAAGAGGCATTTAATCTACAAGCTAAGAACCAGCTCAGATGATCTAGAAGTGATAAGGGTAGATGGATGCGGCCCAGGATTCCAAGAGCCCTATAGGCGAGGTAGAAGATGAGCAACACGTGCTCTTAAAATATCGAGCATACACACACACTAGAGAGATTCATGGGAACAATAGGTGTAATGTGAAGAATCTATTGGAACAGCCAGCCCACATGTTTGGAAGATACCTGAAAGAAATCTTGGAACATCGTAGCAAAGAACTTGGACTAGCACAAAAAATAGCCCAGCAAATACTCACAATGTAGAGAGATTTGTGAGAATTGTATTTCAATGGTTGTAACTAACCACTATTCAGTTTAATAG
Organism: Dipteris shenzhenensis; assembly: GCF_047967505.1. NCBI lineage: Eukaryota > Viridiplantae > Streptophyta > Polypodiopsida > Gleicheniales > Dipteridaceae > Dipteris > Dipteris shenzhenensis. The sequence goes on along the minus strand of NC_141628.1, from coordinate 25,720,989 downwards.
TGGTCACCAATCCCATAGATCCTAAGGGTCTCAAGAGGACTTTAATACAATCATATCATCTCATCTCTCTCTCTCTCTCTCTCTCTCTCTCTGTGACCATGCCGCCTGAAAAGGTCACCATGCAAGAGTTTCAACTGTCTTTACTGAGCACTTTGCAAACTCACTGGCTGACAAGTGAAAAGAAGGTAAAGCTGGAATATTACCAAGACAACATAAATCCCACATGTAGGTCTACATACATGTCCATAGAGACTCATGCTCATCCTTATATTAGCACACCTATCCCCCTTCTATATCGGAGAAACATAGCCAGGTTTCGTACCAGATCTCATACATTTGCAATTGAGAAGGGAGCTTGGATGCATCGGCCCAGATATGCTAGAGTCTATACCCTTTGTGACATGCATATAGTTGAGACGGAGGCACATGTGGCTCTACAGTGTCCCCGATATGCATATATCATGGAGGACTACCAGCAAATACTGGAGGACACCACTCAGCTGACATCAAGTCTCTCTACTGCCTCTCCGGCAGCATTGGGATCTTTTGTCACTCGTCTTTTTACCTAGCGTCAAGAACTCATAGACTCCTGACCCCTCTCCTTGAGGAGACTCTATTTTACATTGTATGGAGACAGGTCCCATGGTTCATTTTTGCCCCCCGAGGACGTTAATAGAATCTACTTCCACTTCTACTTCTCTCTCTCTCTCTCTCTCTCTCATAGTATCAGTTATCTTTAGTCTCATAGACATTCACAATCTCCCGAAGACTTTAATAAACTTTCTTTCTTTCTTTCTTTCTCTCTCTCTCTCTCTCATGCCTCAGCCTCTCTGTCATGCCGTGCTGCTGTTGATTGCTGATCGTCATTTCTCTCTGTCAGCCCCATTGTTGATTGTCTGCTCTCTCCGTCCACCTCTGTCCACGCTCTTCGGCCCCCGTCAAATCCCCTTGCCCTCTCCATCGCTGGGCTACGTACACCCCATCGTCCCATCGGTCCGTCGTTGAGCTCGGTCATCGTTGGGCTTTGACCTCTGTCCATGCCCGTCCACCCGCCCACCTCCGTCCATGCCCGTCGGCTCTCCGACACTGGCCTTCTTCAACCTCATCGTCATTGGGCTCCATCGCTGATCGTCCCATCAGCATCACCCGCCATCGCCATTGCCACTGCTGCGGCTACCCCACCCACCATCGTTGCTGCTGCCCCACCTGCCATCGCTGTTGTTGCTGCTACAGGAGCCACGCCACCACTGATCACCATCATCATCGCTGTTGCTGTTGCTGCTCCCACCATCGCCATCGCTGCGGGTCTCCTGAGTACTGTTGCAGGGCCTATCCGGAGCCCACGGGGCTGCTGCTGCTGCGCCATACTGCCGCGAAGGGCCTCCAGGCCCTTGCGCCTCTGCACCACCAAGCACAACCCATCGCAGGCTGTGATAGGCCCGCCCTGGGTGTCCTAGCCCCCGTCTCCCCTCCTGGTGCACAGGCACCTGCAAAACAGGCCACGGGCTAGTCCCCCAAATTTCCCAATTACGGGCTAGTCCCCCGAATTTCCCAAAAAAATCTCCACTGGCCTCCAAAGGCCATGATTCGTTGAGGCCTCCAAAGGCAATGAATCTGGTCTGGCATTCTCGCAGGAGCAGCTTGGGCTGCTGGTGCTGTCACGGGATAGCTCGGGGGGGCTGTCTAAGCCCTCACACACCCACTGATGCCCGTGGACCAGTAAACCTGCAGTTTCGAATTCAAAAGCAGGGGGAAAAAAAAAGGCGCCAAAACCAGAGCACGAAGGATCTACATGGGGGACATAGATCAAAATCAGCTCTTGGGTGCATGTTTTATATTTCTGCAAATCAAACAAATGGGGACAGTAGGCAGACCATCAGATCAGAAAACAAGGGGCGAGAAAGAGCGCAAATACAGTGTTATTTGGGCCAAAGTGGATAAAAGAGAGGACAACAACATTAAAGCATGCATATCCTCTATCAAGGAGGAGTGCAAATTGCAGGATGCTGAGCTAGAAGGCTTACAAAAGAAAATGGGGGAGAACAAGAACGATGTGCTCTCAAATATACATACTTCAATTACAAGAGGACATGAGAAAATGGCAAACTGAAATGCAAATGAAATGGGCCAAAGAAATCACCCGCATGCGGAATGAGAAAACTAACTCCCTTGCCTCACAAATCAAGACACTAGAAGACCAAATTTTCATCCTGAAAGAGGAGAATGAGAAGCTAAAAGCAGGCTCACACTGGTAGGAAGGGGAGATTCACCCACCTATAAAGGAAGCTGATTCTTCTCAAAGAACAGATTGAACAGTTAAAGGATGCCAAGGGGACCTCAGAAGAGGGATGCAAGCTCATTGATGAGCTGAAATCTGAGAATGAACAGCTTAAGAGGGAAATGTCCGCGCTACGGTCACTATGCAAGGGAAATATGCTGAGTTCACACAGCAAATCACAAAAGGGAAGGTGGACACGCTTGCGTGGAAGGATGTACTTAAAAAGGGCACAATAGCTCCTAAAAAAGAGCTCATATCTGAGACTCTAGAGAAGGAAAAAAGACGCAGCAGCAAAGCCATGAATGTATTGGTAAGAGGCCTAACAGTGGGTGACACCCCTATGTCAGATGCCAAGGCGCTGTTTGAGAAAATGGGTGTCGACCTGACTTGTGAATCAGCCTGGAGGGTAGGTAAAGCTGATGTGCCAGCTAGGCCAATGGTGATAAAGATGCAGACGGTTACTGACAGATTCACCCTCATGGATATGAGCTGCGTTGAAGGGCACCAGAATCTTTTTAGATGATGACCTCACACTCCTACAACAAGAACATAGGAGGGTGGGAATGGTGCGAGTTATGGCAGCAAGGCAAGAAGGGAAGTGGGCAGCTTACAGGGACGGGAAGGTGATCACCGAAAGAGGGCAGAAAATGCAGAAAATGGAGAGAGAGAAGGGAGGGCAGAAAACAGCACATGATGGTGTCTGACTCCTCAGGTGAGAGCACCAAACACGCTGAAAATGGCAGTATGGAACTGTAATGGCACTCTCTGGTCTGACCCTGGGGGCTTCTTGGAGACCTACACTGATAGAGACCTGCTTTTCTATACTAAGGCACATGAGAGCCCTGAGAGAGGGCTGCCCACAGTGACAGGGTATGCTTGGGAGTCAGCACACAGGAAAAAAATGAGACGGGACAGTGGAACTAGAGGTTTTGGCGGAGTGGCAGCCCTCTTCAAACTACACCTGAGACCGCTCATATCTGTAGTACGGAGAGAGGAGCATGCACGACACGTGGATATGGCTCCACTTTGAGACACGACCTCTTTTCATTGCAGTGTGCTACTTTCCCCCAGATACCTCATCCTATGCGTACGAGGTTACCACAGAGGGTCACAGCCCGTATGAGACGATCTTCGATGACATCAAGGAGTTCTCCCAATAGGGAGACATCCTCCTCCTTGGGGACTTCAATGCATGCACAAGTGACAAGCAAGTGGGTCTACTAGATTTTGCATCTAACTCCCTTACTGTACCAGAGCTGGACCTAGTAGAGTTTGGCATAGTGAGGCACTCAGCAGATACATCACATGTGACAAGGTATGGGCATCATTTGCTTGCGATGGGAGCTGTCCATCACCTCATTATATATAATGGCCTCGGGAGGTGGCCCTCATCTAGAGGCCTCACATGTTTCCCACATGGCGGAGGGTCGAGCACAGCGGACTATCTCATAGGCCCACTAGCTTTTGTTTCACGGATGCTCGATCTCTCTATGCCCACCCCCCCTCTTGGTGCTGACCATACATACTTGTCCTTCGGCATCTCGGTCACCATGCCAGTTGTTGAGACAGAGCTCCTCCTGCACCTACCCGTGTCTAGATCCACTTGGACCGCACGCTCGACCCCGTCTATGTGAGCCACCTGGCCTTTGAGCTCCCAGCCCTAATTAGAGGTGACATGGAGCTCACCCATGCCTCAGATACCTTGGTTACTATGGTACAGGCTGCAGCGATCAGATCTTTCCCCACGACTCGGTCCTCGAAGGTCCTGGATGGGAAGATCCCCCAGAACTCTTGGTTTAATGAGGAGTGTAGAGAGATGAGAGCTCACCTCATATGTGAGCGAGCTGACACCGCCCGAGGCATAGCGGGTCTCACGTCATATGACGCGACGGAAGAAGCGGTCTTTTCTCACACGTAGGATGGATGAGGTGATCAGATCCTTTCGAGGAGGTATCCCACTATCGGCTGGGGTCTCCTCACAGAAGTAAAGGCGCCTATTCCTATCACAGACCCGGGTGTCTGGCACACATATGCATGCTCTCTTAATGATGTCCCAGGTCAGGCACTCCCAGATATGGCATACATACCCAGGTCCACCACACGTCGTCTGTTCACTACACAAAACATACCCGAGGCGCTCTTGCGACTCCATAACCGGGGATCACCAGATCATGGGGACTATGCACTGGGCACTTTGCACATGGGCCGGAGGTCCTAACCCCAGTCCTAGGATAGCTGTTCAACCATGCCGTATGCCATGGATTCCAATCTACTTGGAGCACCACCACCATTGTACCGATACATAAGGAAGGAGATCCCATGGATACTCGGAATTACCGCACTCTCATGATTGGCCACACTTTGGCTAAAATTTATGGATCGGTAGTACTGGAGAGCGCGATCATTAGCCATACAGAGAATCATGGCCCACGGGCCCTTGGGCAGGCAGGCTTTTGGAGACAACACTCCACACTAGATCATATTTTTACCCTGAGAGCCATCATTGAGGAAGCGAAGTCGAGGCACCGGAAGGTCTACACTTGCTTCGTGGACTTTCGGAAGGCTTTCGACACAGTCCTTGCTCTCGCCTGATCATGCGACTACAGAAGCTGCATCTCCCAGAGGTCATGATCTGGGGAGTGATGAGCCTATATGAGTCCGTCAGAGGGCGAGTCTGTGCTCCTGGGGGCTATCAGATTCAGTTGAGAGCACCATAGGGGTGAAGCAGGGTTACACCCTCTCATCAACTCTCTTCGGGCTATACATTGATGAGATCACATCCTTTGTTGATCGCTTAGGAGGAGAGGGCTCCCTATTGGCTGATCTGATGGTACAGATACTACTATATGCAGATGATATAGTCCTCATTTTGTCCTCAGTCGAGGGATTGCAGAAACACTTGGAGGCCTTGGAGATGTTTGCAGAGACAGGGACCTGACAATCAATCTTGGGAGAACCAAGGTTATGATCTTCAACACATCCCAAGCAGTGCTTCATCAACATCGACATTGACATAGTTTCACTTACCAAGGGGAGCCAGTGGAGATAGTGCAGTTCTACACATACGTAGGGGCAGTATTCACGGGACCACGCTTCACGCGATGACCCATGCCGCCAGAGCACGACTCACACGTGGGAAGGGTGCCCTGGCCCGATTAGAGAGACAGTGCTTCCAGGCGCATTTCCGAGATCCACCAACGAAGGGCTGGCTCTTTGACACTCTTGTGAGACCGACTGCCACGTATGCAGCACCTTTTTGGGGGAGTGACAGCTATTGACTAGAAGGGATTTGAGAGGCTTCAGGTGATCATGGAATCTAGGATGATTCAGAGTAAGCCTTCAGTTCCCCATCAGATCATACAGGCAAAGTTGCCATGACACCTCTCCAGGTGGATGCCCTCTTCTAGACCGTAACCTTCCTCTACACAATTTTTTTTTTTTTTTTTCAAGAAAGAGACTTCTATTAAGTAAGAGAAAAAACCCACGAGAGTCGGCTCAAAGCGGGATACATCATGAGACCATGAGGATAAATAAACCCCTCAAAATGAGGTGGAAAACAACCAAGGCTGAGGCTGAAAGTGTCACCTCAACCCAGTAAGAGTCTCAGAGAAGAAAGGAGAATCCTTCCATTCCCTGAAGAATGAAGTCCTTCTAGTGGAGGCTGCATAGGAGTCTCCCTGCATACTCGTCCATACGGCCATCAAAGTATGTATGGTGTCTGTCTAGATACTAGCCAATGTGTGCGAGGGATGGAACCTGAGTTCCCTCCAATGCTCTGTGCATCTTTTAGCTCTCCAGATATGCCAGGCTACTATGCTCGCCAGTATCTCCCAAGAGGTATCCACAGAGGCAAAAGACCTGAGGCCCAGTAAGAGAAAGCCAATCCACTGAGCCCCATGTCATAAAGAATGGGGAGTGCACAAAGTGACTGAAAATCCTGGCTACCCCCATCCAAATCATCCTCGCCTGTCTGCACTCCCATAAGCAATGCTGAATCGTCTCCAAAGCAGAGAGGCAACGAGTGCAAGTAGGGTCGGCTCTGAATCTGGATCTCCAAAGGTTCACTGCAATCCCACCATGGATAGAAAGCCAAAAGAAAAGTGTGATCAAGGCTTGGTTGTCAGAGGACACTCCTGTGGATCAGGACTGGTTGATTTGGGTAGAGGGGGCTTTGGCTAGAGTCAGCAGGGCCTGCCAGTTGAGGGCAAAAGAGGAGAAGGAAAAGCTCACCATCAGAGATCGGAACGCAAGAGCGGAGGTATCCAGACTTCAGAGATTGATTCAGAGTTTTTCTCATTCTCTTTTCATCAGAGGGAAGCTTTCAGAGGCTCAGGAGAGACTAGAGGAGATTCAGGGCAGGAGGGCCCAGTTCACGTTTTACTCTCAGCAGACCTTCTGGATCCAGAAGGGGGATAGATGCTCTAGAGAGTTCTTCAGGGCAGTGGGTTAGAGATACTCTTCGGACAGTCTTCATAGACTTGTGGATGAGACCGCTTCTCTTCAGAGGGATCCTCATCGTCTTGTTGAGATCACTTCTGATTTCTATTCCACTCTTTACACCGCTGATCCAGTCACCGAGGAGATGATCAGAGCCAGAGAGGAGATTTGGAGTCATGTCCCCCAAATGGTCTCAGACAGGATGAGTCATGTTTTGGATAGCCCACTATCACTCTTGAAGATCACGGATGCGTTACATGAGCTGCCCAGAGACAGATGCCCGGGGGAGGATGGCTTGTCACCACTTCATTTTAGAGCTCTCTGGGATACGATTGGGCCTCATCTACTTTCTGCCTTTTTAGAGGCTCTCGATACAGGATCTTTGGGTGAGACATTATGCACATGTATGATTTGTCTCATCCCGAAAGGGGGAGACAAGACAGTCCTATGTAATTGGAGACCTATTACACTTCTAGGGACAGCCTACAAGATCCTGGCCAAGACCTTGGCCGTTCGCTTAAAGCCTATGCTGCCAGATATCATCAGAGCTACTCAGACAGAATTTGTCCAAGATCGGAGTATCTTGGATAATATCTTCACTTTTTGGGAGGCCACTCATTGGGCGAAGGAGAGCCAGCAGGAGATTGCAGTTCTCCTTCTCGATTTTGAGAAGGCTTATGACAGGGTGGACTGGGGTTTCTTGGAGGGCACTATGAGGAGGCTAGGCTTCAGTGACAGATGGATTTTATGGGTCTCCTCACTTTAATCTCACTCTTCTAGCAGGATGGTGGTCTGTGGAGGCAGAGGACCGGCTTTTCAGCTATCCAGATCGGTACGACAGGGATGCCCGCTTGCACCTTACCTTTTCCTATTCGTAGCGGAGGCTATGGGATACTTTATGCATGCTACCAGTCATGGCACTTTGGGCCTTCATCTGCCTATCCGGAAAGAGCAGGAGCTTCTGGACACTGAGTTTGCTGATGATACGGCACTGACAGTCAGAGGAGATGCATATAGTCTTGCTACTGCTGCGGATTCAATTGACAAATTCTGCCTAGCCTCAGGGGGACTTGTCAATTGGAACAAATCAAAAGGCATCTGGACTGAAGCTCAGCAGGATACCCCAGCATGGGGAGGAGACAGAGGCTTTGTATGGATACCCAGAGCCACCTCCACGAGATATCTAGGCTTCCAGGTTGGCATTGAGGTGTCTCCGATGCAACAATTTGCCCCAGTTCTTGAGAGTATCCAGAGAAAGCTAGCCTACTGCAGTACGGCTAGACTTTCTTTGGCCGGAAGAGCGCTGGTACTCAACCAGGTTCTACTAGCGACTATGTGGTATGTTGCGTCATGTTGGTGCTTTCATGCTGACTCGATTCGTCAGGTGAGGAGATTGCTTTGGAACTTTCTGTGGAGTGGTGGGGATGGTTTTGAGGACACTAGGGCTAGAGTTTCATGGGATACTATCACTTTACCATTCTCGCAGGGAGGACTTGGGGTTCTTGATCCGAAGATGCAAAGCAGAGCCCTTTTAGTCAAACTTCTGGTTAGAGGTTTGACTCTAGGCGATCAATCGTGGAAGCAGTTCCTAATGCATGAGATTCACCAGTGCACCCCCAGAGTAGCAGGTCAGTGGGCAGGTAGAGTTAGTTGGATCTTCCTGACGGACCAGCATTCTCAGCCTTCCTCACCACTTGTGAAAAGGCTTATTCAGATATGGGATCATTTTCGATAGCACCTCATCAGAGCAGTTCCCTCCTCCAGAGAGGAAATTGCCCGACAGCCACTTTACCATAACCCCCTGGTTCGGTACCAGGGATCTTCCCTTGGTACAGAACTTAGGACTCCCTTGGCCAGATGGCATGCTCAGGGGGCTGTGACAGTCAGAGATTAATTCAAGGAAGGTGTGGAGATGTCAGAGGAGGTGATCAGAGATAGACATGGGCCACTTGGACAGATTGCTGATTCCATTTCTACTTGGTCAGGTTGTTTTAGTGAGGCTGGGCTATGTATTGGAGTTCGCTTAGGACCGGCACCGTTTATTTATTTTGAGACGGACTCCTCTCACAGATTGTATCCCACTCAGCCCCTGGATCGTCAGGAGCTTCTTTGGCAGAGGTCATTGGTTGCCTGGGTAAGGAATGGGCCACAGATCCTTCCAGGTTGACCATTGCAGAGGATATTAGATGGAGACTTTGGATTTTTCAGGGTCGACCTCTTGCGGAGCTTGACTGGGACCCAGGTGAGTGGGCATGGCCTGCTCCGGTGGCAGGCGTTCGTCCTCTTCCTTTTTTCCAGTACTCGACGAGGGTAGGTTACAGGCTTCAGCAGAGAGACTCTCATCACATACCATCTGCCTCCCAGCATTGGCACGCACAGGGACTTACCGCAGAGCTCTTGCTGAGCTACTGGACTCACTTTTGGGGCATCAGTAGAGCCAGGAAAGTCTCCTACTTTCTTTGGCTCACTATACAAAGGGGCATACTTGTGGGTACTTGGCTCCAGCAGATGGGTAGACCCTCCTTGTGTATGCGTTGTCAGCTTGCAGAGGAATCTAGCAAGCATTGTTTATGGAGTTGCACCAACTCTAGAGTAGTATGGACAGGTATCTTCAGGTTGTTCTCATATGTTACATCTGAGTCCTTTCTGATGACTTGGGGCGCTGCTCTTTGGGGGAGATGATCTGGAGCCTTTACTCTCTTTGAGGCAGAGCCAGGAGACCACGGTTTCTTCATGCAGCGTCGCCAGAGACGGGTCCCACATAGGCCAACATCATGGAGCCGCAGGATTTACTTTTGGTACCGGTACTAGCTCAGGAGTCCATGCCTACTTCAGCTAAAGGGTCAGCCTGGGAGGTGATTTCCAGCATTACCCTATGGCGGATATGGTGTTTGCGATGTTCTTTTGTCCTTGGGGGCCATTTATGCACGGAGGCTGACACTCTCGCTTCCATTTGGGCGGAGATTATCTTCACTCTCGGGAGTTAGTGGGAGCGGTGTACAGGCACCTCTTTGGCAGCTCGTGGGAGACTTATATCCTTCATGAGGACATGGGACTGCTCTTTATTTTTTCACTTGACCCCTTTTGGAATGTCGTGGCATTTTAGACCACCTCCATGGCTCTTTTGCCACATTGTTGAGGCTTGGGATAGAATACTTTCTCTCCCACCTGTTGTATGATTTGTTTTGAATGGAATATATCACTCTTTTCTGTTTTAAAAAAAAAGTGTGATCTTTCTATTTCTGTGGGATTTCCAGAGTCTCCTCCAGAAGCACCTCTGCAAATCCGTAGTGATATCAAATGCCTCCCAATGAGGAACTCTGGAATCTCTTGGCATTACTGACCGTGTAGTGAAAGAAAGGGATGCTCTTCGCTTGATGCCCTGCATCAATCCATCTCCATAGAGTTTGGGCCCTACCTCAGTGGAGATTACTGAGATTGACATTGGAGTCATCCCGATGGCTGGCAGAGAGAGGGGCTTTGTTACAACGTGGTATGCACGGGTATCTAGATGGTTTGATAGCCACGGTATCAAGATGGATAGGCTCCCCCCGTTTCAGTACAACATGCATGCACCAGCGGAGCTCCTTCCACATGATGAGATTAACCGTATCATACGATTAGACCTTCTCCAGCTCCACACATCTCCGGCTTGGGGGGGAATCAGGAGTTTCCAGTTCTACCATGACCACTTTCTGAGGATATCAGAGTAGGGCTTCATCATCAGGCCCCAGTACCTCGAGGATAGGAGAGTCTCACAAGCCTTGCGGATTGCAATCGGACCGATACGAGTCTCCTCCCACGAGTTGCGGATTGAGGCCAGAAGAGTGGCTGGCATACCTAGAAAGCAACGGGTCTGTAGACTACACATGATGGGTGAGGTCGAGACAGAGGAGCATTTTCTATGTGTCTGTCCAGCCTATTCTGAGATCCGAGGACGATACCATTGTCTCTTTCAGGAGGGACTCCGCTTCGGACCACCCACACCCTAGGATACATCAGAGTAGAAGAGGAGGAGCTAGCTGATATGAGGACAGACTGGATCAGCAGCAAAGAGAGCCGACACAGTGCTACCGAGAGAGGGACACAGAGAACACGTGCGAGACAAAGAGTGCCTAGAGCACAGTCTATTGAGGTCCAACCCATCACAACTTTCCTCAGAGGGGATAGATAGAGACGAGGGTCACTCTGGACATAGCCCAGAGAGCTCATAGATTGAGGAGACTGCGCCCGCCGCCACAGTGCGAGACAACTCGATAGACGTAGATACAAGATATTTCATAGCTCACCAGAAAGCCATCACTGTGCCGAGATTCGAATTCTAAGTCCCAACTCTGAGATGGACTCGATTCAGTTTGTACTTGATTGATTGAGTATTGAGTATGATTTTGCTAGCATAGATTAGTACTCAACAAGGGCCCTAGCGCACCCTTTGCTCCGGTCCACTGAGGCTTGTATGAGTCTACTTTTTCTTTGCACTTTGTCCCATAGGCCTGCGAGGCCTCCCGCGGACGTTAATACATCTTTCTTTCTTTCTTTCTCTCCTGATGAATTGCCCGTCTTACACATACCTAGAGGTTCTCTTTTTGGCCCTATTTTCATGATGAGACCATCTATGTAGGCCCATCTCAATAGAGGGTATGCTTCTATAGCCAGATTGGAGAGGCAGTGCTTTCACTCACACTTTCACGATCCCCGAATCAAGGCCCTCTTGTTCGACTCCTTGGTCCGACCAGCTGGGAGAGTGGGCTCGGGTGGAGCGTCAGTACAGAGTGGGCTCGGGTGGAGCGTCAGATACAAAGTGGGCTCGAGTGGAGCGTCAGATACAGAGTGGGCTTGGGTGGAGCGTCTCCAAGTCCTCACGTTGTCACATATGGTTTGTAGTAAGCCGTCGGTTCCTCATCACATTATTCAGGCTGAGTTTGGATCACCCCCGCTACAGCTTGATGTAGCATTCCAGGTCATCACGTATCTATATTGCGTCATGGGATATGGAGACACCTAAGGATGACACAGATTTCCATGGTTGGCATTGTCCTCTATGGCTTTCGCTGCTGAGGGTGACCAGAGATGCTGCTATGTGCACACATGCAGGTGGTTCGAGAGATTGGGACTCCACATGGATAGGTTTCCGCCCTTCCAATACAGCATTGATGCGCCGTTTCTCCCACTTAGGTATCACGAGGTTAACCAGGTCATACGTGAGAACCTCCTGCAGCTACACACATTCCGAACCTATTTCAAACCGCAAAAACTCCTGGTGAAGCTTAGCTTCTACAGTGATCACTGCCTACTATCTCTAACGAGGTTTTTATTGATCCTCCTGGATACACCCCATTCATTGAGGATCCCTATTGGACAATCTCGGGTTTATTCGCACCGACTTCACATTGAGGTGGGCGAGCCGAGGGAGTGCCTAGGGAACGACGCATATGCACTCTATGTGAGCTACGGGAGATTGAGTCAGAGGAGCATTTCATCTTCAGGTGTCCAATATACTACGAGATCCAAGGTCGTTTTTATTGCCTCTTCAGAGACAACTTTGAGTTACTTTCCCGATTTCGAAGCCTTACCAGACCAGAGATGTTTGGACGCGCTTCATCCATGAGGTAGTTAGACATCCAAGCGCCTACTCACATCACATAGACACGGACGAAATGCATTGGCAGACTCGAGCATGATCGCGGAGTTTTTCTAGCCAGACCACTAGAGGATATCACCCTGCGGACCTATGACACGACCGAGACCTGAATCCAATGACGCGTTCCTTCCATGTTCAAGGTGGGGGTACGACACACTGGGATCACCGTAGCCTTGGTCCGGACCAATAGCTTCTGCCAGGAGACCACGTCGCGTGGGGCCCCCATGGATAGTCAACAACACTATATCTCTGACTTTATGCTACCACTGCCTCATCGGACGCTGGGTCCCTCATGATCTTGTGTTGGATTCCCCGATGTACTTTGATTATCTATGATGATAGTGGCAGTGATGAGGGCCACACTGACATGGACATTATGCTTTGGCATCGTATTGTAGCATGTAGGAGGTAATGTGTGGTGATGCTCGCTGAATAGCTCAACCCTTTCAGCTTGTTTGTATTTGGTTGACCCATCGGTCTTTCGCAAACTCTAATAAACTCTCTCTCTCTCTCTCTCTCTCTCTCCTTTCCACCTTCTGCTTGGTATTCTATCCCCCTTCTCTATCTGCCCCCAACTCTTTCTTACTAAGTTCACGAATTTACAATTCAACACTTAGAAGGATCTTTTTCATGAAGGAAACAAGGTCAAATAGACACAATGCTACCAATATGAGGCTTCATCCGAGTAGTCTCAAGAGAGTAGAAGTCCATAGAAAGATAAAGCCAAATATGAGGTTGCACAATTCAATACTTAGAAGGTCTGCCCTTCATAAGGGCAAGTGTCCTAGTTCAGATGGACTTACCCCCTTATTTTTCATTACTTTTTGGGATCAAATTGGGGATCACATTACTTCAGCCCTACAGGGTGTATGGGACTCGGGTGAGATGCCAGATTCACTTACAGAGGGCCTCATTCATTTGATCCCGAAAGGGGGTTGCAAGAATTTAGTGTCTCAGTGGAGACCGATTACCTTGCTGGGTACCTTCTATAAAATCCTAGCTAAAGCTATTAGCCTTCGTCTGCAGCCCTTTCTTCCATATCTTATCCAGGATATGCAGACGGGTTTGTGCATGGCAGGAGCATCTTTGATAACATTTTCTCAATTTGGGAGGCTTTGGATTGGGCGATGCATAATGGCCATAGGATGGCCATTCTACTCTTGGAATTTGAGAAAGCTTATGACAGGGTAGACTAGAGCTTTCTGGAGGGCACACTTACTCATTTTGGTTTCTCAGATGCATGGATCAGAGGGGTGTCAGCACTCTACAGATCAGTCCACAGCCAGGTTCTTATTGGTGGAGTCAGGGGGGACAGGTTTGAGATTACTAGATCAGTCCGCCAGGGATGCCTCTTAGCCCCCTTTCTGTTCATATTTGTGGCCGAAGCTATGAGCTATTACATTAGAGCTCAAGTTGGTATTGTAGGACTCAAGCTTCCTTTGAGGTAGAAGGATGAGCTCTTAGACAGTGAGTTGGTAGATGATACGGCTGTTTTTTTGGATGCCACTTCACAGACACTGACTTCATTCAGGACGGCGTTGGATTTGTTTTGCATTGCGGCAGGTGCACACATTAACTGGAATAAATCCAATGGCTTTTGGATCAGTGATGAGGACACTCCAGACTGGGAAATGGCATAGGGTCCACCTAGATTTAGAGTGGAGTTTCCGTCAGATATCTAAGATACCAGGTTGGGGTGGGAATCTCTCCAGCACAGCAGTTTGCTCCCGTGTTGAAGAGTATCAGGAGGAAATTCATCTTTTGGAGTTCTGCCATACTTGACCTTGCATCCAAGGTTGTGGTTGTGAACCAGGTACTTTTGGCCATTGCTTGGTTCGTTTGCTCATGTTGGTGCAGATCTAGAGGTTGTATCGCTCAGCTCATGAGACCTATCGGGAACTTCCTATGGAGCGGTTTAGATGGCACCTCAGATGTTGTAGCCAGGGTGGCTTGGGAGACCCTCATTCTCCCCACACGAGGAGGAGGTCTCAATATTATTGACCCCAACTTGCAGTGTATGACCTTGCTATGCAAGTTCGTAGTACGAGGATTGATGCCTGGACAGGAGCCCTGGAGGGATTTTTTCTCACGCAACATTCTTTCTTGTACCCCATCTCATGGGGGAGATTGGATGGACAGCATCAGATGGATCTTTACTTCAGCCAATCTCAAATCTCCCCCTTCCCCTCTCATGGCTGCCATTCTGAAATCTTGGGGCTATTTCAGAAACACTCTTTGTAGAGTTCCACCCACTTCTCGTGAAGAAATTCACAGGCAGCCAGTCATGTGGAATGACTTGATTTTGGATGACCATGGTAGGCCACTTGGAGTGTCGCATTATATGCAGTGGTCTAGATGGGAGAGGGGACATGCTTATACAGTAGGCACCTGATAGTCCTTTATGAGACTCCCAGAGGATCAGAGACTTAGTAGTTGGCCACCTCAGAGGGAGTGCAGTCAGGATACGGCAGATACAAGCAGCCATTCCGCCAATGTGGATTGATACAGATGACATGCCGATCACAGAGTCCACTTGGTGGGGAGCGTTCTTAGGGACGGGCATTCCGTTACAGATTATTGTCCTGCAGAATGCACATGAGGATACCCTAGTCTTTGATGTTCAGTCAGGAGGCAGACTTATCAGATCTTCTAATGATATTCTTTTAGAGGTTTCCTTTTAGCCTGTCACGATTGCAGGTTTCATGGAGTGGGGCAAGGACTCACAGTGGTCTCTTGACCCCGATCCTATTCTCCTTGCGCTAGGGTCTTGGAGACTTTGGTTATACGGTGGTTCCCTTATTAGGTTCTTGCAGTGGGACCCAAGGGAGTGGGAATGGATTTATGAGAGGCACTAAGAGAAGAGCTTCCCCTTCTTTCGCTATACAATTAGAAATGCCTGGAAGTTTCAACTCAGTAGTAGAGGTTAGAGGCCCTCCAGAGTGCCTCATTGGAATAGTTTTCGGATTTTCATAGTTGTGCAGAAAAACTTTTGGCGTAGGCTCTAAAAATCCCTTAGGAATAGAAAGATCACTCTTTTCTTTTGGCTTTCTATTCATGCAGGGATTGCAGTGAACCTGTGGAGATCCAGGTTCGGGGCTGACCCTATTTGTCCTCGTTGTCACATTGCAGTTGAGTCTGTACAACATTCCCTTTGGGAGTGTACACAGGCGAGGACGACGATCTGGAAAGGTGTTGCTAGGATTTTCAGTATCTTTCATACAGCATCTTTCTATATGACTTGGGGTTCAGCGGCTTGGCTATCTCTTACTGGCCCTTAGGTGTTTTTCGAGGGACATGATCTAGATCCACCAGCTCTCATTGTACGGTGACACTCAGTGGAGTCTTGTTCCCTCCAGGATGTTCCCTTCACTCCTTTCAGAGCTGCTCATGCCTCAGTAGACATGTCGTGGAAGATTCTAGCTAGCATTGCAGCTTGGCATATTTGGAGAGCCAGGTGTACAGAGGCGATGGAGGGTATTTAGGTTCACCCTTCACAGGTCATGGCCAGTATTTGGATTGACACAATACACACTCTGATGGCCATATGGGCGAGCATGCAGGGATCCTCCAGAGCAGCTACTGCTAGGAGAGTTACTTTTTTCAGAGTTTGGAGAGGATCTCCTTTCTTCTCTGAGTCTCCTCGGGGTGGAGGTGGCATTTTCAGCCTCCGCCTTGGTTTTTTATTAGCTCATTTTGAGCTGTTTTTTTCCTCATACATTGCATGACTCCCGCACTTGAGCTTGCTCTTGCAGTTTTCATTCATACTTAATGAAGTAATTTTCTTATTTAAAAAAAAAAACACTTAGAAGGTCTTTTTCATGAACGAAACACCAGGTCAAATAGACACAAGGCTAAAATATGAGGCTTCATCCGAGTAGACTCAAGAGAGTAGAAGTACAAAGGAAGATAAGGCCAAGTATGAGGCTTCAGCCAACTGAGTAATATCAAGAGAGTAGAAGTCCATAGGAAGATAGGGCCGTGTGAACCTAGAGCCTTGTGCATGAAAATCTTCTCATTCTAATGGTGTTTTTCAAAAGAAGCTATACACATGATAATAGCTTTGTTCATTAACTAAGAACTTGCAAAAACAAAGGATTACAAGAAACTAATCATATGTGAGCTTACTAACTCATAATACTTACTTGCCTTGTGGAAGACGAAGATCCACAACATATTTCGGGCCACCGGCATGCACAGCTTTGATTGGCTCGTTCCACTCTCCCTTGAAATCTCCCACTAACAACACCTCTTCACCCTAGTTATCCAAAACAACAGCATGATAGAGTAGAAATATAGATATACCTTGGCATACTACCAACCTTGCTAGCTCTGAACATTATTCAAGTTTTTTAAGGCATCAAAAGATAACCTAGTACACAAAACCCCTTCACACATTTTATCTTTTCCATAAGTAACTACAAAGCAACAATCGACTTTCAAGCAATCAGTACCTCTCCCTCCACAGCTATAGTATCCTCGTTCCAGAACTTCTCACTACTACACATAGTGCAAATTGTCAAATTCCCTGGGGTCAAACCCCAAGGATGGTACGAGTTTGCTGCAAGGATTAATACCTTACCTCCCTACAACCATGGTTCCAAACAAATTGAGCAGTATGAGTTGGTGGCCCTTTATGGTTGCCTTTTTCAGCCATTGCTATAAGATCCCATGTGGCCCATACCAATGCTGGTCTGCTCAAAGCAAGTCCCTCTGTCATTAAAACTGCTAACGTCTAGCTGCGTGAATTTTTTTTCAAACAAATTAACTACAGACTGTTAATACATTATTTTAAAAAGTCATAGTTTCTTCAACACCTTTGACAACTTAAACACATCTAACAGTTCAGCGCTTACTGCACATTGACTATTATAAAAAGATACTTTTATTATGGCAATGATAAAAATTAGAGCAAGAAGCATTTTGTTTTTCCCATGTCACTAATTCTAAGGGACAATATAGCAAAGTAGGTTGTACAAACCTGTCAGGACCACAAGGATGCATGCCATGAACAGAATCTATTGCATCCTGTAATGCCACATCACGGATCCAATGTAGATAAGCAATTACGCAAGCAGGTGAACGATCGAGCCCTGTTGTACATGTCACAAAGACATGGTGTTCCTGTCGGAGTAACCTGTACAAAACTCCAACAGCAAAAGGAAGTTTTCTCCGAAGATCAACGGAATCCACTTCCCTGCAGTAAGAATTTTTACATATATTAGCATGGTTATTCAAATCATATAAATATGAAAAATCTCTCACAAAATGTATGGGTACCGTATGGGACAATGTATCACTTGCAGCCCTTGCTCCTTCAAACTAAGTTCAATGGAATCTCCATGAATTCCCCAATTAACTTGCTCACTTTTGCACTGGAAATTTAATATTGCAGAAACACCCTGGAGAAGGCAAAATACTTAACAGTGAGACGATGATATCTATTAGCTTACAGAATAGTGCATGTTGGATCAAGGGAGATGTGTGTGACCATAAAATTTATGTTTTGGTGTGACTGAATATTTCAAAAAACAAAAGGCTTCAAAAAATTTCCAAAATCAAGACATTGAAATCACAAAAACAAACATTGTCTGAATGACAGGGCTCCTGCCTACTGTGCCATTTCATCACTGTTTGCCCAAGACTCTTACCTCTCTAGCAACCGCATATAGACCTCAACTAAGTATGATAATGAGGAGAAGCATAACCAGTCCAAGTGATTTAATGTTATGTTTGTTTACTAACCATGAATACATAAGTATATTTTTCCACTTGTTATCATATTCTTTCCCCACGTTGACCGGCACCCGCCGGCACCCGTACCCCCTAGGGGGACGGGACTTATGAGACTTAGATTTCCAAGACCCTAGCCTGCACCATTTGGAACTGTAATGGTACCTTATGGTCAGACCCAGGGAACTTCTCGGACTCTTATACAAGACGAGACATAGTCTTTTACACGGAGACACACCAGAGTCCAGAGTGTCCACTACCGATAGTCAGTGGCTACACATGGGAGTCAGCCTTCAGGGATGAGACGAGTAATACAGGAGGAGTCTGAGGATCAGGCGGGGTCGCAGTATTGTATAGGTCTTCCCTCACTGGAGCCATCTCCATTGAGAGGAAGGACGCACACTCCCGATTCATGTGGATCGGGATCCGACGCACAGACACCTGTGACCTTTTCATAGCAATATGCTACTTCCCGCCAGACACATCCCACTTCGCTAGAGTGGCACGAGAGGAGGGTGAGACATCACCATATGCACCCTTACATCAGGATATCCTAGACCTTTCAGCCCGTGGGGAAGTTCTCCTTGTTGGGGACTTCAACGCCAGGACGACAGGCACCACTCCTGGTATTCCGAGACGCCTCTATCATCATGCTACCAGACATGGACCTAGATGGAGCAGGTATGACCAGGACCTCATCGGACCGACACGGGCCTGTTACACCATATGGACACGCGCTCCTTGATCTGGGCAGGATGCATGATCTCATCATCTACAACGGGCTTGACCTATGGCCCTCCTCAGGTGGTTTTACTTGCTTCCCACACGAGGGGCACTAGTGTAGTAGATTACATTATGGGATCCCCTACCTTCACTTCATGTATCACAGACTTCACCATAGCACCACTCCCTCCAGGAGCTGATCACACATACCTATTCTTCACTATTGCCACCCCACACTTAGCCACACCACACACACCACCTAGGAAGCACGACACCTACCACGACATACGCTTTGATCACAGCCTCTCACCGGGCTACTCTGGATGCCTAAACAGACTCCTAACCTACATCGATCACATACCACTCATAGAGGACCGTGCTGCCCTGATTAGTTGCACACTCCACGAGGCTGCCCTCCAAATCTTTCCCCACACCACACGGTCCACTAGACCACCTCTTGGTTCTGTACCCTGCAACCACTGGTATGATGCGGAGTGCAAGGCTTATCGCCGACAGCTCCGACTTGAAACCAGACGTCGCCTCCCGAACACACCAGACACGGTACGCAAGTACTGACATCTCGTACGTTGGAAGAAGTAGGCATTTCTTCGTCGAAATGAGGAGGAGCTGCTGCACATATTGTGCAACAACAACTCTAAGGATTTTTGGCAGAGATTCCTTAAGCGTAGGTCTCCATCACCCCTCACCGACACGAGAGTCTGGCACACGTATGCACACCATCTTTATGATGTTCCACACCAGCCCACTCCAGATCTCATACACACATCTCGCCCCACCACTTACACGTTGTTCACCAGAGGGGGAGTCAAGGACGCGACATTGAAACTGCACGATGGCCGAGCTAAGGATCACGAGGGGTTATGCAACTGAATTTATCGCATATGGGATCAACACGTTAGCCCCGATCCTAGTGTTCTTCCTCATAGACAGCTATTAGCACATCGACATATTGCTTCATCTATTTGTCACAGATGTCTGGCTCCACGGGAGACTGTACCTCACATATTCTGGCATTGTTCCCACTCTCATCATTTTTTGGACTTTCTTGGGCAGCGTTTGAGAGCTCGGTTTCCTCGTACTGCCTTTGGAAAGTTCTTTTGGCTCTTTGGTGTGCATCCTCCCAGACAAGAGTTTGATTTGTTTTTTGTTTGGGTTCAATACTGGGCACTCTGGACTCTATGGAAGGATCGCAATCATAGGGTCTTTGGTGATCCCATTTTCTCCACTTTCTCTTTCTTTAGATACTCTTTGCAGCAATCGCTTTTCGATTGCTTGCAATTTGATTCTATTACTCTTGATGTATATTTCTCCTACAGTGAGATTTTCTCTTGATGTATTTTAGGTTCCCTTTTTTGGGTTAGCTTTTTTGTGATATAATGATTCAAAAATTCCACCAAAAAAAAAAAAAAAGTGTGTGTGTTTTTCCCTTGTGATGTCACTTCGTTACATCACTTTTTGCAAGTCAATAATCTAAAACTGGAGGATGTTTTGTTAGATCCTCCTCCAACTGATACATAAATTACTTGGTCGCCTCATGAGTTTTTCTCTCTCACGCTTGCTTGTAAATTTTATCTTTGTACTTATTGGTGGGTTCTCACCTCGTTTTGAGGTTTCCCACAGAGAAGTATAGGATTTTACTATAAAAAATGTGTGTGTGTGTGTGTGTGTGTGCACTGAGGTAGTGTGTGTGTGTGTTGGTGAGAGAGGGGTGTGTGTGTGTGCATAGGGCTTTGGCTCTCTTTTGAGCTCTGCCCAGATGTAAATGAATGTATCATAATATAAGTATCTTGGTTTTACAAAAAAAAAAAAAGTGTGTGGTGTGTGTGTGGTGTGTGAGAGGGTGGTGTGGAAGGCGACGAGAGAGCGTGAGAGAAGAGGTCGACGCAGAGCCAGGATCCCGTTCAAATGAATGTATCATAATATAAGTATCTTGGTTTTACAAAAAAAAAAAAAGTGTGTGGTGTGTGTGTGGTGTGGAAGGCGACGAGAGAGCGTGAGAGAAGAGGTCGACGCAGAGCCAGGATCCCGTTCAGCTCCCTTTCCGTCCGTACGTCTGTACGGACGACGTACGGTTGTACGGCGTTGAACGTACTGTTTCGGCTAATCCCTGCGACGCCTTGTCTGAACCCGCTGCTGTCCTCCTCGCTATCGAATTTCTCCTTCTCAACTTCCTTCTGTTCGTCCGTACATCTTTGCTTCTTCCGTACAGTACCGTCCCTTCGTATCCCATCAGCCTCTCTTTTCCGTACATTTCTGCTTATATTCTTTGTTTCAGTATTTCGTACGGGTCAGTCTTCTTCGTATCTCCGTACAAGGCCACCGTACGTCCGTACATCCCTTCCTCCTCTGTACAGCTATAGCCCCGTCGTTTCCCCTCACCCCCTCCGTTCCGTACAGTTTTGACAGTTCATCTGTGTCAATTTTCCGTACTGTTCTGTTGCCTTTCCGTACATCTGTACGTACCTCACTCCGGTGTTCCTCCCATACAGTTTCTGCCTGCTTCTCCTTTCGTCAGTACAGTGCTGCAGCCCTCTCTTTCTCTCATTGTTTGATATTGGTTGAATCCCTCAGCCTCCATGGCAGAAGCAAACAAATATTATGTCAAGAGAGCACTCTCTCCTGAACCCAAACGACAAGCACGGGAAACCTCTCCCCCCATAGCTCCTTCTTCTGAAGATGCTTCATATGTGTTTGATATGTTGAATGAGGATTTTCAACAAAGTAGAAGGGAATGGATTCAACCTGCTCTGGAACTCACTTACAAAATGAAGTTGCCTTCTCTTGTGCATCCTTTGAAGAAGCTCTCTCAAACTGCAGTGATCATCTTTTTCCCAGGCAAAATTCCCTCTGCTAATGATGTGGGACAATGGGTGAATTCTCTCCTAGGTGGATGCTATGTAGAAGGAGTCTATTTTGCCTCCCGAGGATTTTATGAAGTACATCTTTTGGATGCCTTGACAAAACAAAAGATGTTGGAAATGTCTCCTTTATTTTTTGGTCGACAAATGGTGCATATTATGCCCTGGTCCCCTAATAAGGACTATCAGAATCTCATTAAGCATCACTGCCCAGTATGGGTTGAAGTGGTTGATTTTCCAGATTACATGAGAACAGAGCTTCCAGGTTTAGCTATGACATTGGGACAAGTGATCTGTCCTCCTCGTCCCACAGGTAATAAAAATCGTTTTTGCATCTTGTGGGATACTGATAGACCGACCCCCTCCTCTATTGCAGTTGAGATTGAGGGTGCTAATTTGGGAAAAAAATATTTCACTTTAAAATGGGGCATTTTTGCTGGAGCTTGTTTTTCTTGTCACAAGTTTGGGCATCTTGCTTCAGAGTGTCCCTCTATCCTTCATCCACCTCCTCCAGCAGCTATCCCTCTGCCATCAAATAAAGGAGGTCAGAAGACATATGTTGAAAAGATTGAAGTTAAAGGAGCAAAGCCTTCAGTTGATACAGGGACCCAGGCCATTTCAGCTCCAAATAAGGATAAAGGAAAAAGCAAGTTAGGGGAAAATAACCCATCTTCTCATGAGGGATGGCAGACTGCAAAGAAGATGGTGCCCCTCAAACAAAGACCTCTCCAATCTCGTAATTGGGATGCCTCTGCTCCTTCTCCAGGACAATCTTCTACCTCTCCAAGCAACCCCATCTCAAAGGCATGGGTTAATGCAGTCAAGAAGGGTCTTCCCCTTTGTGAAGAAGATGATATTATCAGGAAATTGGATGCTGAGGGTCAGCAAGACCCTGTGGCAATGGCTGAGGCTTGAGGCCTCCTGTTCTTTTTGAGGACAGATCATCTCTTGTATATATTTTCATGCGTGCTTCTCTTAAATGTTTTTCCTACAATATACAGGGCCTCTGCAACCAGAATAAATGGAGGCTTTTATGGCATTATATAAATACAACTCATCCGGATGTTGTGTGTCTACAAGAGCATAATCAGCATTTTTTGGCTGGCCAGCATGGGTTTTTTTCTGGATATGATATATTTTATTCAGGATCTGAACAGTTCTCTGGGCTGTGCATTTTAGCCAGACATGATCTGCAACCCTTGATAGCATATAATCATCTTGGTGGAAGATGGATGATTATCCAATGTATGATTAATGGAGAGATTTTTGAAATAGGATCTTTGTATGCTTCTCAAAATTCAGCATCAAGAGCTCAAATGTGGAACTCCATCAAGCAATATCCTTGGTCTTCAAATGCACTACTTTGTGGTGATTTCAACAATTCTCCTCACTGGAAGGACAACACTATACATAAATCCCATATGCTGCCTTCTGAAATTCAGCAATGGGAACATATGACATCATCTCTTCAATTTGCAGATTTATGGACAGCAACTCACCCATCAGTTTTGGGATTTACATATCATCATAATGCTTTCACAGAATATTGGGCCAAGCTTGATAGATTTTATCTTCTTCATGCTCAGCAATATGATGAATATACATGTCAAATGCGGACTGATTATTCACAGCAATTATCTGATCATACTCCACTATGGCTCATTCTTTCCTTTGGTATGCCTCTGGATGACTTGCAGCTCTCTTCAGTCAGAAATTTACAGGTTAATCAATTATATCTCTCTCATGAAAATTTCCAGCATATGATCAGATTGGCTTGCAGGCCATTGCTTTCCCACGCTCAGGAGGATCTGGACTTTGCTTGGACCTCTTTCATACATCGTATTCAAAATGTCATTAAGGAATATGGAAGATCGTACATGGCAGAATCCAGACAGCATATCCAGTGGGCAAAATCATACAAGCAGTATTTGGTACAGATTAGTCATCAAAGATCTCTATCTGATTCTGAGCAGCATTTATTGTCTTGTGCTTCTTCCATAATTGATGCCAATGATAAACGCAAGTTGTCCAAATGGCAGATCCGGGCCAGAGCTAAACCTATGCTAGATAAGGGCTGTTCCTCGAAATCTTTTTTCCGGAACTTACATGCACATAGACAAAGCCAATCTATCATGAGGGTCAGGAAACCAGATGGCCTTTGGACCCAGACTCTATCTCAGCTAGAAAAACAATGTTTGGATCATTTCCAGCTTCTCTTTTCTCAGCCATCATCTTCTACACCTCAGGTTATTTCAGCCCGTAACAAATTTACTACGTTTGTTTCTCCTATTGTCTCATTGCACAAAGCCTCAATGCTGGAAATGTCTTTTTCGGATGTTGAATTGGATGAAGGTCTTAGGCATTTGGGTAAACATAAATCCCTTGGTTGGGATGGTCTGACGGTTGAATTTTTTGAAGCCTTTTGGCCTGAACTGAAGGGTCCAATTCTGCAGTTTATAAATGTAGCCTGGCAGCTTCAACATCTTCCCTCAGCTTGGAAGCATGGTCTGGTTAAGCTTGTGCCCAAAAAACCTCTATGTGAGACTATGGACGACTGGAGACCCATCACTTTGATGCCGGTTATATACAAACTGATTGCCAAGATGTTGGTACATCGGATAAAGGATATCCTTCATGAAGGCCTTCATCCCAGGCAATATGGTTTTGTTCCTAGACGGCACATACATGACAATATCTCTAACACTATCATCGCAATGGAATATGCAAAATATTCAGAACAAGATGTGTTGGTCATGCAGGTGGATGTGGCTAAGACTTTTGATACAGTACAGTGGGATTATGTTTCTCAAATCATGTTAAAACTTGGTTTTGGGCCAAAGCTAGTTAATGTCATATATTGGCTTTACTCAGATTCCACTCCTCAATGCTTTATTGGTAATCATTTGTCTGAGTCTTGGACTCTCGAACGCTCAGTTCGACAGGGATGCCCTCTCAGTGCTTTGCTCTATGCCATTGCTTCACACCCTTTGCTACTTTATATGGATCACATGGTTGATACTGGACAGCTAGAGGGGCTTCAGATTTCTGGTTCACGACCCTTCCTTGCACAGGCCTATGCAGATGATTCATTCTTCATGCCAAAGAATAGTCCTTTGGAGATTCGCCTCTTGATGGATACCCTTTCAGAATTTGGCCTAGCAGCTGGTCTTAAAATTAATTTTCAGAAATCAAAACTCTTGCCACTCAAGCATTGTGACTGGCATGCTATCTTGTGGCCAGGTCAGATTGTTTATCCTGAAAGTAAGACATTTGGGCTATCCCATTGGCTGGAAAATCAGCAATAAGCAACAAATGTCCTGGGTGGCAAACAAAATTCAGAACAAATTAGAATATTCGAAGATCTCCACTTGGCCTTTGCATGTACGGCTTCGAATTGTCCAGTCTATTGTTCTAGCTTATGTCCAGTTCTATCTTCCTCTTTTACACTGGTCATCTCGAGATCTCACTTCCTTTATGTCTCAAGCCATGGAGATTTTTTGGAAAACAAAGCATCATAAAAAAGCTTTACGACTGCTCAAAATGGATTTGCTCTGCTCACCAAGAATGCATGGTGGTTTGAATATAATCAACACCAAATTTCATGTGTTGGCAAGAAAGATCACTATGCTCAAGACTTTTTTTGAACAACAGCAGCCTTGGTCTATCATGTTGGCAATTTTGTGTGGACAGATGAGCACTAATGTTTATGGACACTGGCTAGTTGATCCATCGGAAGTGGTGCTTGGCAAATTGCAAGGTAAAATCCCTCGTTGTCCATTCTCTAATTCCTTGATTCAGGACTGGAAGCAAGTACTCTCTCACATCAAATGGTCTCCCCATCCTGCTTCTTTAGCTTCTTCACTCAGAATGGAAAGTATTCATTGGAGTGCTGTCTTTTCCTCTCCCCTTGCTGTTCAACAACCCATCAGAGCTTACAATCTTACGAAAATGGGTATCCGGTTCATTGATGATGTAGTGGATATGCAAGGAAATATTCTCACTTTTCCAGTAGCATGTCGACGATACAATTTGGGGATGCATCATCGACCCATTTGGAAAGCTATTGCTGATCTCTTACTCCCTCTGCTTCCAATTCCGACATTGAATGTCGGAGACAGGCTTCAAGATTGGCACCTTTGCTCTTTAAATACAAGCATATCCTCTAAGCCTTTGAATTTATTGACTTCTATACAGGCTTATCGTTTGATATTACCTCCTCCCTGGATTGCCCATCATGCTAATTCTCTATGGCATTTGAACAAGTCTTTAGCCTGGTGGAAAGGAAGATTGCATTTGATATGGAAATTGAAAATGCCTTTGAAGCAACGACTCCTTCTATGGCAATGTATTGTTGGTATTCTTCCAGTAGGGGTGAAATTGGCTCAAAGAAGGATAGCTTCGCCCCTTTGTCCAAGATGTCATCTTACATCTGAGAGTATTCCGCATTTACTGTGGTTTTGTTCATATTCCAGAGACCTCCTTGACAGAATCTCCTATTTCTTATCTCTCAGATTCCCAACTCACAAGTTCTACAGGTTTTTCTGGATATATGGCAAACTATCAGCTTCTTTATCACAGTATTCTCTTTTCTTCCACTGGATCAGATACTGGGCTTTATGGACCCTCTGGTTACAGTGCAATCAAGCATATCTGAATTCTCCACTTCAGCAGCCATATGAGTTCTTCCGAGCCTCATTGCGGCAGTCTTTATATGATGCCTTACATGAGGAAGATTTAGATCTTTCTTGTATTCAGCTTTTCTTTTACTGCTTTTGATGGATAGGGCTTTGGCTCTCTTTTGAGCTCTGCCCAGATGTAAATGAATGTATCATAATATAAGTATCTTGGTTTTACAAAAAAAAAAAAGTGTGTTGGTGAGAGAGGAGAGCTCCTGCTCAGTCCTAGCCTAACCTGCCGTACAGTCTTCATGTGCTTTCCGTACAGCCTCCACACAGTTCCCTATGGCCCTCGTCCAGCCTGTGGGATTCTGTACGCCTGTGGGATCCCATACGCCTCTGGGTTTCCGTACGCTTGGTCCAGCCTGTTGGTTTCCATACGTCCGTCCGTACTCTCAGATTTCTTTCCGTATGGTTTTCCCTCTGCCTTGCAAGCCCTCTTGCTTCTCACTGCTCTCCTGTTTGTTTTCCTATCTGTACTGTCGGTTTTTGTCTGTAAGTCTCTTTTCTGTCCATACGTATCTCTGCCTTTGTCCGTACTGTTCGTACCTTTGTTTGTTCATTTTCTGCCTTTGTCCGTACTGTCCGTGTGTATCTCTACCTTTGTCCGTACATCTTTTGTCCTTTTGTTTCGTACCTATCCGTATAGTCTTACTGTACTTTTTTATGTCGTTCTTTTCTCCGTACTCTCCGTACTCCTTTGGGCTGCTGCTGTCATTACTTTATTTCTTTCCTGCTGTCCTTCTTTCAGCTCTTGTCCTGCTGTCCTTTTTCTGTTCCTACTCTCCCTCTGCTACAATGGTGGATTTTCCATATGAGAAGACCTTTCACAAAGAAAGATCGCTTCAAAGCAAAAAGCAAAAGCAAGTAATGGGTTAGGATGACCCCCTACATGCCTCTGCAGAGGCTCAGCTGGTATATGAAGTAATGCATGAGGGCTTTGAGGATACAAGAAAAAGTTGGAATGATCCGGTTCCTACCACATGTATCATGATTGAGGTAGATGATATCTTCGACCCCGTGAAGGATTATGCCAAACATGCCATCATTATTTTCTTTCTGGGACGGATGCCTGCTGCTGCTGATGTTGGCAATTGGTTGACTAGAACCCTAGGTGGTTGCTATGTCAAGAAAGTGCATTATGCAGCAAGGGTTTTTTTTGAAGTGATAATGGCTGATGAAGAGCACAGACAGATTTTGTTGGAGCACTCTCCGCTCTTCTATGGCCAGCAGATGGTCCATGTATTTCCCTGGTCTCCTACCAGAGATTATTAGGCATTGATTCGGCATCGCTACCCTGTATGGGTAGAAGATGTGGATTTTCCTAAGTGCATGGCTTCTCTATTGCCAGAAATTGCAGCCTCTCTCGGTAAGGTGGTTTGTCCACCGAGACCAAATGGCAATTCGAATCGCTTTTGCATTTTGTGGGACACAGATAATCCCACACCGGCTTCTTATTCACTTACTGTCAATAATGTTTCCATGGGCAGTGCTTTCTACAAGCTAAAATGGGGGCTGTTTGCAGGTGCTTGCATTGAATACAAGCAATTTGGGCATATGGCTTCACAATGCCCTTCCTGAGCTCCTAGAATGCCAATACAAGCTGAAATGGTTTCGCCTCAAAGTAAGAATGCCAATGCCTCTTCTGTAGTAAAAAACAAAGGGGTAAAACAGTTTTTTGCTATTCAAGACAAAGGTAAAAGCCCCGGTTGTCTTGAATGCTATTGCCCCTCTTCCTATGCCTTCAGTCTCTCCGTCTCAGGTGAAGGGTAAAAATTTGGATGAAGGATGGAAAACTCCTCGCAAAGTTCTCTCTCCTAGGAGACCTCTGCCATCCAAGACTTGGAATGGTGCATCTTCACAAGCCAAGACACCAGCTGAAAACTCTGGCATTGGCTTGACTTAGGCTGCAGTCACTACTAATTGTACCCTCTTCCCAGAAGAGGACGTTGCTGCTCTATTGTCTTCCGCTCAGGCTGATTCCTCTTCTCAAGGCAAGGTCCAGATATTGAGATGGAGATGCAGACATAGTCAGTTTGTTTATTGCTGTACATAACTGTCCCATAGTTGTAAATATACTTGACCACATCAAATGCGTTACACTCACTGTACAGGGTTTGTGTGATCGTAGAAAGTGGAAACTTGTGTGGATGTAGGGTAAGATAGCAAAGGCAGAAACGATTTTAAGAAGTTACAAGCGACTCAAGCTTGCAAGACAAATTACAATAAATTTTGTATTGTGAATCATGAATGTAGTAGTTAGTAATACATATTACGTATAGTATATACTAATGAACATGACCAGCCAACTGCTTCCAATGCTCATTGCTCACAGCAGCTAGCTAATAGCTAGCTAGCTGGCAATTAGCAGCATCATGCATGTAGCAATCTACTTGCCACGCTCCAACGCAACGAACAAAAGGGGCTACAGCCTACTATCGTCATGCATGTACAGCTAGATTACCTGCGTCCACGATGCACTTGGGCGCTCCTGTTCGTCGTTCAAAGGCGTTGGAGTAGATATCGATTGCTGCTCGTGGACCGTGGTACTTGCTTGCTAGCTTGCAGTGTGCACGTATTGCGTAGGGGCCAGGGCGCTTGAGCCTTGCAAGTTAGCGGCGCAGGGGCCAGGGGCGCTTGTGCGTAGGGGCCAAGGCGCTTGGAGATAGCAGCTAGCTAGCGGGCTGCGGCGCAGCCTGCAGGTGTCGTCAAAAAGCCCCTAGACCCTGCATGGCTAGTTGTTGACAGTTGTGCGCAAGGGATGGCCTAGTCGAGGGCCGAGGCTCGTGGGCTTGGATTTGCAGGTAATCGAAGAGCAAGGCTGTCACTTGCACATGCACGCCGCGTCGCCGCCGTACGGGAGATTTCGCCTTGCAAATTTTTATCTAAGCTTAGGATTGCTTTTTGGGATAGCCTCAAATCCCCTCTGCTACAAATGGCTAATTCAGCTTGGGAAAATCAGCAAATGCCCCTGTCACGGAAAAAGGGACTGGTAAAGCTCCTTCCTAAGAAGCAGATTTCTTATTTTATCACTGATTGGAGACCAATCATGCTCATGCCAGTCATTTACAAGATCATAGCTAAAATGCGTGTTGACCGTATCAAAGGCTATCTGCATGATGGGCTGCATCCTTCTCAATATGGCTAAAATGCTTGTTCCTCGTTACCAATGCTTATGTTGGGATTGAATATGCCAAGTACACACAGTAGGATGTTTTGCTTTTACAGATTGACATTGCCAAAGCTTTTGACACAGTTCAATGGGAGTTCATCTCGCAAACAATGCGATCCTTGGGCTTTGGAATAAAAATGCAGCAGGTTATTTATAGGCTCTACAGGGATAGCAATGTTGCTTGTATTCTTTCTGCAGACATCTCTGAAGAATGAACTCTTTGTAGTTTGGTTCGTCAGGGCTGTCCCCTTTATTGCTACTCATCCTATGCTGCAATACATTGATCATCTAGTGGCTACAGATTCTCTCCATGGTTTGGAACTGGATGAAAATCACAGCATTGATTCTTTCTTTACTCCAAGGAATACTCCGCCTGATCTTTTTGCTTTGATGCAAGCCCTTTCAGTTTATGATTTGGCAGCTGGCCTTCATGTTAACTTTCAAAAGTCTAAGCTGCTCCCATTGCATCTTCAAGACTGACACACTCTCTTATGGCTAGGGGAGATCATCCCACCCACTCGGTTAGTTTGACACCTTGGTTATCCTTTGGGCTGGGGACTTAATCGTCGACAGCAAATTGATTGGATTCTAATCAAGCTCCGGAAAAAGCTTGAATATTGGAAACTGGCAACCTGGCCTTTACATGTTTGCCTCCGAATAGTGCAGTCCATACTTGTGGCGTACATTCAATTTTATTTGCCTTTGATCATGTTCACCAAGACAGATCTTGATTCCTTTATGTTTGTCATGGAAATCTTTTGGCGTTCCAAACATGGCAGAAATAGTCTCAGACTGCTTTCGGTGCATCGAATTGGTTTACCTAAAATGCATGGAGGTTTGAATATCACTATACCCAGGTGCACATCCTTGCTCACAGGGGGAAAATGTTGCTGCGATTCCTGAAAGGTGATCAGCCCTGGGCTCTCATGATTCAATCTCTGGTCACACATATCAGTACTCCTCCTTTTGGTCATTGGCAACCCACTCAGTGGGATTTCTTGTTTGGGTGCATTGATGGCACTTTGCATGGCTGCCCTATGGTCTCCAACTTGCTTCTTGACTGGAAGCATATTCTGTCTCACCTAGAATGGCATGGTCGACAATCTCAGATGGGTAATTCTTTGCGGGCTGAAAGCATTCACTAGTCCAAAGTTTTTCAGCCTCCGCTTGCTTTACAAGAACCTCACCGTTTTTACTTTATTTCTTTTAAAGGGATCAATACTGTTGTTGATGTTATTCACAATAATGGCTCTATGCTTCCCTTTTCTCTGGCAGCCACACAGTATGGTTTGGGTTCTCATTATCGTACTTTGTGGCAACAAATCACTTGTATGCTTTCCCCTTTGGTTCTGATTCCCCCTTTGGAACTCCAGGATCGATTAGAGGATTGGACATTGACTTCCCTTGGGTCCTCCTCTCGTCCTTTGAGGCTATCTCAAATTATTGTACCTGCATTACATCAGTCAGCTAAGTGGTGGAGGAAAAGACTGCGGCAACTTTGGACATACAAGGTTCCACTTCGGCAACAGGTTTTTTTATGGTGAGTGCTGCTTGGAAATTTTCCATCTCGACAGTTGCTCGCCCGTAGGCACATTGCTCCTGCTTTATGTCATCAGTATCTGATTTCTCAGGAGACTGTGCCTCATTTATTCTGGCATTGCCCGTCTTCTCAGCAGTTTCTGGATTCTCTTCGACTGAGGCTATGAGCGAGATTCCCGCCGACTGTGCTCTTCGGAAAATTTTTCTGGCTCTTTGGTTTTCATCCACAGCAACCGGAGTTTCATCTTTTCTTTGTTTAGGCTCGCTATTGGGCACTCTGGACTTTATGGACAGACCGCACTCGTAAAGTCTTTAGTGATCCCAATTTTTCTTAGTTTGCTTTCTTTAAGCGTTCTCTGCAGCAATGTTTCTTTGATTGCTTGCAGACTCACCAAATAGATCGGGATGCATATTTGGCTTATACTGAGATCTTCAGTTGATGTATTTTCTAGCACCTCTTTTTTGAGGTGACTATTCTTGTAATATAATCAATCAAAGCTTTCACTATTTAAAAAATATGTGTGTGTGTGTGTGAGAGAGAGAGACAGAGAGAGATAGAGAGAGAGAGAGTTATCATAATATCTATGGGACCACGTGTGCCGTACATTAGTTAGGGACTAAGAGCCATTACTGCGCCTATGCACTTGTGGTGGCTTGGGGCCAAAAACCCAAACTCAACACAAAACCCTCGGAGGGCGAGGACCCCAAGACCCAAAACTGGTACAAAAACCTCACAAACTAGGACCCAAAATCAAGAATTTATTTTGGGACTCGGCATCCTAACCTAGGATCCTATGGAATAGCTTGGAATCTGAAACCCGCGGCTCAATAGAAGATCTCCATCTATGCTATCAACCCCCGGACCCCAAAAGCCAAGTGCGCAAAATCCAAAACTATTTGGCTGACCCAGACCCCTAACCAGATTTGGAACCTAGCTCCGAAGCTATTCTGAAACAAAACTTGAGACCCAGAGACAATTCTTGCTCCGAAACACCCTTGAAAGACTCAGGTTTGTTGTCTTGGGACAAAATGCTCGAGATACCTGGATCCAAGGCCATCTGATTGGGATCTAAAGCTTGCAACCTCGGACCTGCACACAACTGGCAGCCCCGGAACCCAAAGCTCATAGCCTCTTATCCAAATGCGAGTTCAACCCAAATTTAAAATCAATCAGAGACCCGAACTTGGAATTCTCCACAGAATTGGACACATTACTCTGAGCTTGGAAACCTGAAAACGAAAACTCAGAGCTTGGAATTTGGGCCATTGCAATTCGAAATATCAATTATCCGGGACACTAGAACCCGTAACCGGGACACTAGAACCCGTAACCGAGACCTAGAACCCATAGCACCGGAACACAAAAACCCATTTGGACAAATAACTTTTGGGTTCAGTCTGAGTTTGTTATACTGCTTACTCCTTCTGAACTTACATAGAGCAGTCCGTTTTGGTGAGCAAAAAATAGTAATCGTGGCCACCAAACGTTACGTATTCTAGAGTATCTCTACAGGACAAACCAGTATGTGGCTCACTTTCAATCGCCCCCATGAGGTAAGTGGTGTTTGTAATGTGTTGTGTTCGCACAGGTTTCTCTACTGCCGTACAAGTCCTCCATATCGGGGTTGCTGTGCATGCAATATTATTGGGTTTGGCGTGTCTGGGAGCTTTTTTCTAATGTTGTTTTAGAGCGCCTTGCAAGTGGCAGCCTATGATTTCCTTATGCATTGCCGTGAGGGGAAAATCCAACATCCGCACGAATGAAATCATGCCCGTATGTCACAAGAACCCATCCTCTCAAGAGCACCTTCCTCTTAACAGTCTTTTGCAGCTTGGACCCTGTCTCCCAAATGAGCCTAATAATTGAGTATATTCTTCGCCTTTGTTATAACATTGGTATACACTCTCTAAAGAACCTATTTCCAGCAGTCAACTCCATGTCTTTAGAAAAAGGATGGAATAGGGGATAGTGGTCTTCACCCCCATATGTGCTCTCGAAAAAAAAATTTAGATTTTTTCATTGTCATCCCCAATGCTCTTACAAGTGCTCCCGCCCCATACCTCCACTCTGTGAAATAGGACCTGTATGACCAATGTGCTAAATAAATAGAATTTGAGGTGCCATCTATGAATACTTCTATGATGGTGTTTGTTCTTAAAGCACAATAGTTGTTCCAGCCTAGGTGGACCCTTAGTTCAGAGCATTTATGCGATAGGTTTGGGGGGATTTCAATGCCCAAATACTTGAAGTGCATTAACACCTTGCCCCAGATATGTGATATGTGGCGAGTCCTTGGGTTTTTTTTGTTTTAACAAGCATTGTCTTTGTTTTTCCGACATTTACAAATAGGCCACTGTTTGACAGAATTGATCCATGACCCTGCATCATTTTTTGGAGATCCTAATAGTGGTCTATCACCTTTTTTTTTCTTTTTCTTTTTTCAAAGAAAGGAACCTTCTATTAATGCTTGAAAGATTTTATACAAGACAGCAGCCCCGAAGGTGCTGAGTATGGAAAAAACCGGAAAAGGCTGAAAGAAAGAAACCGGCCTGTTCTAGAGAAACCCAGCTCACTGCCTAGGGGATCTCTGGAATTGGGGCTAACAACCAAGTGGGGGGACTACACAGCCAGCGAATCCCTCGTGGGGTGAAGATGTAGAAAACTCCTGCAGGCCAAGCCTTGCAGAAACGAGCACGCCTCTCGATAGTCGCCATGGAGCCTGGAGTCCCACGCTCCCAGGTGGACCGTAGAGTGTAAATGATATCCTGCGAGATGGCAACTAGGGTAGCCGAGGGTGGAACCGGGTACTCACCCATCACAAGACTGCAGTGAGCCACCCAAATGTTCCAAGCCGTGATGCTGGCTACCGCCTCCCAAACACTATCCTCCCTAGGAGGAGGAGGAGCTAGGATGACGGGAGGGACTGCCTCGTGGAGTGCAATCCTCTGGATGCTCTGACCTTGTATCCGGTACGCTAGGAGATCTCATCAATCTGAAACGTGTGTCCTCCCTCTATCAACCAAGCCACCATCCCCCAGGTATAGTCTCTATGAAGACTCTGCATACGTGTCATGATCCTGAGGGCTCCCATCCAGATCCTCACTACACTACAACTCCTCCACAGGCAGTGCGGGATAGTCTCCAAGACACCATTAGAAGAACAATGGCACTGCCCCTCCACTCGCATCTGCTCCAACCAAGGTCCGATGGGCAAGCCTCCGTGGGTGGCCAGCCAGAAGAAGTATGAAATCTTCCTTGGCCGCAAGTTGGACCACAACCGCATCCAAAACCTGGAGCGAGCATCCGGGGGTACTCTCTGGGTCACCCAATGCCTCTCCCTCGAGGGGGTCTACCTCGACGAGTCCATCTGAAGCCTCCTGCCAATCCGTGTGGTGTAGGAAAAGGGGGGCACCTCATCCACCGGCTCAGCTAGGCCGCCCCTGGAGGGCTAGAACCACTCTCCCGGATCCCACTAGACCTCCCTCAGGGGTCTATACTCCCACAGCCAAAGGTGCCATCTAGATGCGTCCTGCTCTAAGATACTGGGAGGGTCAATGTGCCACTCTTTCCCCAAACGTCCCACCACTCTGACCATCTGCCAGTGAATCCCATCAAGACTCCCATCCATCTCGGGGTCTCTCTCAGTGAGTGGCTGAAGTAGGCCTCTAGGTCCTACACGGAAGAAGCCAAGGTGCGTGCTGCCTCGCTGCATCAACATCCTCAAGGGAACTCCAGTACAGGAAAACTGCCCCAACCATCTGCTGTCTCTCCAAACGTGAAGTCCTTCCCACCAGGACTCAGGAATGGCTAAGTCAATCTCGCCCATCCGCTGCCCTACCCCTTGCAGATGCGCTAGGGCGTCAAGCCTCGCCTCTGCCTCCAGAGGTAATTTGCTCCAACGGCCAAAGGACCTTGCTGGACCAATATCCCAATGTGCCCAACCAATGTGAGTCCGCTGACCGAGCATACGTTCCTCCTGATCTCTGATCTCTAGGTGCCACATAAGAGGTTGGCGCTCAAACTCCTCTCTGCATCTGGGCGGAGAAAGGATGAGACCCCCTTCCAGTCTCTACCAGACCCTGTGAAGGCTCCTCATCAAGGGGGAGCCCTTCCTCGTAAGGGGGGCTTTTGAGAAGATCCATCTATGTGAGGGTCGCCACTGTCCCCTAGTGCGTGGGGTGTTCCTTAGAAGCCCTCGCTGTAAGAGGAGCTTCTAAGGCTCTGCACCTGGAGTGAGGCCACGAACCACCAACTTGCCTAGAAGGGCTCTGCTCTGCATCTCCGGATCAATGATACCCAAGCCTCCTAGTGCTTGCGGCATGATCACCGTCTGCCAAGCTACTCGGGTCCTAGTGTTCCTCGTGCCGTCTGAACCCGCCCAAAGGAAATTCCGTACCAACCGTCGGAGCTTCCCAATGCATCCTCCTCTGTGAAAGCACCAGCAGGAGGCGATATACCAAGCTGTGGCAAGAAGGACCTGGTTTGCCACTAAGGTGCGACCTGCTAGGGAGAGTTTGACTGAGCTCCAATAGAGAAGCTTGCGTCGAACACTCTCAAGAACTAGGACAATCTGATGCTCTGTTGTAATGTCAATACCCACCTGGCATCTGAGGTATCTCGTTGTCTGGCCCCGCGGTATCCATCTGAAGCCAAAGTCACTCCCCCACTCACGGATCTCCTGTGTCTCCTCAAAGCCTGTAAAGAAACCTATAGATTTCGTCCAATTGATCCGTGCCCCCGAGGCCTCACAGTAAATAGCCAGGGCGCCCCTACAGACTTGTTGTGGTGCCCTCAACATACAATGCCGTATCATATGCAAACTCCGAGTCAAGTAGCACCTCCTCCTGTCTGATTGGGAGCCTCAACCCTATGAGACCCGCCACCTATGATCTCAAGTAATAGCCCAAAGCATCCGCTACAAACAAGAAGAGGAAGGGAGCGAGTGGGCAGCCCTGGTAGACCGAGTGAGAGAGAGGAAAGACCTCGCCCGTGTGTCCTCCGATAAGCATCTGACTAGAGTTCCCTGCATATAGCACTGAAACTCCTCTGACCCATTTGTCCGAGAAACCCACTCTCCTCATAATGCCCTCTAGAAAGGACCACTCCACCCTATCGTAGGCCTTCTCAAAGTCCAAGAGAAGGACGGCCAGCGGCTGTGACTTCTCACTGGACCAATCCACTGCCTCACAAAACGTGAAGATGTTGTCCCCCATGCTGCGCTCTTGGACAAACCCAGTCTGTGTGTCATGGATGATGTCGGTAAGATGGGGCCGTAACCGCAAACTCAAGACCTTGACGAGGATCTTGTATGCAGTATCAAGCAGAGTGATCGGCCTCCACTGTCGGATGTCTGACCTATCTCCCCCTTTCGAGATCAAACGAATCCACCCCGGACTGAGGGAGAAAGCCTGTGTCAAAAAGCTCCTGGCAAGCTAAACGGAAAGAGGTGGAGATGATCCCCAAAAGTTCCGGAACACTTCTGGGTCAGGAGAGCCTTGAGGGCTTACCAAAGCTCCTCACCTGGGCACTTCTGGGTCAAGAGAGCCTTGAGGGCTTACCAAAGCTCCTCATCTGTGAGAGGCTCCTCAAGTCTACTGCATAAATCTTGCGAGACTACTGTCGGAACGTGATCCCAAACTAGCTTTCGGACCACAAGACCAACTAGGGTCATCCTCTCCGTTTGAAAGAGCTGGGTGTAAAAACCGGTGGTTATGTCCAGAATCTCCTGCGGGACAGTGTGCATGATGCCCTGCGAGTCCTGAAGACGTTGCAGCTCTGTGCTTGCCGATCGGGACCCAGTGGTCTAAAAGAACTACTTCGTCATCCTGTCCCCCCGATGCACCTACCGGGCCCGGGAGAAGGAGTGATAGGAGAACTCAGCCCGCCGCAACTCTGTGTCCTGAAGCTCAAGACGAGTGCTCTCGAATCTGTCACTAAGCCAGTGAGAACTTGGGTCCTGCTCCCTGAGCCTCTCGATGGAGGCGAGATCTCTCCTCAAAGCGCGCTCACGCTCCTGAAGGGTCCTCCTCCGCCTAAGGACGTGAGCCTGTAGCTCCTCAGTGCTCCTCTGAATTGCATCGGCCACCCACGGAGCCCAACCCTCGCACGGTGTCATCTCTGACTACTCCCAAATCCCTGCCATGACTTGCTGGATCTCCTTGTCCTGCAGGAGGTCCTTTGGAATGCGGACCCCTTTCTGGGGGAGACCTCGGCGGGGCTGATCCAAGTGAAGTACCACTGGAGAGTGGTTTGACATCGTGGTTTGCCAGAATCCCGATAGATCCGCCTCTGTGTAGTGCCCAGTCCCCAACATAGAAACGGGCTAGTTGCTCTAGCAATCCATCATGTCTCCTCTGTCCAAAGGAGAAGAGAAGGCTGCCAGGTGTCCTGCTGAAATTAAAATTAAAGAGTGATATATTCCATTCAAAACAAATCATACAACAGGTGGGAGAGGTCATGTACATTGATCTCATGTTAATAATATAGTTACTGGT
Source organism: Dipteris shenzhenensis (assembly GCF_047967505.1). Classification (NCBI taxonomy): domain Eukaryota; kingdom Viridiplantae; phylum Streptophyta; class Polypodiopsida; order Gleicheniales; family Dipteridaceae; genus Dipteris; species Dipteris shenzhenensis. Next base: position 25,683,419 of record NC_141628.1, on the reverse strand, counting down.
TTCACAAAAAAAAAAAGTGTGTGGTGTGTGTCCGTGCGCGCGCGTGTGTGTGTCCGTGTGTGCCTGCTCCATGGATTTAGCAATATGCTAATTCTCTGTGGCATATAAGGAAGCCCCTCTCATGGTGGCGGAAGAATCTCAGGATGTTATGGAAGTGTAAAATGCCATTGAAACAAAGACTTTTTCTTTGGAGATGTATGACACGTACATTGTCAGTGGGGGTCACACTAGCTAAACGTCGCATTGCACCATCCACATGTTTAAGATGTCAGGCTCCTTCAGAGACTGTTATTCATTTGCTTTGGCACTGCCCATGTACTTTTTTTTTGCCGAAAAAACAGTGCTAATTATATTACTTCGAGAACAAAATACAAGAGGTCAGCTTATAGCTGACGGGCTGCGTTCACAAACCGGACGCAGCCCTAAAAGGTAGCATAATAAATCATACTCTCACGGAGGGATATGCTGAGTGTGAATGAACAGCCATCGGGGTGGTGAGTAGTGCCACCGAAGGCCCTGCGTAGTCTGCTCGAAGAAGAGGCTCTGTGTGTCCCAAGCCTGGAGGAAGCGTCTCCGCTTCTCCTGACCAGCCCGGGAGTCTCCCTGAATCTGGTCCCACTGGCCTCTGAGGGTATGAATAATCTCACTCCAAATCTCCGCCATGATCTGGGCAATCGATAAGGAAGTGCCACCGAGGATCTGCGAGGTCCAGATGTGCCATCCTGTAATGCTGCTGATAATCTCCCAGACTGGCTGCCTCTCCCGAACTCCTGTATCAGCCTCTGCTAGGTGCTGTGGGATACCCTCGAGCGGCCCCCACGTCCCCTGTGTGATAAGGAAGGTGGGGTCCTGCTGGCATGCCTCGAACAAGTGATGAAGACCAGGTGCGGTGCTGCACCAACAGAACACGCCCCAAGTGATCACTCCTAGCTCTGGTGCTGCGCGGGTAAGAAGCCCGAAGGTCCACCTCCACACTTCCTGGGCGCGCGTGCAGCTCCACAGGCAGTGTTTTGGTGACTCCTCGTCCGCATGGCAAATCTGACAGCAACCGTCCTGGCCTATCTGCCTCAACCAGCTCCCCACTGGAAGACCTTTGTGGGCAAGAAGCCACAGGAAGTATGAGATCTTCCGCGGCCGCCAGCTCTCCCACAAGGCCTTCCAGAATGCCTGCAAAAAGAACCTGGAAATACCCTGTGCGTACCAGCTAGGTCGCTGGGTGGGGGGGCGGCTCTGCATCCTCCCGAGAACTCGCCTGCCCAGAGTCGTGCTGTAAGCGAAGAAGGAAGTCGGCCCCTGTCCTGTCACAATCTCTGGCCACCACCACTCTCCTGGGTCCCACTCAAGCTCTGACAAGGCCCGCCCCTCCCATAGCCAAAGACGCCAAAGCTGCAACTGGTCCTGCTCGATACTAGGGTCGGTACGCCAGACCTTCCCCAGAAGGCCTACGACCCTAACCCTCTGCCACTGGAGTAGGGGGTCGATGAGCGCATCCTCTCTCCTGAGTCGTCCATCCCCTGAAACCGCGAAGAAGGCGATAGAGGAGTCATCCAAACGTCCTGCGACCACCAGTGGGATGCCACGAGGAGTGAACTGTCCCAGCCAACGGGTGTCTCCAGGCATGAGGACCTGAGGCTCAGGTGGAGCCAACCAAGCGGCTGGGATCGCTCCGTCAATCTCCGTGCATCTCGCCTGGACTCCACGTGCACCTCCAGCTGCGACTGCAAGATCGGTCATCTCCAGATGTCTGTACGTATCCCTCCAAACTCGAAGGGACCGGGCTGGCCCCCTCATCCAGCCGTCCCACCTGATATGTGATCTCTCCCCCAGCTGAAGGCCCTCGGCGTCTCTGACCTGCCCATTCCAGACGAGCGGCTGGCGATCGATCTCCTCCTGACAGCTGGGCTGGGACTGTATGAGACTGAGACAAAGCCGCCTCCAAACCATGAGGAGGCTACGAACGAGTGGAGAACGGGGCTGAGTGAGCGGGGCAGAAGTGAAGATCCACCTGAGGGACGGTGGCCACTCTCCACCTCGGCGCGGGACACAAGAGCCTATTCCCTGCTGAAGTAACATCTTCCACGTCTGCCCCCCCGGGGTCAAACCGCGGATGAGAAGCTTGCCTAACAAGGCCTGACTCTGAAGCTCTGGATCGATAACCCCCAGGCCACCCTCAGCCTGCGGAAGAATGACTGTCTGCCAAGCAACCCTGGCTCTGGTATCTCTAAGACCATCCTCCCCAGACCAAAGGAAGTTCCGAACCAACCTCCTGAGCTGTGCCACGCTGGATCTCGAGAAGCACCAGCATGAAGCCACATACCAAGCCGTGGCTAGAAGGACCTGGTTAACTACCAGGGCACGACCTGCAAGAGACAGCTTAGCAGTACTCCAGAAAGCCAGCTTCCGTCGGATGGAGTCTAGCACCGGGAGAAACTGCTGAGCTGGCGTGATGTCTAGGCCAACCTGGAAGCCAAGGTATCTAGCTGTCTGTCCTCGTGGAATCCATCTGAAACCCAAAAATCGCCCCCACTGAGAGCACGCCCCAGGGTCTGTGAGAAAACCAACTGACTTGTTCCAGTTGATTTTCGCACCAGCGGCCGAGCAGAAGACCTCCAAGGCCATCCGCACCCTCTCTAGCATCCTCTCATCATCCTGGACATAAAGGGCTGTATCATCTGCGTACTCCGAGTCCAGAAGCTCCGTGTCCTCCCGAAGTGGAAGGCGAACCCCCCGGATCCCAGTAGACCTCGCCCGAAGGTAGTAAGTCATGGCCTCGGCGAAGAAAAGAAACAGGTAAGGAGCAAGGGGGCAACCCTGACGCACTGATCTCTCCAGGCTAAAGCGCTCACCCATCCTGCCTCCAATGATGACCCTGCTAGACGCTGTCCTGTACAAAGCTGAGATACCCTGAATCCATCCTGCCGGGAAACCTAGCCGCTCCAGAGTCCCCTCCAAAAAGGCCCAGTCCACGCGATCGTAGGCCTTCTCAAAGTCGAGAAGTAGAATGGCAAGGTGTGATCCACTGTGCTGAGCCCACTCCGCCGCCTCTGAAAAGGTGAAGACATTATCCAAGATACTGCGATCCTGGACAAAGCCTGTCTGAGTGTCATGAATGAGGTCTGGGAGTAGAGGCCGAACTCTGGCACTGATCATCTTGGCGAGGATTTTGTAGGCGGTAGTAAGGAGAGTGATCGGACGCCACTGGCGGATCTCCTGTCTATCTCCTCCCTTCGGGATGAGGCAAATCAGTCCCGAAGAGAGGCTCTCTGGCATCAAACCGCTGCTGAAAATCCCCTGCAGAGCTGCAAGGAGGGGCTGATGGATCTGGTCCCAGAAGGAAGTGAAGAAAGCTCGGGGAAGCCCATCCTCTCCTGGGCATTTCTGTCCGTCGATAGCCATCAAGGCCTCCAGCATCTCATCCGAGGTAAACGGCGCCAACAACATCGCCTGCATGCTAGGCTGGAATGTGCCTCCACACCTCCTCACGGGCACGACTAGCACGAGGGGCAAGCGGCTCCTGCTGGAAGAGGGTCCTGTAGAAGTCAGTGGCCAACCCCAGGACCTCCCCCGAATCCGTAACGATGTGACCATCCGCTGTCCTGAGACTCCGAAGCTGATCACCTGCAGCTCTCTGGCCATGCGTCCTGAAGAACTCTCTGCACATCCGATCACCCTTCCGGGTCCAGAAGGAGAGAGAGGCGTGATAGGAAAACTCTGAGCGGCGCTGGAGTGTCTCCTCCAGGAGGGCTCTGGCTCGAAGGGCCTGGATCCGAAGCTCCTCCGAGCCCGGGGAAGCCTGCTGGAGTCGCTGAATGGATGCGAGGTCCCTCCGAAGAGCTCTCTCTCTACTCCACCACTCCTGTCGAACCTGTAGGGCTGCTAGCTGGCAGATCTGGCTGGACTCCTGCAGAGCCTGCGCAACTGAGTCCACCAAATCCGTGCACTCCCCCCAATCTCTGTCCCAAAGACTGCAAATACTGCTACGCACGTCCTCCCTCGAGAAAATAGAATCGGGAATCCTGCATGACCGGGGGGGGAGGGTCTGGGCTGCCGAATCTAATGAGAGGAGTACCGGCGCATGGTCGGAAAGTGTCGTCCCTGGAACTATACCCGCCTGACCGCCTCTACTAATGGCCCAATCACTGACATAGAATCTATCAAGGCTCTCCAGGAGTCTGCCTCCTTCCCTGCGGAAGCCCCAAGAGAAGTCCAGGCTCCCGTGCCAACGCCGGAAGGACGGGTCTCTCCAGCTGTCCCTACCTCCTGTCGCGAAGATGAAGGAGTCCCAAGCTGACTGCTCTGCCTGAGCCATACCTGTAAACTCCGGACCTCTGCCCTGCTGGTCCTCCAATGTCTCCAGATTGTTGAAGTCACCTCCAACAATCCAGGAATCCATGACTGGAAGAATCCCTGTAAGTGTCCTCCAGAAAGTGGCTCTGCATCGGAGGTCTGTAGGAGCGTAGATGTTGAGTATTCCAATTTTGGATCCCTCCAAATCCAGGCCTACCCAAAGGGCTCGGCCTGGGATCAACGTGCCATGACCGAAAACTCCCTGGGCTAACTGCTCGCACACGGAGGTACAGACACCCCCACTCCTCCCCTGTGCGCCGATCGAGGGCTCCCAGTAAGTGTAGGAACGTCCAGGGAGAACCTTCCCGCAGCTACGGGAATGAGCCGCAGAGAGCTTGTGCTCCTGGAGCAGAAGTACATCCAAACGACCAATCACTGCAGGCTGAAGTTCCTGTCGCAAAATGAGCTTCCTGGGACCACGGGTGCCAGAAGAGTGAAACCCGTTCACATTCCATGATACGAGGTGTAGGCTCATGGCGAGGGATGGGGGGCTACGAACAACTGTCTGCTCGCGGTCGAAGTCGATGAAGAATCAGGCATGTCGGAATGGAGGCGCTGTCGCTTATGAGAAGGTTTGGAGGGGGAGACGGGATCGTCCTGCCCGTCCTTCAACACCTTCAACAAAGGCGAGAGGCCTTTGGTGCCATGAACAAATGCTTTCTCGAGCCAGCTCGAGATCTCTGAAGTGGTCATCCCATAGAAGGTGCGGAGTTTCTGATGGGACCAAGCTCTGACATCCTGGGGGAGAGGCCATGTCGGGGTAGGTCTGAGGATCACAATCAGTCGGAAGCGTTTGGCGGCGCAGCGCCACCGCAAGCGCACATCGCCCTCGGACCACTGAGTCTCGAGAAGCTGCCCACCGGACGGGCCTATCCAGGAACAGACCTGGGCGTGTGTCTGCTCTCTGAGCGCCTCCCAAACCGAGTCGTCTGTCCAGGTCTCGGTGCCATCGCTGAGGAACGTGAAGGCGAAGCTAGGGCCATCCCTAGGGGCCAAGGCGACAATCTTCCCATCCGCCCCTTTGCGGAGCAAGAAGATGCTGATGTCGAGATAAGCCGGGAAGGTCCCAAGGTCGGCCACGTCCAAGTAGTCCCAGGGGCCTGATCTGTAAAAGTCTCGAGGAAGCGCTCTCTCCTGAGGCTGAGACCCATCAGAGTCTGCCACTGAGGGGCTAGCGGCCATGGAAGCCTGCTCCGGTGGTGGTGTAGACTCCGGGTGTCCTGCCAGCGGGGGGGGAGGGGGAGGAGGCTGAGGGGTAGGCGACTCGAGCTCCACGGAGGCGACTGGCAGAGCAGGTGGAGGAGGCGGAGCGGGGGCTGCCCTCGACTGGGAAGCCGAGGGTGCAGCTAACACTGTAGAGGAGTCGAGGGGAGCGGAGGGAGGGGGGGGATGGGGACTCCTCTGGAGCTGGGGCTGAGAGGGAGGAGGAGGAGACTGAGGAGGAAGAGACGGAGGCTGAGGCTGCGGGTCGGGCGAAGGGAGGGGAAACTGGGGAGGGGACTGGGACTGAGTGGAAAGGGGCGGGGGAGCGGGAGAGGGGGGGATCTGAGGCTGTGAAGGGCGGCCTGCCGTCGACGAAGAAGCTCTCCCAGGTCCCTGGGGCGGCTGCCTGTCAGGTCTCTGGGGTGCTGCTGCCGGAAGGGAAACCTCTGCCTCCTTGCCTTTATCCGAGATCTTCTTGTTCCTTCCTCTTTTCCTTCTAACCTCGGTCCAGCCACCCACTACCTCTGGACCGGGCTCCGCCTGCCTCGGCTCCTCCTGACGTGACTGTCCGGGGGGGGGGGGCGGGGGCGGAGGAGGCGGGGACGGGGGGGGTCGAGATGAGCTGGCGAAGCGTGGGCACGCAGCCGCCAAGTGCCCAAAGCCGTGGCACCTCAGGCACTGACCTGGCTGTCCGGTGACTATCATGCTCTGGGTGATGCTGCCGGCATCTGTCACAATCTCGATCACTGCAGGGAGGGTCGCAGGGTCTGCCACAGCCACTCGGACACGGGGGGCTCCTGCCGTGGTCACCGCATCGGCGAAGGTGTCGTGCATAACCCATCCAAAATGGGAGCCCAAGTCCCTGACAATCGGCCGCAGCTCAGCAGCAAGCCCTGGAAAAACTAGTGTCACTGGGTGGCGAGGTATACGGAACCGAACATCAAAATCTGCTGCGCTGAATCCACGGTACCACGGGACTATCATGATAATCTTTCCATCCACCGATGTGGGGGAACCGGCAATCAGGTTGCTCGCAGCTTTCTCATTGGAGAGTTTGAGCCAGAAGATGCCCCTTCCCATAAGGGCCACCTCCTCAATATGGCCATCCTCTAGCAGGAGAGTGGACTGGAGCCAGTCCCTGATGGCTGCTCTGGAGGGAGAGTGTCCAATGACTCTACCGTAAACAGAGGTACGGGCAAAGTCAGTGGCAACCTCCTGCACACGAGATGATTGTTGCTCTGTCAGGATAACGCGGTAGGCATCTGGAGAGGGAGGGTCCGACTGGGCCTCCAGATCCGGGCAGGGGGCCGCCATACTGCCAAGACTAACTGCAAGCTTCCGATGAAGAATAGGCTGCCACCCCAAAAGGGGAGACGAAGCGGGAGGATGGCGCCTGGGTATGGAAGGGATGGTGGCGGAGGCGGAGGGTGGAGGCGGGGTGGGGAAGTGAAGCAGAGGGGCGGGCGAAGCGAGGTGGGTGAACGGGGGGGTCGGGCGAGGCGGGGTGAAGGGTACGGGGCAGGCGGGTGGCGCGGAAGGGCGGGGGGGGCGGGGGTGATGAGGCGGGGGCGGAGGGGTGAATCGGAGGGCGGGGGAGCGGAGTGGAGGCGGGGGGGGGGGCGAAAAGGGGCGAGTGGAGCGGAAGGAAGCGGGGGGGAGCGGAATGGAGGCGAGGGGGGGCGGAAGGCGGAGTGGCGGAGAGGCAGGTGAGGGCGCGGGGGACGGGGGGGAGCGGGATGGAGGCGGGGGAGCGAGGGGGTCGGGTGGGGTGAGCGAGGGGGGCGGGTGAGCGAGGGCGGGCGGGGGGGCGAGGGCGGAGAGGCAGGGGGCGGGGGATGGGAGGCGGCGAGCGAGGCGGAGGGATGGGGGGCGGGTGAGCGAGGCGGCGGGTGAGGGGGATGGCGAGCGGGAGGCGAGGGTGGAGAGACAGGGGGCGGGGGGTGGTCGCGGTGGGGGGGGGGGGGGGGGGGGGGGGCTAGGGAGTGGAGGTAGCTTAGCGATGGGGAGAGGGAAGCTCGCAGGAGCTGAAGGTACGCAGCAAAAATTCTAGGGACTGCATCACTCGCACTGCCCATGTACTAAGATCCTCCTCAAGAGAATTTCAGATTATCTTCGGATCCGTTTCCCGAGTCATAGATTTGGGAAACATTTCTGGCTCTTTGGCAGATTTATGAAGTCTTTGTCTCAATACTCACTATTTCTCTCTTGGGTGCGATATTGGGCTCTTTGGACAATCTGGAGTGAGCATAATTTGGCATACTTGGGTCGGCAGATTCACAAGTCATATGAATCTTTCTGAGCCTCATTGTGGCAATCCTTATATGATGCCTGCCATGAGGGTGATATGGATGCTTCTTGCATAGAGCTTTTCTTTTTATGTTTCTGATCTTTGGGATACTCTCCATTTCGGAGACCTCCCATCATGTAAATTTATGATCATATAAATATATGCACTAGATATTACCCAAAAAAAAAAAAAAAGTGTACGTAGTGTGTGTGTGTGTGGTGGGAGAGGAGTGATGGCGACCTCCTCCTCTGCCCCGACAGCCTCTGGCTCTAGCCCATCCCTTTGTTCCTCTTCTCCGCCTGCTCTCATTCTACCTAGCCTTTGCATCTGTTTTATCTGTCCTGCTACAGTCCGTATCTGTTCCGTTGCCATCTGTCTCTGAGCCGCTGCAGTCCGCCTTTGTCCAGTCTCAGCCCCCGCCTCCTCTCCACTGCTTTTTGGCTCTGCCCCACCTATTTTTTCCTCTGCTCAGCCTCCTTTTGCTGCCATCTTGTCTGCTCTAGATTCCTCCACGTCTACCTTTGTATCCTTTCTGTTCCTTGCTGTGCCTCTTCCCTTTTCCTCTCCTGACAATTCCAGCTCTATGTCTCCTGCTTTTCACTACGTTCGGAAGAAGAAAAGGGGTTTTGTATCTTCGTCACTTTTGGAAGAGGTGAAGGCTATCAAGTTTGATTCCTCTGCCTTTCCCTCTTCCTCACTTCAGCAAGACTTTCTATGTCAATTGTGCGTTGATTCGGTGACTTCGCCTTCCACTGCTGGACTTTCATTATTACGACGATCTCTCTCCCCTGAACCTTTGCTTCAAAGTCTTCGCCAGGAACGGAAACTTGGTGTCTGCTTATACTCTATGGGAAGAGTCATGACAGTGGCTAGTTTACAAGCCTAGTCTTCAGCTGCAGTGGTGGGTGCCGGGAAGCTTACATCTTTTGTGTTCTTGGGAAAGGGATTTTATTTTGCTTGTTGTGCTTCTATGGACAATGTTTTTCATTTACTTACCTTGGGTGGAGTTCAAAGTTCACATCAAGTGAATTCGAAAGTTACTGCAAAAGCCACGGGATCAAGAGGCAGAAACCCCCGCCACATACATCACAGCAAAATGGAGTAGCAGAGCGCAAGATGCGCGTCATCTGTGAAATGGGCAGGAGTATGATGAAAGGGAAAGATTTGCCAAAGACTTTCTGGGCTGAAGCATGTAACACGGCAGTTTACATTCTGAATCGTAGCTACACGAAGGCTGTGAAGGGGATGACTCCACTGCAGGCCTTTTCTGGTAAGAAACCTTCAGCTGCACATTTCAGAGTTTCTGGATGTGACTGTTTTGTGCATGTCCCTGATGCTAACAGGACCAAATGGGAACCGAAGAGCTGGAAGTGTATTTTCTTGTATTTTCCCCCCCTTTCCCCTGAGGTGGAGAGGACAAAGGCACAGGAAAAGAAGCATTACCATGTGAGACAGCCGGGGCTTTGCCTTTGTCTTGAACAGAGAAAAATTGTTTGATCCCTTTGTTTTTTACCACAGAAGAGGCATTTGCATTCTTATTCAAAGGTTGAACCATTTCAGCTTGCACTGGCATCCGTGGAGCTCGGGAAGGGCATTGTGAAGCCATGTGCCCAAATTGCTTGCATTCAAAACAAGCACCTGCAAACAGCCTCCACTTGAGCTTGGAAAAGGCACTCCCCATGGAAACATTATTCACAGTGACCGAATATGAAGCTAGAGTGGGATGATCTCTATCCCACAAAATGCAGAAGCGATTCGAATTTCCATTGGGTCATGGTGGACATACCACCTTACCGAGGGAAGCTGCAATTTTAGGTAGAAGAGAAGATAAGCATTGAGGAAAATCCACAACTTCTACCCAAACAGGGCAACGATGCCGAATCAATGCCTGGTAATCTCGGGTGGGAGACCAAGGCAGAACATGGACCATCTGCTGGCCATAGAAAAGAGGAGAGTGCTCCAGCAAAACCTGACGGTGCTCCTCATCAGCCATGATGATCTCAAAAAAGCCCCTCGCTGCATAATGAACTTTTTTGACATAAGAACCACCCAGGGTTCAAGTCAACCAATTTCCAACATCTGCAGCAGCAGGCATCCGTCTTGGGAAGAAAATTATAATGGCATGCTTTGCATACTCCTTAACTGGATCAATTATATCATCCACTTCCACCGTAATGCCAGTGGTGGGAAGTGGATCTTTCCAACCTTTATGGGTGTCTTCAAACCCTTCATGCATAACTCATAAACAAGCTTAGCCTCAGGACAGTCATGAAGGGAATCATCTTAATCCATCACCTGTTTTTGTTTCTTGTTGGAAACCGACTTGTCTTTGTGAAAGGTTTTCTCATAGGAATAATCCGCCATTTGAGCTAAGGAAAAAACTTGGAAGCAGCAACGCTTTTTACACACACACACACACACCGTGCACCTCTCTCTCTCTCTCACACACACTCTCACTCACACTTTCGTTTTTTAAGAACTGTCTCTCTCTCTCTCTCTCTCTCTCTCTCTCACACAGACACACACACGCATAGACTTTGCAAATCTCTTTGAATTTGCAAGCAGTTGCATCGTCCATTCATCTTGACAATCGTTTGCATCTTGCAAAACTTAAGGCAATGCTCACGAGTACTTGTACTCACTTGTTTCTACATTGGGCATTCATGCATTTCTTGGCTAAGCAAGAAACGATCTGGCCGCTACCTCATCTTGTGAATCTAAGTACAGGGCAGCTTTCATAGCCGCACTGGAATGTGTTTGGCTGAGACACTTGTTGGCAGGTCTACCTGCATCATTGGAGGAGCCTACTCCAATTCTCACCTATAGTCAGAGTGTCATTGCCATGGCGCAAAATCCTATGTTTCATGCACATAGGAAACACATGGAGATACACTATCACTATGTCAGAGAGCAACCACATGCAAGCGAGATCAACTTGGTCTTTTCCCTACACGTAAAATGTGGCAGATCTTTTCACCAAAGCCTTACCTCGTCCAAAGTTTGAGGCTTTCCACACTTATATCCATTTGGTGACTCAAGTTATTCCTTGTACATTTTGACATTGTCACAGCAGGGGGTGCCAGAAATATTAATCTCTAAGGCATCGCCCAATGTAATAAGGGACTAAGGGAGCACTTTTTCCCTCTATAAGGTTTTTTCCCCTGACCTCAGTTAGATTGAGGTTGTGGTTGAGTTAGAAACCACCTGTATGTTGACCCCAGACCTGAGGGTTTTGTCTCTACGACTACCCTAGTATTCTCTCTCTTTAGTGGTTGTTGCAATCCCATTTCAAATTTCTTTGCTTCGTGTTCTCCTTGAGCTCTTGCTTCATGTCCAACACTACTTAAAATTAGATACTTGTATGACGTTACCGCTTCTAGATTCTCCCCTTCTTAGTTTCGTGTTTTGATTACCATGACCTTTGTCTTTGTAATGTGACTTGCATCCACCAGTATTTATAGTATTTGCTTAATGCATTTAAGTGTTTCAGCAGATCTGTTTTGTCTTTACAAAGAGAACTATGTCATCTGCACAGATGAGTAGTAGTAAGGCATATCCAGCAATTTTTTACTCACTCTTTGCTATGTGCTCTCATCCCTTCTTCTAATGCCTCAATGAATAGACCAAAGTGGGTTGGCGAGAGAGGACATCCTTGGTGGACCCCCATGTCATTGCTTATAATTATTTTCTCCTTTGAGTTAGATCCATGCACTAGTGGCTTAGCCAATTCAACTAGTAGATTTTCAAATAGTATGAGCATTGCTTGTCTCGGTCCTTGAGATATTTGTAGCTTTTCTTGTAAGAGATTACAAAGATATGGTGTTGTTGGCATAAAGTCAACCCTATGGTTGACCAGTAGTACTTGGGTACTATATATACCAAGTACTTGTATCGTTTCATTTGAACATTTCTATTGGAGCTTTCTTGTGTGTGCACTCTTGCTCACTTGTGTTCACAACCTGTCTCCACTTTGTTCCTACATTTGGTATCAGAGCGCTTTCATCTCTAGAGCCCATTCCCGCGCTTGCTTCCAGACTCCCGCAAGGTTGGTGCTCTAGTGCGCGTTCCTGGTTCTCACATTCCATTCTCCAGCTTTCGTTTGGGGTAGCTCCAACAATCCAGCGACTGTTTTTTGACCTTCTGAGGTCCGATTTCGACGTTTTTCGAAATTTCTCAGCTGCCCGCATACAAACAAACTTGTCCCGCACCATTTCAGACCCCCCCCCCAAAAAAAAAAATGTTTTTTGTCCCTATGTCTGTGCGCATCTGTCCGTACAGTTGTGCGACAATGCTAGGAGTCTGTGGGACTTGTCGTAAGGTGATTTCGAGTAGTTTTTGGCTGTTTTTGCTCAGATCTGCACCCTTTTCAGCTCTAGCCTCTCCCGGGTGTGTTCCAACAGCTCCAGGCATCTCCATACTTCTCCAGGCTCTTCCCTACACGCGTATTGTGTTCAGAAGTACTCCCGATAGCTTCATTCAGCTCCTTTGTCATCTCCAGCTTGCCCACACAATCAGTGGACTGTTTTGCAGGTGGTTCGGGCCAAGTTACTTTATAGTTGTGGATGCCTTTGAGCTCCGGTGGATGCATTTGAGCACTCGTGGGTGCGCTATTTCAGATTTGGGTTGTGCATTTTCAGTTTGGGATTGCACTTCAGATTGCAACAGAGTGCAGTGATTGGTTGATGCCATTTTTGCAGTCATTGCATTGTGCAGTCAGTGGCATTTCAGAGTAGCCAGTCATACTTTGCATTTGCAACAAGCATTTGTTTGGGATTTGCAGGCACATTTGCAACCAATTGCACTTTTGGGACTTTGCATGTACATTTGCAGCTTGTGGGTATCCCATTTTGCATCATGTCGACTCTTTCCGACAGCTTTGGCAATTTGTCCGAGGGTGACAAGCTGGATGGACCAAACTATGCCTTGTGGTCATTCATGCTTAAGAACATCTTGGTTGGTAAGGGCTTGTGGGATATTATTAGTAGGGATGAGGTGAGGCCAGTAAGCTCATCCACATCCAACACAGCTTCTTCGGGTCAGACTAGAGGCAAACAGCAGACTCCTACAACCCCTCCTGCTAGTCCCATAGCATCGATGGAGGAGCAGAAGAAGTTTGATCGCCGCAGTGCCTAAGCGATGTTTTTGATTGCCACATGTGAAGAGGCACATTATGACGACTATCAAGTCGTGCAAGGATGCAAAGGCAACATGGGAAAGATTAGCAAACATGTATCATGTTAAGAATGAGGCAAGGGCCATTGCCTTGACAAATCAGCTCAAGGATCTCAAGATGCAGGAAGGCCAGGCCATCACTGATCATATTGCCAGGATCACTGATCTACATGATCAGCTCGCAAGTATTGATGAGGAAATAGAAGACAAGAAGCTCGTTTCTATTACTCTCAATAGCTTAGCGCCCTCATATGGCACATTTGTCACTTCATTGACCATTTTTCTCAGGGCAGCCCCACTCTCAAATTTTACCAAAGCCTCTCGTCAGGGTGAGCAAGCGCTTGCCATGGGTGGAAAGGGCAAATTTCAAAAAAAGTTTGAGCCCAAACACAGCCATACAACTCAGCCCAAGGAGGGAAAGAAAGAAAAGAAAGAAAGTCTATTAACGTCCACTGGAGACTAAAAGGTCTATGGGACAGCAAGAAACCCTCTAGTACATTTGCTTTAGGGAGGGCACATGGCAGCTCCCAAGGAGTGCAAAAAGCAACCCCAATTATTTAGAGTACCTACATGATATTTTGGAAGAGTAAACAGCCATACATCAGTTTAAGACTGAGAGTCTTTTGGTTTTGATTTAAACTCTCTAATTAGTGCTACCCCTTCACGGTAAACTGCCCATTTTCCATCCTTTCTGGCAGCCCTGACTTTAGCTAATTCAGTTGCCTTAATCTTAAGTTGAGTTTGTGTAAGCTCCTCTGCTATCCATACTTAGGTGCCCTTCAGCTTCTAAGATTGTCGAAGAAGCTTGATCCGCATATCTTTTGACTTCAGTGTAAGGATTGCATGACCTCTATAGTGCAAAATAGAAGCTGGCCTGGAGTCATCATCATCCTACTCATCATCATTCACCCATTCAATGTTGGGCAAACTTGATTTGATCTTTGTCAATATTTCACTATATGTATCCTCCTCTTTGTACCAATCTTTTGGGAGGCCCCCTATTCTAATCTTCAGCGCATTATCACATCTAGCTTCGTATTCTTTAATCTCTGCTTGGATATCAGACTTACTTGCTTTGCTGTCCACTTCCACAAACACTTCCTTCCTAGCAGTTTGTACTTCAGTGTTAACAAGATCTTTGACTGTAGAGACTAGCTGCGGGGTAAGGGGGAATCCTTATAAGATTTTACAGCCTCATCAATTACTGCCTGCATACCAGGCCCTTCCAAGATGTGAAGTCGGGCCTTTACTTCTGCCAGCTCCAATCGTAGCTCTCTCACTGCTTGCTGCAGATAAAAAATCTGATCCTGTTGCCCGAGGATGGGCCGTTTTGAGCCTTCTTGTTGGTAATTCCGTGCGTATGGAGAGGGCGTCATGGCTGCAACTGTAGAGTACTGAGTCCTAATGGATGTTGAAGGAGTTGAGGGGGTTGAGGGAGACTTGGAAGAGAGGGTAGGCCAATCCATAGTTGGTTGTATGATGAACCCCCTGGCTTAACCTAACCCCCGGGTTGGGTTGGGGGTTTAGCCCAACTCGGGGTTAGGGAGGACTAGAACTAGACTAGGATTAGACTAGGTACGGACATGAGATATTGAGGATGGAGAGGTGTTGACGGGTAAAGGTACGACTGTACGGCTGTACGGGAGGTACGGCTGTACGGGAGGTACGGCTATACGGAAGGTAGGGGAGAGGCTGTACGAGTAGTACGGTACAAAAGTCTCAAAGGCTTTTTGGGGAGAAGCAGTTGTGACAACCACTTATATTCAGAACACATGCCCTACCAAAGCTTTGGTTAATGTGACTCCATTTGAGGCTTTGTATGGCTTTAAGCCAAAGGTTAGTCATTTCAGAGTTTTTGGCTCAATGGCATATGCTTTGGTTCCAAATGCACATCGGACAAAGCTTGATGACAAGAGTGTCAAATGCATTTTCGTGAGGTATAGCACTGAAAGCAGGGGATTTAGGCTTTATAATCCCGCTACCAGGAAGGTAATAATAGGCAGAGATGTTCTCTTTGCTGAGAATGAGTGCATGTAGCCCGCTAGTGCAGACTTGCCACCACACGATGACACCCCTTTGGACATCATCCAGTTTGAGGATGATGAGACGGAGTCTCTTGATGCTTCCCCTTCTACTTCTCATAGTTTAGATGGCTTGCCACATGTTGAGGATGGCTCTCCCTCAAATGTTTCAGATTTGCAGCCAATTAATGAGAATAGACAGCCTCATGTTTGGAGGCATTATCAATGTCGTGAGGCCACTAAAGATGTTGATGCAGCCCCGAGTGGTACAGCAGAGAAATCTATTTCACGTTGGGTAAGGTTGACCATTCAAGATGCTAAGGATCAACCTACTTTGGGGAAAACCAGGACCAACAGTCAGAAAAATCAGAAAAAGGTCAATTTTGCTTTGATGACCTCAATGATGGAAACTGAAAATGAGCCTCAGAGCTTCAAGGATGCTCAGCATATTCTGGCATGGCAGAAAGCTATGGAAGCTGAGATTAAATCCATTGAGAAGAATGCCACATGGGACTTGGTTGATGCGCCCATTGGGAAAAATGTGGTTGGCACGAAATGGATTTATAAGGTGAAATACCATTCAGATGGCACACTTGAGAAATACAAAGCCCGTTTGGTTGCCAAGGGGTATGCACAAGAGGAGGGGATAGATTTAAAGAAGACTTTTGCTCCAGTGGCCAAGATGACCACCATTTGTTCTGTCATCTCTCTTGCTGCGTTTTATGGTTGGTCGGTATACCAGATGGATGTCAAGACTGCTTTCCTCAATGGACATCTTAAAGAGGAGATCTATTCACATCAGCCCCAAGGTTTCGAGGTGAAGGGACAAGAGCACAAGGTATGCAAGCTCAGGAAGGCTCTATATGGGCTGAAGCAAGCACTTCGTGCGTGGTATCAGAAGATACATCAGTTTTTGCTGTCGCAGGGCTTCGTCAACACTCATACAGAGCCAAATCTGTATGTTTTGCAGCAAAAATCAGAATTGGTCATGTTGGTACTATATGTGGATGACATCATACTCACTGGCAGTGATTTGCAGCAAATTACAGCAGTGCAGTCCACTTTATGTCACAACTTTTGGGCCTATTGCATTATTGTCTTGGCATTGAGTTTTGGCAGACCCATCATGGGATTTCTATGTCACAGACAAAGTATTCGAAGGGGTTGTTGCGGAAATTTAAAATGGAGAACTGTAAGCCTATGGCTACTCCATTGGAAAAGGGACTCAAGCTGAGTAAGCATGATATTGCTGAAAAGTTTGATGGCACTTTGTATAGGCAGTTGGTTGGCAGTTTGATATATCTATGCTCCATACGGCCTGATATTGCCTACGCCACAGGGCTTTTGAGCTAGTTCATGCATTGTCCCACGATCACACATTGCAATGCAGCAAAGAGGGTTCTCAAATATGTCCATGGCACTCTGTCTCTTGGCTTGCATCATGCTTCAAATTGTGATCTAGAGCCGAGTGGTTTCACCGACTCAAATTGGTCAGGGGACATTGACGACAAACAGTCCACTATTGGCTATTGCTTCTCATTGGGTTCAGCCTATATCTCATGGCTCAGTAAGAAGCAAGAGCGAGTCTCTCTTTCCTCCAATGAAGCAGAGTACAAAGCTGCAAATTCAGCCACTACGGAGTTAATGTGGTTAAGGAAGCTTTTGCATGACTTGCATCTTGCACAGGATGGCGAAGCAAACTCTATCTTCTATGACAGCCAGAGTTTCACTGCCATAGCCAACAATCCTGTCTTTCATGCTCACATGAAACACATTGAAAATCATTATCATTATGTACAGGATTGTATTTCTGATGGTTTCACTGATCTCATCTATTGTCCATCTTAGGACAATGTGGCAAATATCTTCACCAAAGCCCTGTCAACAGATCTTTTCTTACGACATCGACATGGCTTGGGGATCAGAGACATTCTCACAATGTCAAGGGGGGTTGTGAACTGATTCACAATGACATTGTTTTCATGTACTCCCATAGGTTGCATATCCATCTAGATGAATTTGTACATTGTTACCCCCTCCTATGCCCTTATCATAGCCTTTTTCTGCTACACTACCTTTCCCCATTTTGTGTATGCCACCTTGCCCTCTTTTTTTTAATTCTTGAGATCTCATTCTCCTTGAGCTTTCGAGTAATAGCTCTTTTGGAGGTCTTAGTCTATCCACATGGAATGCCCCTTGAGATAATGCGTGGGGTTAAGGACTTTTATTAATCATTGTGTGTCTTGAAGTTTCAAAATTAAATGCCTTGGTCCTGTCCCTTACCCTTCCTACTGTGAACGCAGATTGCCACTGTATTGTAGAGATATGCCCTTTCTTTTGGAGTAAATCGTTAAGATTTATCCTATTTCATCCTCCTCACTTTCTTCCACTCCCGCCATTCTATGGTTTAGAGCCCGTTATTTATGCTCTTGTTGTCCTCTCAGAGATGTAGTAAGATCATCCAACTTATGATTTAACAAGTCATCCACCGTGGTGATGATAACCTGGTTCTTGGTCATTAACTATTCTGTGTCTTCATGTCCTATGCTTATGTATACTTCCTGCACTTTCTATGCCTTTGTGTTGAACTTTGCATATCCTGCATCCACCTTGCCTTCTACTGCATTCTCCTTCATGTTGTCCTTTAAAGACCGTGATTTCCCTTGAAAGTTCCAAGTTCTGTCCCTTCAGCTCCATGTTATCTTGCTAGATAGCAAGTTTGAGCATAGGCTCATGCATTTGGGTAAGCAGGAAGTATAATATAAGTGCTCGTCCACCTATTGAGGCTCAGTATGTAGCAAGCAATGCAGCAGTGTATGGAGCGATCTAGCTTCAAAGATTACTCAATGATCTTGGCATAGCAGAGCAATGTCCAACTACTATTAGCAATAGCTTTGGGCAAGGATCTTGTGCATCATTCCAAGAGAAAGCATATCGACATCAGCAACCAGTCATCCGTGAGAAGGTGGGGTTAGGGGATTTTAGATGCTTTCTGTTTTTACACAAACGAGCCAACAGATATTGTCACCAAGGCATTACCAAAGAGAAAATTTTCTTATGCACACGTCTCATTGGTATTCAGAATAACTCGATCCTTAAGAGGGGGACGCAATGATGAATATGATGCAGCATCTAAAAAGTACTGCATTATGGAGGAGTTTTTTCGTGATGTCCACAATAGATTGAATAATTCCCAGCAAAGATAAGTCAGCACTAGTTTATGACTTGTCTAACCCCTGATTCAAAACCTAGTCGATATGACATTTAGAAAGTGAATTCAGTTAAGCTAAGGTCCTCAATAGGATGGTGCACTAAGGCAATTTTGTACCACACATTCTCTAGGACTCACTCTCGATTTTATGTTTAGCTTTTTCTATATAACACAAAGGTTCTTTGTATTTCATGATTGGTGCAGTATCACTCTCACATTTGAAGCAGGCACATTCCCTCCTTTCGTTGTTTATCTTCCAGATGGTCACTCTTCAAGGCTCATGGATATGGTCCCCTGGCCCACTAGGTCCAATGGACATAGAAGTGATGAAGGCGGTCACCTAAATTGTATGTGCTAACAGCCCATGTATCGATGTCCTCATCGCAGGGCTTTGGAGCTCCTCAAGTGCGAGCTAGTACTACAAACCAATTTACCTTGCACCAAGGGGATTGCTTGCTCGAGAAGTTTGTGATATGCCTCTAAGAGTGATCAGCACATGTGCGTCCCAAAGACCTTAGAGCACCATCACTATGTCAAGATCAACACATCTAAAATCACCAAATTACATTGATCTAGCTGATTAACTAAAATTATGGGCCTTCTTGAAGAAGACATAAATGCTTTCTTTAGATCTCATTGTACTTGGGACATCCACAACCAATGCAATGTGACAAAGTTTCATATAGCCATTGTAACGAGCAATCTTGTGAGGCATTGGTGAGAGAAAACGCTGAACTGCCCCATAGTGATGGTAAGCATGTGAGAGATGAATACCCAGGTAGCTTATCACTTAAGAACATTTTTTGGACACGTAGAGTTAAATGTTGAACTGATCTGCATGTAGGAGAAATCTTTATCCTATCCACATTTAGCTGAACAAGATCTGAAAATCATGTGAACCATTTGTTGCTTCAATAGTTGTAAACTGCCTGGCTTATCCCTGTTTGGAGCAACAAAAAAACAATTTTGTGTCAAATCTTACACCAAGGAAATAAACAACACCGATGCCACAGTGGAGAAGGAGAAGCTGCCAGAAGCTGCCAGAAGTAGAAGATTGCAAGCTTTCTATGAAAAAAAGTTTGACATCCTAGAGCAAGGTACAGAAGGACTTACCCTCAAAAAGATATAATTTCCAACAGTGCCTTTGTTTCCAGCAGTCAGTACGTTCTTGCTCTCTAGAGTGAACAAGCTTGTTTGCAAGTGGCAATTAAGAATGAAAGAGGTTTTTTTGTATAAAAACAAAATCCCTGAATTCACAACTCAGCTTATGTATATCTAGCCCCACAATATTTGAGGACTCCTCTTTTGCTCAGGATTGTACAGATAGGATTTTGTTTTCAGCTGGCAATCTTTAAGACTACATTACAAGGCAGATATTTTTCCATTGACAAAAAGTTGTCACATCTAGAGAGAATCTTCCATGTTTAGTTCTTGCTACAGCATCAATATTGGGGAACATGAACAAAGATTGGCTTTTTGGCATTACTTATCACATGACTGCCATTTTTAATAGCATGCGTGGGAAACAGCATGTCTAGTGAAAGTTTGTAACCAGTGCAACCACTATGAGGACAATATGCATTGCCAGCAATGGCAGAATACCTTCAGAGGTGCTGCTACTGGCCAGGTGGGAGAATCATAAGCAGGAGGAACCTTCCTGTGCATCCTATGTTCTATATGTCCCTGGGATCGTGCCTATGCCACCACTTTTATTTAGGCCAGTTCAGATCGGTTCCAAACTGGTGGAAAACTTAAAAGCTGACAAGAGCTGCAGGGTAAAGCCCCTAAAAGCTCCCTAGAAGAGAGGAAATCGAGGAGCCATTGCTGACAAAATGGGGATTGCATGCTACAGCAGCAAGACCAAAGATATCACACTATGACCAGCAAGAGATCCCCTTGCAACATCACCTGCAAGCTGGCCAATACGGTTATAGGAAAGGCAAGCTGGCCAACAAGAAAGGCCAACTACCCCATGGCCAAACAAGCACCCATGCCAGCCAAGTGTGCAACAATTCAGGAGATGTAGTTTTCCATAGCATTCAGACACAATATCCCAAAAAGGTAAAATAGGTCTTCATTCAGCTGTTGCCCCCAGGAGCACGTATAAAGTCAGATTATGTCCAGCAATATGAAACTGACACCAAGCCGCTTAGACATTGCAGCCAGTGAAAGGTTGCATGTAGAACAAGTTGACCAAGGCTTTGCCCCTACAAGTGCCTGACCCTGTGACTGGGAACAGCAATGACATGAAGATATTCAGAAGGAACAATGGTTCATGGTTAGCCAAAGGGGAAAAAAATTGGCAGGCACATCGAAACCCTTACATTAGCCACTTCATGAATCCCAATCAAATCATACCAAGGTAAATCAAAGGCATAAAACCATATATAAACATCTAATGGATTATGGTGTATAGATTCACAGGAGAAAGCTGACCAGATCTTTAGCCAAAGTCTTGATATCAGTTACGGTCTGTATGCATGAGCCCACATAGATGTCTCCTGTGATCTGTAAGACCCAACAAATTAGATTACAGACTTTAAGCTGAAAATTACTGGAGGTTGTGAGATAGCAAAACTACAAGCCTTAAGGAGGAAAAAAGAAATTGCGGCAAATTATCATTTTGTGTTGGTTTCTCGTAAACAATCACCTTTGTGTACTGCATCCCAAGAGAGTGATTATAGCACAAATCTTTCTCAGTGCGTTTTAATGCACTCCTGTATTCGTCTAATGAGAAACAACCATGGGTCCATTCAACTTCCCCATCTGACTCTTCATCACTAAAATAGGTGATAATTTCATCAACAAGGTTGCTTTTTGCCTTTCCATCAGCCATAACATCAACCATTCCATTCTCTTGTATAGCCTTGAGTTTAGACTTTGCAAGGACCTTCAAACCTGTTGGTCTGAGAAATCTTGAAGTGAAAACAGAAAAGCCTGCATGTCCTTTATTCTTAACATCATCTCCAGACATCTTTGAATCCATGAACAAATTATTTCCATTCCATGTAGCAAAAGCAACCCGCCCACAGTTGAAAGAAGCTTCACCATCACCTAGAAGAGGGTTAATATGAACCGGTGAAGCAGGTCTTTCAAGAACAAGGCTGACTGAACCATTCCGCTTCTTAATTGCATGCCTGCCCAGTAAGAATAGAGTCTTGTGATACTCCTCGACATTATACAGTTCAACTTAAGAACTTTGGCATGATAAGAACAAACTACGATACCATTCTTGCCTTGGATATTACAATCATAATTGCCGTTTACAACAACCAAGAGCCGATACAAAGTACCTCAGTAGTGTTGTAAAAGATATTGGTTAAAAACTTTTGGCCTCTATTAAAGATAAATATAAAGAAAGGTGTGTGCACTTTATAGCAGTTCAAAAGAACAACAAACTACAAGTCCATCAGGCAGGCAAAGAGAGGTTCAAAGAATGTTGGAAAGAGCGCAGATTGCAACCTAAGGGGGCTCGATTCCTATGTTGGATGTTTGGTGTAAAGTTCTCTTCAACAATTTTCATAAGAAGCTTCTTCGGTTTTTCGAGATCTTCATTCCACCACTAGATGCTCACTGTCAAAACGATAGGAGAGGCTAGCTTTTTCCACCGGCACAATAAAAACCATTAGAGTGTCTTCACCATTTTGAATCCTTCAGTAAAATTTGATTCAAGTAAAACCAAGACAGCTCCATGATCCTTAGTTAGACTCTTTCTGTCACCAGTGTTATACAAGCACGCGTCTTCTCTATTTGGGACAGCTTTAACCAAAAAATTCAGCTTCTGAAAAGATACTCAACATCCTCCAGCAATACTCAAAACACCCCAGCATAAATGTAATACATCGCCACATGCATGACAGCTTGTATCCACAGTCCAGGAAATGGTTATCACCCAGTTCAAGTCCATGAAACATTAACTCACAGCAGCATTAGACAGTAAAATCAATACATGAGACGTGTATGAGGAGGTAAGAGCAGGAAACCAGGGTCACCCATGCTCGGACTCTAGGATGAGGGGGCTGCTGAAGGGCTGGTATGACGGAGATGGGTGCTCAGAAGAAAAGATGGGGTCTGCAGCCTGTGGGACCATCATTAGTCTACCTATCACATGCTGGAACTATTGTGGTCCTCATGATACAATTGCTGAAACCAGAAAGACATCTTCGTTTAGATGAAGAGACATAATAAAAGGGCCTACTAATTGTACATGGCTGCACATAGCTTTCCACGTGGAGCAAACCAAGAGGAGAATGGGGAAGTACATAGATCAGGGAACATGGTGACTTCCACCTGGCAGCCAACTAGTACAATGTCAACCCTAGCCATGCTAATGCATGCCAACACTACCAAGTCATGAACCGACACTACCATGCCATCCATCAACTGCATGCAAAATGTGTCTACCATGCCATCTTAAGACCTGCATGCCACACATCAGCCAACCTATTAGCTTACAAGTGGCTGCTATGTGGATGTCAAATCAACATATTCTTGCTTGACCCACCAATGCTTGGGAAACCCTAGCATTGCAGGACCATCTTCCATGTCCGCATTTCATCTATGGATGGCTGAAAGAAAGAAAGTTTATTAAAGTCTTTGGAAGACCGATGGGTCTATGAGACTATGAGACACCTGATACAAACAAGCTCAAACGGTGGAGCTACCAAACGAGCATCAACCCCCATACTACATGCTACACGCTACATAGCCATAAGTACATCAATATAGAGTCATAGCATAGCATCAATATGACCCTTTCCATCATCACTATCATCATATGTCATCAAAGTACAAAGCAAAATCCAGTCCAATGTCATGGAAGACTAGGCAACCGGTGAGACAGTGGTAGTATAAAGTCAAAAATAACTCGTTGTCGACTATCTGAGGACACTGCTCGGCTTGATTCCTGGCAAAGGCTCTGCGCCGGACTAGGGATATCAACCCCTGACAGTCGTGTCCCAACCCTGAACATGGAGGGGGTGTCTCCAAGTATACTCTGTGTGTCTGTCCTCTATCGGATGTGTCGTGTCTCTGGCTTTGGGTCTCGCTCATGTTGGATGCTTGCAGGGTGAGAACCTGTGTGGTCTAGCTGGAAAAACTCTATGCTCATTTTCTGAGAAGAGTCTGTCAACGGGTCCTGTCCACGTCTTTGTGATCTGAGTAGGTGCTCTTAATGTCTAACTGCCTCATGTATGAAGGCGGCCAGGCATCTTTGGTCTAGGAAGGCGAGGAAGCGGGAGAGCAGCCCGAAGCTATCTCTAAAGAGACAGTAAAAGAGGCCTCGGATCTCATCGTAAAGAGGGTATTTGAAGATGAAATACTCCTTTGACTTGATCTCCTGTAGCTCACACAAGGTACATAGGCACCTCTCCCTGGGTACTCCCTCAGCTTGTCCAGTTCTCAATGCGGAGTTGATGTGAAGAGACCCAAGATTGCCAAATAGAGATCCTCAATGAATGGGTGAGGTGAATCCGAGTATATCCAGGAGGATCAATAAAACCCTGGTCAGAGATACGTGGGCAATGATCTCTGTAAAAGCCACACTTCACTCATGGAAGCTCACTCGGTTCCAACCAGGTCCTGAATGTATGTAGCTGTGCTAGGTCCTCGTGTATGACCTGGTTGACCTCATGGTATCCAAGTGGGAGGAAAGGCGCGTTGATGCTATATTGGAAGGGCGAAGTCTATCCATGTGGAGCCTTAATCTCTAAAACCACCGGACTATGTAGGTGTGGTCACCCTCAGCTGCTAGGGCCATAGAGGAGGACAGTGCTAGCCACGATAGTCTGTGGGGTCCGAAAGTGTAGTCCATGTACCCCTTGACACGGAATAAATATGTGATGACCTGGAATGTTGTATCAAGCCGTAGTGGAGGCGATCCAAAATCGGCTTGAATAATCTGGTGGGGAACCGACGGCTTACTGCCAATCATCCGTGATAACATGAGAACCTGGAGACGCTCCACCCGAGCCCACTCTAGCATCTGAGAGATCCAGACCCCAACAAGGGCTTCCATACATCCCAGTTGGGCGGACCAAGGAGTCGAATAAGAGGGCCTTGGTCCGGAGGTTTTGAAATTGCGAGTGGAAGCACTACCTCTCCAGCCTGGCTAAAGAGGCATATCCTCTACTGAGATGGGCCTGCATCGCTGGCCTCATCGTAAAAATGGAGCCTGAAAAGAGAACCAAATAGATCAAATCAGGAGAAAATCTCATACAAATTGCATTGAAAAGAAGGCTGTTGTAACCAATCCAGTGCCATCAAAGCCCTGGTGGTGAAAATCTGAAACTAAACCATGATCCCACTCTCTCTATTGCATTTTTCTTTCCATTCACTTAGGGCCTCGCATGTTGACCATCTAAAAATATGCTTGTACTTGAAGATGGTTTGCGAGCCTGGGACTCCACATGGACAAACTACATCCCTTTCAATATAGCCTTGAGCCCCTCTTTATCCCGCTCACCTATCATGAGGCTAACCAAGTCATTCAGGAGATCTCATACAACTACATGCATACAAGACCTTGTTGCAACGTCACCAGAAATGTTTCTAGATTTTGAGAGACGTTTCGTTTAAAAACAGGTAAAAATATTGTATTTTATATGAATTATATATACTTCATAAATAATTCTCCCTCCCTCCCTCCCTCTCTCTCCCTCTCTCTCTCAGCTCTCATCAGTTCTCACCATTGCCCCTCTGGCAACGTTGGGATCTTTTGTCACCCATCTTTTTTTGTACCGTCAAGAACTTGAAAATTCTTGACCCCTCCACATCGGAGGAGATTTTTGTATTGATGATTAGGTCCCATGGGTCATTTCTGGCCCTCCGAGGAAATAATAAATTCTACTTCTACTTCTACCTCTCTCTCTCTCTCTCTCTCTCTCTCTCTCTCTCACCTGGGAGTCTGCTCATAGGAAAGAAATGAGGAGAGATAGTGGGATACAAGGCTTTGGAGGTGTAGCTGTCCTTTTCAAAACACACTTGAGGCCACTCATATCTGTGGTACGGAGAGAGGAACATGCACGTCACATGTGGATACGAGTGCAGCCACTAGATGCCCGACCTATCTTCATTGCAGTATGCTATTTCCCTCCATACACGTCATCATATGCCCATGATGTCACTACAGAGAGGCACAGCCCTTATGAGACGATACATGAAATTATCATGGAGTTCTCCAGACAGGGAGACACCCTTCTCCTGGGGGATTTCAATGCAAGGATAAGGGATAGGCAAGTGGGCTTAATTGACTTCCCATATGAGAGAGATCCCCATATGATGCCAGAGTTAGATGCAGTAGAACTTGGGAACACACTAGTACGATCGACTGCCATGTATGCAGCACCTTTCTGGGGGTGCAATCTTCCGAGGACAGATTGGAGGAGCTTCGAGCGGCTACATGTGACGATGGGATCCAGGATGATCCGATGTAAGCCCTCAGTTCCACATGAGATAGTACAGGCAGAGTTCGCCATGACATCTCTCCAGGTTGATGCCATCTTTCAGACAGTGACTTTCATCCACATGGTGTGGGACTTACCCCATTAGAGACTTCTGAGATTGGCCCTAGAGTCATCCAGACGACTCGCAGAGAGCGGGGCAGACACATGGTATGCACGCATATCTACATGGCTTGCCACGCACGGTATCCAGATGGATAGGCTTCCCCCCTTTCAGTACAGCATGGATGCACCTCCTGAGTTGTGATCCCGCGGGATGAGGTCAACCGTATTATACGGTTAGACCTCCTCCAGCTTCACACATCCCCGACTTGGGGGGAAGACCAAGAACTCCCCACCAAGACCCAGTTCTATCGCGACCACTTCCTGCGAGTACCAGAGGAGGGATTCATTATCAGACCACAGTATCTCGAAAATAGAGGAGTATCTCATGCACTGAGGATTGCCATTGGTCATGCGGGCTTCATCCCATCAGCTGAGGATTGAGGCAGGGAGAGCAGCGCGTATACCTAGAGAGCAGCGGATCTGCACGCTATGTACGCTGGGGGCGGTTGAGACAGAGGAGCATTTCCTTTGTGTTTGCCCAGTCTACTATGAGATTCGAGGACGCTACCATTGTCTCTACCTAGAGGGGAATGGCTTCGGTCCTTTGACACGACTGATCCATTTCCATGACCAGGTTTGTATCGGACTCTATCTGATGGAGATGCAGCGACACAGGGAGGCGCTTCTACGACATATCAGAGAGCAGCAGGGGTTGGTCAGACTACTACAGGACATAGAGGGTGACCGGGCATAGCGGCACGTCACAGACTTCTATACATTTGAGTCAAGCCCCGGACATAGTGGAGTGGAGGAAGAGGAGCTAGCCAATATGAGAGTAGTCTCGATGAGCAGCCGGCACAGTACCGCCGAGAGGGAGACGTAGAGGCCACATGTGCGACAGAGAGCCCCCAGAGTACACTCTATTGAGGTCTGACCTATCACACCTTTCCTTATAGGAGACCGACAGAGACGAGACATCACTCTAGACATAGCCCATAGAGTCTAGAGAGCGAGGAGACCGCGCCCCCTGCCACAGCTCGAGATAGCTCGACAGACATAGATACGAGATATTTTCGCAGCCCACCAGAGAGCCATCACTGTACCAGGCTTCGGTTTCGTCCCAGTGCCTGGATAGATTGATTGATTATGATTATGATTATGATTCTGTTAGCATAGATAAGTACTCAGCAAGGGTCCTAGCGTACCCTTTGCTTCAGCCCACTGAGGCTTGTATGAGTTCGCTTTTTTGTGCGCTTTGTCTCATAGGCCCACGAGGTCTCCCGTGGCCTTAAGAGTAGGCATCTCTCGCATCTATGAAAAGGTATTATGCCGACTCAAACAAACACAGGGTATGTCCGATGCGTTTGAGAGTAATATGGGAGTGAAGCAAGGCTGCCCTCTATCGCCTACCTTGTTTGGAATATGCATTGACCAACTGGAGGAACTCATCAATGAATCTGCAGCAGAGGAAGGGTTGACCGCAATTGGGGCTTTGGAAGTGCTATTGTTGCTATACGCAGATGATGTCGTTCTTTTTGCATACGATCTAGAATCTATGCACAAACTTTTACAAGTGCTTAATACTTTTTGTAGGGAAAGTGGGCTGCAAGTAAATGTCGGGAAAACAAAGATGATGGCAGTCTGTACCAATCAGCCAGAACATCCCCCTGAGATCACCTTCGATGGACAGATTTTATTTATTTTTGGGCAAAAAAGAGACTTCTATTAAGTATTAAAGAAAACCATTAGAGCAACGAGAATACGGGATACACCATGCAATGCATGAAAAGCTCAAGAGCCAAAAAGAAAGGATTGGGGCTGATAGTGCCATCTCAATCCGGTAGCAACCTCCGAGAAAAAGGGAGAACCCCTCCAAACTCGAAGAAATACAGTCCTCCTAGAAGAGGTTGCCTGTGAAGGGCCCTGCATGCTAGCCCATATGGCTATCAAAGTGTGAACCACGTCACTCCAAATACCTGTGAACACCTATGATGGGTGTATCTGGGTGTCATCCAAGGCCTCTATGCATCTGGCTCTCCAAATGTGCCAAGAGGAAATGCTAGCCAAAATCTCCCAAGAGGTGTCCACTGAAACATGTGAAGCTCTGAAAGGAATATGTAATACATCCTGAAGAGAGCAGGGCTCTATCACCTGTCGGTGGATCGAGAGTGCCCAAGAAGAGGGCTCACCCTGATAAAACACCTGGGGCCCAGTAAGGGATAACCATGCAACCGAACCTCAAGTCATGAAAAAAGGGGAAGTATGAAAAATGCTGAGTATACGAGCAACTCCTTTCCAAATAATTCTTGCTTGATTGCAGTCCCAAAGGCAATGTCGCACTGACTCCTCTGCAGAAAGACAGCGAGGGCAAGTGGGATCAGCCCCAAATCGTGATCTCCACAGGTTCACTGCAATCCCTCCATGAATAGAAAGCCAAAAGAAAAGAGTGATCTTTCTATTTCTGAGGGATTTCCAGAGCCTCCTCCAGAAATTCCTACGCAAATCTGCGGTGATGAAGAAGCTATCCCAATGGGGGGCTCCAGAGGGAATCCAACCTCTACTGCTCAGCTGAAATCTCTTGGCATTACCAACCATGAAACGAAAGAAGGGAATCCCCCTCTCTCGGTGCCCATGATCTATCCACTCCCACTCTCCTGGGTCCCACTGCAAGCACCTGATAGGTGCACCTCCATATAACCACAACCTCCAAGATCCCAGGGCCAAGAGCAGAGGGTCGGGGTCTAAGTACCACTACAAGCCCGCTCCATGGTCCACAAAACCAGCAATCCTGACAGGCTGAAAGGCAACTTCTAGAAGAATATCATCAGTGGATCTAGAGAGTATACCTCCATCCCCAACGTCAAAGACAAGAGCATCTTCCCCGAGACCTCGAAGAGCGATCACCTATAGAGGAACTGATGTCCTCGAAAAAGCTCCCATCCAAGTGGTGGAAGTAATAGGCATCTCAACTGTCCATTCCACCGGGATGGTTGCATCTATCTGCTGAATCCTGTGTGCTACCCCTCTGAGGTGACTCATGGACTGTAGCCTCTGATCCTCAGGTAGCCTGATAAAAGCCTTCCAAGTGACTACTATGTAGGCGGGGCCTCTCTCCCACCCAGACCACTGCATATAATGGGAAGTGATGGACAGATTATTGAGTATGTCAGCACCTTCAAATACTTAGGGGTTGATATCCTGGCAGATCACAGATGGTGGCAATGTATACATAGAAGGATGGACACTGGTTGGGGGAAGACTGGAAAATTCAAAATGTATTGTTTGATGCATATGTAGTGCACACAGTATTATATGGAGTGGAAGTACGGGGAGGCAGCATTTCAGCCTCTACATGGAATGATATTGAGAAAATGCAAAAAGCTTTCTTAAGGCGACACCTTGGTGTCAAACCCACTACTCCATACTCAGTACTTCTATTGGAAACGGGAAGGAGACCGATTGAATTTCATGCATTGATTAGAGTTATGCAATACCTAATAGAGGTACAACAAATGCAACCTGATAGGCTGCCTCATAAAGCATGGAAGGCCAGCACAAAGCTTCAAAAGAACTACAAAAGTAAGTTCATCTGCATAGGATGGGCAACCGACACAAGAAAATGGTTCAGCAGATGGAAAGTGGAAGCATATTTGACCATGCCGCCTGCAAAGGTCAACATGCAAGATTTTCAACTGTCTTTACTGAGCACTTTGCAGAATCACTGGCTGACAAGTGAAAAGAGGGTAAAGCTGGAATATTATCAAGACAACATAAATCCCACATGTTGGTCTACATACATGTCCATAGAGACACATGCTTAGCCTTATATTAGCACACCTATCCCCCTTCTATATCGCAGGAACATAGCCAGGTTCCGTACCAGATCTCATACATTTGCCATTGAGCAGGGAGCTTGGATACACCAGCCTAGACATGCTAGAGCCTATACCCTTTGCGACATGCAGACAGTTGAGACGGAGGCACATGTAGCTCTACAGTGCCCCCATTATGCACATATTAGGGAGGACTACTAGCAGATACTGGAGGACTCCGCTCAGTTCAGTTCTCTCCACTGCCTCTCCGGCAGCTTTGGGATCTTGTCACTCGTCTTTGTACTTGTCATCAGGAACTCAGAGACTCCAGACCCCTCTCCTTGAGGAGACTGTTTTTACATTGTATTGAGATGGGTGGGTCATTTTTGGCCCCCCGAGGACGCTAATAAATTATACTTCTGTCAGGAGGTTGAGTCGGAGGAGCATTTTATTTTCAAGTGCCCAGTGTACTACGAGATCCGAGGTCGCTACCACTGCCTCTTTAGAGACGGCTTTGGGCTCCTTTCCAGATTCCTTGCCTACCCAGATCAGAGATGCCTCGCGGCCTTCATTCACGAGGGGGTCCTTTAGGCGACGAGGCTTGGCCACATCATCAAATACCTCTCAGAGCAGGATCACATAGTTCTTCCCATCGAGTGACATTGATCGTCCAGTCTCTAGCCGCAGACGTGATAGAGACCCCGACCCGATGACCGCAACACGACACACGAGACATCGAGGGGACACACAAATCACTCTGGAGGACCTCCTGTCATTGTTTAGACCCAAGATACGTCCCACGAGAGTCACGGTGGCTCTGGTCTTGCGTCGAGCCTCGTCCAAGAGACCGAGACGCACGGCACCCCTTGACGGGCGCTAGCATCCCATCACCGGCTATGCACCAGCTAGGGCGACATGACATACGGAGGATTCCGCTTTGCTTCAGTTCTTTTCTTTTCATTGTTATATCCAGATGTATTTGATTATGTATGATTAGACTTAGGATTCAGCACGGGTGATGATGCTTGTTTAAGTAGCTCCACCCTTACTGTGATTTGTATCAAGTTTTCTTTCAGTCTCATAGACCCATCGGTCTTCTGAAGACTCTAATAAAATTTCTTTATTTTCTTTCTCTCTCTCTCTCTCTCTCTCTCTCTCTCGGTGCTACTATTAGAAACAGGCAGGAGACCTATCGAGTTCCATGCTTTGGTTAGAGTACTGCAATACTTAGTGGAGGTACAACAAATGCAAACAGATAGATTACCTCACAGGGCATGGATGGCCAGCATGAAACTTCAAAAGAACCATAAGAGCAAGATCTTTTGCAGATAATGGGGGACAGATATAAGGAAGTGGTTCAGCAGATGGAATGTAGACTCATACCTGACTATGCCACCCGCAAGAATTGATATCCAAGAGTTTCAGATGTCCCTATTGAGCACTCTACAGACTCAATGGCTAACAACAAAGAAGAGGGTGAAGCTGGAGTATTACCAAGATCACATCAACCCCACATGTTGGTCCACATATATGACAAAAGAGGCCCCTGCTCAGGCATACATCAGCACTTCCATCCCCTTGCTCTATCGCAGAAATATTGCTAGAGATTCCGGACTAGATCTCACATGCTTGCAATTGAGAAGGGAGCGTGGTTGAATCTTCCGCGACATGCCAGAATATGCAGATTTTGTGACTCTCAAACAGCGGAGACAGAGGCACATATAGCTCTGCAGTGTCCCAGTTATGCACACATTAGGGAGGACTACCGGAAGTTACTGGGAGACTCCACACAGTTAACATCAGTCCTTTCCACTGCCTCGCCGGCAGCATTAGGATCTTTTGTTACCCGCCTCTTTTTGTACCGTCAAGAACTTGAAAATTCTTGACCCCTCCACACCGGAGGAGACTTTTCTTGTACACCGCTCGAGTCCCATGGGTTGTTTTCGGCCCCCCGTGGACGATAATAATTTCTACTTCTACTTCTACTTCTCTCTCTCTTCGTACCTCGTCGTATAGCACAGGTCATGGTACTACCTCGCCGTACAGCACAGATCGTCGTACCTCGCCGTACAGCAAGGTCCTGTTTAGCTAGTCGACGTCCATCCGTACCAGCTAGCCCGTACTGCTACACAGCCGCTGCCGCCTCCATACAGCCTAACAGGAACAACACCCCCGGCTGAGCTAAGCCCTTGTTTGGCTCAGCCTGGGGGATTAGTGTCAGTGAAGGGCTTGGAGAATTTGCAAGGCCACCATGGATTTCCCGAAGGTGAAGACTTTCGCCACCACGACCCCTGTCAGCAAGCCCTCTTACTCCAGCATTGCAGCAACACCCAGCCCCTATGCTTTGATCTATAGGAAAAGGATCGGATTAGACCCTCATGAGCACATTTACCGCTTGGAGCATGAAGTCAGAGAGCTCAAGCTGCTAGTTGCAGCTCTTAGCAGAAAGGTGAATGAGATGGAGAACAAAGGCAAGCAAGAAATTATTGCAGAAGCTATGGAGAAGTTCAGCACATTTCCACCAGCACCAACTCGTCTCCAAGGTCAAGGAAATGATCAACACTTAGGTGAGTTCAGCCAAGGAAGAGATGGCCATTGTTGCGGACAACAAACTTAACAAAGCAGATCTGTACGTAGAAGTAAAAGAGCAGCAGGCTATAGCACATAATAAGAAGATACTACGCATTGGAGGGCTGCCCAAGGATTGTCTTGGCCTTTTCAATGAAGAAGAGGATTACACAGTAGACGAGAGGATTGCATGTCTCAAGAAGGAAATACCACAAGTAGAGTGGGATCATAATGATATTAGCCGTGTCTCCCAAACAAGAATGCAAGTACAAGTGTTTTTCAAGGAGAGAGCGGGGAAAATTAAGATTCTTCGACAGACAAACAAGTTGAAGGGCACAACGATTTGGATCTCCGAGGAACTCACCTTAACTCAGCTGAAGGAAAGGAGTGCCGAGCTCACCAAAATGAAGGATGCACATAAAGCTGGAAAATGGGCTGTGTATCAAGATGGAACAACATTAATTAGAGATTTCAAATCTAAACCTAAAGACTCTCAGTATTAAACTGATGTTATGAAGGCCACTTCTATTAGTTCTATAGTCCTAGTATGTATCGGTGTGATATAATAATCGAGCTGAGATGCCATGTGCACTCCTCGACCCTCTGGCTTATCCAGATGTTGTAAGTCTTTTGACATTTTTTACTTTGTCCCATAGACCCGTGAGGTCTCCTGCAGACGTTAATGTGATTCTCTCTCTCTCTCTCTCTCTCAGCTCCCCTCGCAGCTCACCCCTCCCCCCCCTCGCAGCTCACCCCTCCCCCCCTCGCAGCCCCTCACCCCCCCCCCTCGCAGCCCCTCGCAGCTCACTCTCTCTCACCCGCTCAGCCTCAGCCCGCCAACTCACCCGCTCCCCTCCCTCCCTCACCCGCTCAGGCTCAGCCCGCCACTCACCCGCTCAGCCCCTTTCCCCCGCTCAGGCTCAGCCCGGCACTCACCCGCTCAGACCCTTTCCCCCCGCCTCGCCTCCTGCCTGCCTGCTGTGCAAGCCAGCAGCTCAGCTCCCTGTTGCTCCTGCTCAGCCCCGCAATCTCCCTGTGCAAGCCAGCAGCTCAGCTCCCTGCGGAAGCCTCTGTTGGAAGGGAAGGGGGTTTAAGGAAAGTCTTAAACTTCTCTCCCCCCCCCCCGTGCGAATAGACTTACAGCAAGTGTCCTTAAAGTGCAGGAAAAACAGAAGGCAGTTTTGACAGTTTTGAAAGCAGAGAATTTAGCAGCTCCACCATGGCCCTTAGAGGCAGTTTTGAGGAGAGAATTCAGCACTTCCAGGAGTAAGGAGATGCCACAAACAAGGAGCTCCACCATGGCCCTCCAAGGAGCAAAAGTAGAGAAAGATAAAAGCATAGGCAGCAGTACAAGAGCCGAAGAGGCAAGTTCTTCTTTACCCTTAACATCTCCTTCCCCACCACCTCCAACGACCTCCCTTGCCTCCACCCCAACCCTTTCTTACCCATCTACTTTACTCAATCCTCCTGTGGCTCCGACCCCATCTCCTTTACTTCCATCTCCCCCATCACTTCCGGTTACCTCCCTTGCCTCAATCCCAACCCTTTCCTACCCACCTCCTCTACTCAATCCTCCTCCTCTCCCTCCTTCAGTCTCACCTCCTCCTCTTGCTCCCGTTCATTCCTCCCTAGCCCTTTCCCTTGCTTATTCCTCCCCTCTCCTAGTCCCTACCCATCCTCTTCCTTCCTCTTCCTCCCCTCCCCTAGTCCCTATCCATCCTCTTCCTTCCTCTTCCTCCCCTTCCCTATTCCCTACCCAGCCTCCTCCCTCCTCTTCTTCCCCTCCCCTAGTCCCTACCCAGCTTCTTCCCACCTCTCCCCACCGACCCTCCCTTTCAGCCCCTTCCTCCCCTAGTGCAGGCTCTTCTTCGGTCCCTGACTCCCTACTTCCTTCTACCGGATCTCTCTCTTCAGGACCTCCATTTTCTGCACCCCTCCTTTACTCACCTTCTTACCCTCTTACCCCCTCATCCTTGTACCCCCTCTCCCCTTCACCCTCCACAGCGGAAGCAGTCCTGGCAGATAATCTGCGATTGAGAGATTTAGTTATGCAGTGCATGGAGACTTGCAGACTTCAGGGCGTTGCGATTCAGTCTCTCACAGCACAGATACACACACTGACTGATCAGCTATCGACAGTTGAGAGTCATAGATCTGATCAGGACTCCCATATTCGCCAGCTTCATACCAGAGATATTGATCGGGATATCCAGTTACGGACACATGCTGAGCGCATAGTGCAGCTGGAGACACGCATTCAGGAGCATGTTGTGGCATGCGATGATCGCCTCCAGCAGCTGCATGTAGCT
Organism: Dipteris shenzhenensis; assembly: GCF_047967505.1. Lineage (NCBI taxonomy): Eukaryota > Viridiplantae > Streptophyta > Polypodiopsida > Gleicheniales > Dipteridaceae > Dipteris > Dipteris shenzhenensis. The sequence continues at coordinate 25,648,984 of NC_141628.1, read as the reverse complement.
CCTCCAGCTAGTGCAGCAGTTGAGGAGAGGTTGGCCACACTACAGACAGAGGTACAGAAGACCTCAGAGTGGGTGGACGTTGTGCGTAGAGCCCCACAGGCCCAGCAGACCACAGTCTCTGAGACTATTGCCGAGAGTCAGCGGCGAGCTCAGAAGGCCCTCAACATCCGCATCCGCGGAGTTGAGCGATCAGATACGAGATCAGCCATGGATCAGGCGACAGATTTCATATCTGGGACACTCGGAGTTCAGGATCATGGCATAGTAGCTGCATATCGAGTGGGCCGGGATCCAGCACGGCACCAGCCACTTATCATCAGATTCAGAGATGCTGAGGCCCGTCTCGCAGCATTACGAAGGAGATCCAGATTGAGGGACCATCCACAGATTCACATGGATGAGGACCTTACAGCTCTTCAGTGGGAGGAGCATAGACGTCTCATTGCACAGAGGGATGTTGCCCGTCGTGAGGGCAAGTGGGCCGTGATCAGAGAGGGCAGACTTTTGATAGGAGCTATGCGATCTAGACCGGCTGGAGCCCACAGTTGACGACACGAGGCCTATGGGACACGTAGTCTGCCAGATAGCTTGAGTTTCGCAGTTTGGAACTGTAATGGTTCCCTCACAGCTCAGCCTGGCAACTTACGAGAGGCCTTTTTTGATCAGGACATCGTCTTCTTTACAGAGACCCATGAGAGCCCAGAGAGAGGCTTGCCGCAGGTGACAGGGTATGCCTGGGAGTCTGTCTTTCGACAGCAGACTAGACGATCAGGAGGAGTCAGAGGATCTGGCGGTGTGGCAGTTCTTTATAGAGAGCATCTCAGATCGATACTCACAGTCATGAGCAGAGACCATCGGGCCAGATATCTTTGGGTACGGATCAGGAGACCCCCCCTGAGAGACTTGTTTATTGCAGTATGCTACTTTCCCCCGAGACAGTCTCGTTATGCCTCAGATGGACCAGGACAGTCACCTTTTGAGGATTTGTCAGCCGATGTATTGGAGTACTCACGCCGCGGAGAGGTCATCCTTTTAGGAGACTTCAACGCGAGGACATCAGACAGACAGGCAGAGATTTTGGACTTTGCTGAGGATCCAGTCTTAGTTCCAGCTGCCCCAGATGAGAGTTTTCCACGCTTATCTTCAGATAGAGGGGTAGAGGTGACAGATCAGGGACATCGCCTATTGGAGCTTCTCTCATCGCACGGCATGGTCATTTATAATGGACTTCGACAGTGGCCGCATTCATCCACAGCCACATGTTTTCCCTTCGCGGGTGGTGGCACGAGCGTCATTGATTACGTCTTGGGTCCCCCGACTTTAATCCCTTTTGTACATAACCTCACAGTCGACCCTTTTATGCCTTCAGCCGATCATGCACGTCTGCACTTTATTCTTACCCAGATTCCTCATGCCCCCCCTTCTAGACATCATGAGCGTCAGCCATACTATGAGGTTCATTTTGACCACCAGTTTGATGATATTTATAGCCAGCACCTGAGTGGTCTTCTCCGTCCACACCTTCTCGATGCCCTACCCTCCACACAGGATCGGTGGGACCTTGTACATACCTCCATCATCTCAGCAGCCCACAAGTCCTTCCCCGTCACTTGCCACACATCCAGTCCTCCACCAGTCGGTCTTGTGCCTTGTAATGGATGGTATGATGAGGAGTGTAAAGAACTCCGCAGGAAGCTTCGCCTTGAGACACAGGAGAAGTCTCTCCTCCTCATTGAGACCAAGAAGAGTTACAAGCGTTTGGTGCGACGCAAAAAGTGCCAATTTCTAGCCCGGAATGAGGAGGAGCTGAGAAGTTTACTTTTCAGCTGTGATTCCAAGGAATTCTGGAAGAAATTCCTTCGCTTGAAATCTCAAACTCCTCTTACAGACCCGCAGGTTTGGCTTGCCTATACTTCCACTTTATATGATATTCCAGACCAGCCACACATCGACTTATCCCATGTGCCTAGACCCACCTCCTCTGCCTTATTCTCATCCAATAGTGTCCGAGCAGCAGCTCATCGTTTGAAGACTGGGAGAGCTAAGGACCATGATGGATTGCAAGCGGAGTATGTAATCCATGGGATTGATGCCTTAGCTACAGTCCTCTCCCGTCTTTTTAACGAGTCCATTTGTACAGGTCTTCCACCTAGTTGGCTAGAAAATACCATAGTACCCATACACAAGTCGGGGGATCCTTTGGAGACGTCGAACTACAGGACCATTATGATTGGCCATGTCATGGCCAAGATTTATGCGACCATTCTAGAAGGACATATAAATGACCATGCCGAGGCGACAGGCATGAGAGCTAGAGGGCAGGCAGGATTTCGTGCAGAGCACTCGACTCTAGATCATATCTTCACACTCAGGGCTTTGATTGAGGAGGCGAAGTCACGTAAGCAACGGCTCTATTGTTGCTTCGTGGACTTCAGAAAGGCATTTGACACTGTGCCGCGTTTCAGACTCTTCCAGCGACTCCGTGACTTGGGATTCAATGGGGAGATTCAATGGGCGATCATGGCCTTGTATGAGAGAGTCACAGGTAGAGTCAGGACACGGGCGGGGCTGTCGGGGGAAGTACGCAGTACGATAGGGGTGAAGCAGGGGTGTCCTTTGTCTCCGACACTCTTTGGTCTCTATATCGATGAGTTAGAGATGTACATACAGACGATGGGTGGTACAGGTTCTTTACTGGCAGGATCCACGATACCGATTCTCCTCTATGCAGATGACGTGGTTCTTATTTCTTCCTCCCAGCAGGGTTTACAGGCACATCTCCATGCACTCCACAGCTTTTGTCAGGACAGAGGGTTGTCTGTAAACCTTGGGAAGACCAAAGTCATGGTCTTCAACACGTCATACCAGGTTTATAGGAGAGGCGAGTTCTCTTTCACATTTGATGGGCAGGAGGTGGAGCTAGTCAGGGAGTATACATATTTGGGTGCCACATTTAGAGGTCCAGTCTTCACCATGACGCATGCAGCACGAGATAGGATCAGTAGAGGGTATGCCGCCTTGGCTCTTCTCGAGAGGCAGTGTGCACAGTCACATTTTCAGCATCCCGACACGAAGTCCTTACTTTTCGATACGCTGGTGAGACCTGCAGTCATGTATGCTAGCCCCTTTTGGGCAGGAGATCTCAGGGTTGCAGATTGGAGACGAGTAGAGAGGTTACAGATCATCATGTTCTCCAGATTGATCAGAGCGAAGCCCACGGTACCGCATCAGATTACGTTCGCAGAGTTCGGAGCTACACCCCTAGCGCTAGATGCAGCATTTCAGTCAGTTACGTACTTGCATAGGATCAGGGCGCTCGGAGACTCAGCAGCAGGCAGAGCACGATTACCGTGGCTAGCACTGACATCCTCGCAGATGTTAGCGGAGAGAGGTCATACTTTTTGTTGGTACCACACACTCTCCACATGGCTCACCTCGCTGGGCTTGGATATGGATAGGCTGCCACCATTTCGATACAGCATAGATGCCCCTCGCCTCCCTCTCACTCGACATGAGCTCAGTCAGGTTATCAGGGCAGATTTGTTGCAGCTATACACGTTTCGCACTTGGGTTCATCCCACAGATTAGACGTTGAGGCCGGCAGGATGCGTCGTACAGCTACCGGACATAGACCCAGGCGAGAGACTAGGATATGCCCTTGTTGCACTATGGGGGAGGTGGAGACTGAGGAGCACTTTGTTTGCAGATGCCCTTTATATTATGAGATCCGTGGCAGATTTCACTGTTTATTTGGGCACGGATTTGGACCTCTCTCTCGGATTATGGAGTATGAGGATCAGTATTGCTTAGCGTTGTTCATCAGGGAGATCACCAGATACAGAGAGAGATTCCTCAGAGAGCACCGTCGCATCCCTGTCAGAGACCTGGTTATTCATGAGGAGCAGGACGAGGCGCAGGACCATGAGCACAGAGATAGCCCATCTTGCCAGAGAGCACCGATGGTTCCACCCCGAGGATGTACATATGACATGATCCGGCAGCACCGCAGGATGATCTTACACAGAGGCCGTACCCGTCGCTTTATTTCTAGACGACGGAGGATGATGGCAGATTTTCGGAGGAGATTGCTCCATGGAGACTTGGCACCGCCAGCAGCCCATTTGACACTTGCCCAGATCTTCACACTCATGGCAGGAGGCATGGTCGATGGCCATGACTTCCATCATTTCTTTGGATCACAGACCCCTTAGGGAAGACGATGTTCCTCATATTCCATATTTTACATTTTGTATCTAGGCAATTTTGGTACTCTATTTCATTTCATTTTGTATCTAGGATTTTTGTAGCCATTTTTGGCATCTTAGCGGTATTACGATGAGGCCACCTAGTTGGCGCATCGTTGATGATGTATTTTCCTTTCGGATGATTTTGTGTCCCATAGGCCATGTATGGCCTTCCGTGGACCTTTAATAAAATTTCTTTCTTTCTTTCTTCTTTCTCTCTCTCCCTCCCTCCCGTCGCTGATCATCTGTTAGCCGTCGCTCAGCCCTCCACCGTTGGTTCATCCGTCAACCCCCTGCGTTCGGTCGTCCATTGGTTAGCCCGTTAGCCCCTTACAGTTCACCGGCCTATTAGCTCGTTGGCCCATTATAGGCCACAGCCCACCAGCCCCTCAACGTAAGACCTAGCAGTAGCAGCGCAAGTTTTGTCAACAAATCGTCACAAGCCCGTTAGTTCGTTAGCCCATCATATGTCAGCAGCGCCAGACAGCAACAGTCTCTCCGTCGTCACCTAACCCCAAGCTTGGGCTGAAACCCCTAGCCCAGTTGGGGGGTTAGCTCAGCACAAGGGGTTGTAGGAGACATGGCCAGTCAAGAATGGCCCAACCTCTCTTCCCCCTCGTGTTCCTCTGAAAACCCATCAACTCCAATAGCTCCTTCCAGCAAGGCGAAAAATGCCACAGTTGCAGCTCGAACACCCTCTCCTTATGCACATATATATGAGAGAGGAGGTCTTTTCGGTCATCCCATTATTGGATATCATGAACATATTTTGTTCTTACAAGATTAGGTGAGAGAGCTGAGGACACAACTGGTAGATGTTGTAGCTAGAATCTAGGTTCTTGAAGGAGCTGGTAAGCAGGGTGTAATTAATGAGTCTATAAGGTTTTGCAAAGATTCCCCACGTACCCCCCAGTTAGTCTCCACAGTCAAGGATCTGGTTCAAACTGAAATGCAAATAGCGAAGCAAGAGGTAATTGTGGAGTTTGGAGCAAAGGTGAATAAATCGGATATCCAAGAAGAGATTACGGAACATGAAATTTGACGGGATACTGCATTAAAAATCAGGATTGGGGGACTCCCAGATGGATGGTACAATGAGGAGGATTCATTCAATGATACTTTAGCACATGTTAAAGCAGCAATGCCTAACATTGACTGGACAGCAGATCAGGATGACAAGATAACTCTGAGGATGATGGTGAAGCTTCAGTAGTCCATATTACTCATCGTAACAGCCATGCTATTATTACATTTAACTCGCGAGATTTAAGTCTCAAGATCCTACGACAATGCTACAAGCTGAAAGGAACTAAGCAATGGATAGCTGAGGAGTTTACAAGAGTTCAATTGAAGGATAAGCAACAGAGTTAGCCAAAGTTAAGGCTGCCAGGAAGGATGGAAAGTGGGCAGTTTATCACGGAGGAATAGCACTCATTAAGGAATTCAAATCAAAACCAAAAGACTCTGAGTCTTAAAATGATGTACGGCCAATTATATATAGGTTAGGATAGAATTTAGGTACTCTACTATTGTACTGGATGGTTTTTTAATTGTCCCATAGACCTTTGGTCTCCCGTGAACGTTAATAGACTCTCTCTCTCTCTCTCTCTCTATATATATATATATATATATATCCAGGACTCTCAATCCAGCCTCAAAGTGCTCAACCACAAACATCACCTTAAGCCACACTCCATATGGATTAATGAGGACCTTACGAGGAGTCAATATGTCCAAAATATGAAGGAGCTTGAGAAAATCAGGACAGCAAAAAAGGAAGGCAAACATGCATACATGAAGGATGGGAAGACTGTCATTATGGGGGGGGAAAGGGAGGGGAGAGAAACAAACATAGGGACTCAAGACCCTCAGGATCAAAGTATGGAGCATAGGAGGATGGACCTTGGATAAGGCCATTGCACTGGAAGATGAAATAGCTGAAACAAACATACTCATAGTCTCGGAGACATGGGAGCATGAGGGGAACACATCCCCAGAAATTCGAGGATTCTTAAAAACATCAATATGGAATGCAAAAAGACACATAGGAGGATGACATGGGAGAGGACAGCAAAAGTGGTAAAAGTAGACCCCCACACACACAGTATATGTGGTTAGAAATCAAAGGCAAAAGAGGAAAATATCAAGCTGGCAGCATGCTATTTTGCACTACCAAAGTTACCCATCTACAAAAACAACAGCAACATATCTCGAGAAGACCCCCTCATGCATTTAGGGGAGGACATACCCAAGTTCGCCAAAGATAATACAATTATCCTTGCAGGAGATTTCAATGCATGAACAGGGTCAATGCAAGACATCGTAACAACGGAGAGAAGAGACCCGATATGGATGGATGAAGTGGAAAAATACAGCGAAAAAAGAAGAGGCTGGAAAAGGACATCAAAGGATGGGGGGGAAATCACCCTTATGGGAAAGCAACTCCTCACAGTGTGTGGGTGTTTTGGGCTGCAAATATGCAATGGCACATCAAATTTTCAAAACACAAGAGGATTCACATGCACAACAGCTCAAAGGTCAAGTGTGGTGACTATGTGATCACAAATTCAAATGCATAACACATGTCTCTACCAATATTGAGGAGGAGTCTCTTGAGTCTGATAATATCTATAGGCATAAAAGGTACAAGTAATGCTGTAAGAAAACAGAAGTTATCGCACATCCTAGGTTAAGAATGGACTTCAAAAAAGCTCATATCTATGAAAGGGAGATAGAGGAGGCAATGGAAAAAGGGAACATACCTTTTACATGTCACAAATTGAGCAATTACCTAATAGATATGCTGCTGTCAACAGCCCAGAAATGCTTCACTAAAGGCAAGGGGAGAAGCAAGGGAATGCCATGTAATCACTGGTATGATCAGGATTGTAAAGATGCAAATAGAGAATGGAAGATAGCAGTCACAACTGAAAAGAAGGACAAAGCTCGAGTATATAAGCAGCTGGTAAGGAACAAAAAAAGATTATTTCTCAAGAGTAATTAGGTTGAAAGATTTGATGAGCTAAAACAAAATACCAAAAGTTTTTTCAAAAATTGCATGGGAGCAAACCCCAAGAAACGAAGAAGACATGATACAATTTGTCAAAAGCCTATACCAAAGAGATGAGGGAGGAAAAATAAATAATAAATTTACTGTCAAAGCAGCAAATGGAGGAAGAAATAGGGAAAGGCTTGAAAAAGCTTGCCAATGGGAAGGCTCCAAACACGCACGGGCTAGTTGCAGAAATGTTGACATGGGGGGGGGGGGGGGGGGGGAAGACAAAGAAAATGCTTACCCAGCTTATGAATATGGCACTAGAAGAAGGATTCCCATCAGACTAGCAACTTAGTAGGATTGCACTGATCCATAAGGGGGGAGATAGCAAGATGTCCGTGCATTATCCGACAATCATGGTGAGCAGCCTGATGGAAAAGATGTATGGCACTATTCTTGAGCAAAAAATCAGTAATTGGGCAGAGGAACAAGGAGTCAGGGCACCATCCCAAGCAGGGTTCCGTACCAAAAAGTCAACAGTGGATCATTTGGTTGCCATAAGGGCTGCAACTGAAGGAGTCAAGCGTAAGAAAGAGGCTGTCTACTGTTGTTTTGTAGACTTCAAGAAAGCCTTCGATATATTCCCACATAGGAAGTTATGGGGCAGATTGGAAAAGCTTAACGTCCCTCAAGAACTCAGAGAAGCCACGTACCGACTCTATGAGAAGATGGGTCATGCTCAAAGGGAAAAGCTGTAATAAGCAGTGACATAAGGGTTAAGCAACGCTTCCCCCTCTCACCAACATTTTTTGGTCTCTTTATTGATGATCTGGAGGGGTGGATGAGAATACACAGCAAGGAAGGTGTTCAGATTGCAGGGTATGCTTTGCTAGTGCTTATCTATGCAGACAATGAGGTATTCTTTGCAAAAAACAAAGAGAATCTGCAAGCACATTTGGATACACTAAGAGAATTCTGCAAACACTCAGGTATGAAGGTCAACATGGATAACACAAAAGTAATGGTTATCGGAACACATAATAAACAAGTGAATGTCACATTTGAAGGGGAGCCCCTGGAAACAGTCAACAGTATAATGGATTTTACAAACAACTACAAATGGAATGCATGCGTGGAAAGGAGGATTCTGGGGGGGTTGAAAGCTTTGTATAGCTTCCAAAATAAATGCAGAAAGGCTATCTCTGGAATTGGGAAATGAGAAAGTTTCTGTACACTATGCTGTTGCAGACAGTAATCCTCTATGGATGCCCAGCTTGGGCACCTTGACTCTCTAGGATGTATTGGCAAAGGATAGAAACTTTACACAAACATTTCCTGATAGGGGAGTTAGGGGTAAAGGCACAAACACCCTACCCTACCCTACTGGCTGAAACGGGTATGATACCTCTAGAAGGGGAAGCATTATGTCAGTTCATGCCTTACCTCAACAAAGTTGAGAAGATGGATGCCAATAAGATACCACGCAAGGCGATGGAAGCTACGCAAACCATGGGATGGAACAAAGAGGGCATGAAGTGGATGGAATCATTGGGTATAACAGCTGCCGATATACCAGAAGATGCATGTGAGTGGACAGGGATAAGTGGGCTAGACCTAGGATCCCTAGAGGGGAACGGACCTGCAAAATCTGCCCAATAGGGGAGATAGAAAGACAAGCATGTACTTCTCAGATGTAGAGCCTGTGATCACATCAGAGAAGGATATGAAGGCAGCAGAGACAGTTCAAAAAATCTGCTGCAACCAAAAAGCTGGGGAGCTACTTGAAGGAGGTTTTGGAACATCGTAACAAGGTATTGGGACTAGCACACAAGCTAGCACAGCAGGTACTCACTACATAAAAAAGGTTGTAATATTTTCTTTCACTGGATGTAAGGGACCACTATCAGTTGATAGTGATCGCCAATCCCATAGATCCTAAAGGGTTTCACAGGACAATAATACAACCATATCATATCATCTCTGTCACCAAGCTGTAAATACTCCAAAGTCAGAGTTCCAATTGACCATTTATTGATCCTAATTAATGAGTTCTTCATTTATTTAATTATGTTCAAAAAGTTATATTTATGTCGTCAAAGTATTGACTTCGGTCAAAGATACTTAACCTCGGTTAAGTAAGCCTATAACCTTGGTTCGGAAGATTTGGCTTCGGCCAAGATGGTTGACCATGGTAAACCAAAGAACCAAAGCACTGAATTCAGTCATAAAGTGTTGACTTCGGTCAATGAGACTTGGATTACAGCAAAAGGGTTAACTTCGGTTAACCAAGATGTGCCAACCTCGCTTGGAAAGACTTGGTCATAATTAAGGCGCTTTGACTGATGGTCAAGCCCCTTAATTACGACCAAGAGGGTTGACCTCGGTCGCCTAAAGAATTTGTTATACGTTATGTGCATATGTTTGCTTGGTGGGGATGCCCATAGAGATTAAGATTAGTCTAGAATTGATTTGCATGCAAAAGCGCTAACGATTAATGGGTGCCAAGGCTATGTGCGCTTTGATTAATTGTTACAGATGTTAAGCGAGGTTGAACGCCCAACCAATAGGAGCCTAGCAAGCATTCGGGAGATCATTCATGTGACCCAATGCTATGAAGACCCCATAAATTGCCCTTTGAGGCATGTAATTAAGGCTAGTCTAGGATTTGGACACTTGGCATGTTGTCAAAAGGAAATGAGCTTTAAGCTCCCTTGTAAATGGATTCACATTTTGAATTTTGTAACATAGCTTGCATGCTGAACTTCTTGTACTCAGAAATTCTCAAGTAATAAAGACCTTCGAGGGGGTCCAACCCAACTGTTGTCCTAGGCCCTAGTGTTGTGTATGTGTGAGAGAGAGAGAGGCAGAGTGTACTTTCTCAGTAATAGTTCAGCCAGCAAAGCAAGAGAATCGGAAATCTTTGCATAGGTATGAGAGCAAGGCCTGCTCTTTTTCTTAAAGGAGCAACGTTCGAGTTTTGCAAGAGAGTTGGTTTCTAAGTTTGTGCAAATGGGCTGGTTACGGGACTCGACGGAGGAACCAGTGTTCTACTCAAAGTCTCCGGGACTCCCACCAAGAGTCACACCTGGGTCACATCATGGTCACCTCAGCAACATGCCAAGTTGTTAGACCTTGGTCATACCCAGTCGCATCGTGTTCACACATGTTCACATCTTGGTCACTCTGGAACTGACTTGGACATGACTTGACATGGACATGACTTGGACATGACTTGACATGGACTTGACATGGACATGACTTGGACATGACTTGACTTGGACATGACTTGACATCGACATGACTTAACATGGACATGACTTGGACATGACTTGACCTGGACATGACTTGGATATGACGGAAGCAATACATGACTGAAGAGTGCCAAACCTACACGGGATACACCTGTTGGTGCACATGGGTTGCGGAGAGTGCTCCCAAACTTTATCATTGAGGACGCTAATGTCTGAAGAGGGAAGGAATGTTACGCTCTAGCTGAGGTGGCATGACCTCGGAAGAATCAGTCGACATTTCCCTTAAGGATCTACGTTTGTAATATATTTGTTTGCGCTTCATGTAAATGATCGGGAGGGAATTAATGTCAAGGTCCTAGGTGAGGGCTGATAGCACCAGACTAGGTGGATTTAAGGCTAAGGGCCTAATGCAAGAAATGTGCCTAGGGGCAAAGGATTTCAAAGTATCCCAAGAGAGGGGTTTTAAAAAAAAGATGCATTAGGAAAGGCCCTATAATGATGGCATGTGGCATCTAGATCCATCTAGGGGGATGGGGCTTGTTGGAGTTAGTGAGAGAATGAGAAGGGACCTTCACGTATGTTTCAGATTTTGATTTTCTCTGTGTGTACTCTCACGCTCCAGCAAGGTTGGCTGGGTGGAAAGTTATGGTGCTAGCTCCCGTGATTATCAGTAGTTAGTTGAGAGTTTGTAACAATTGTCTTCAAAGCCTTTGTGGGAGCCCGATTCAAAACATAGTTTGCACAAATGAGGCCTTCGAGCCAAAACCTGTGAGGCAACTTTTTATTGGTAAGCGTGCATCTATCCATCTCCATAAGAGTGCGATTCTTGCGCTCAGCTTTACCATTTTGCTGGGGTGTAAGCCTCACTGTAAGCTGATGCGTGATGCCTTTCTTCTTCAAAAATGCCTCAAACTCATGAGACATATACTCCCCCCCTTCTATCTATGCAAAGTGTCTGCACCTTGAGTCCTATCTCATTCTCAACCATAGCCACAAAGTGTTTGAAATGCATAAACACTTCTGATTTTGCCTTAAGACCATAGACCCAAGTGTAGTTGGTGAAGTCATCTATGAATGTAATGTCATAGAGATAACCCCAAAAGCAAGTGTCCTCATGGAACCACAGACATAAGTGTGAATGAGCTGTAATTTACGTGCAGCTCTCACTGCACCATCCTCTTAAAAGGAAATTTATGCATCTTGCCAAGGATGCAACCCTCACATGCATGAGGAGGAGGTGACTCCAAAGGAGGCAATGCATCAACCATAGCATGCTCCTGAAGTGTCATTAAGATGCCATAGACCCAAGTGTAGTTGGTGAAGTCATCTATGAATGTAACGTAATAGAGATAACCCCCAAAAACAAGTGTCCTCATGGAACCGCAGACATAAGTGACGTGCAACTCTCACTGCACCATCCTCTTAAAAGAAAATCGATGCATCTTGCCAAGGATGCAACCCTCACATGCATGAGCACGAGGTGACTCCAAAGGAGGCAATGCATCAACCATAGCATGCTTCTGAAGTGTCATTAAGATGCCATAGCTCATGTGCCCATACCTGGCATGCCATAACTCCGCATTCTGCATCACAGCAGTGAGAGTGCTCACTGAAAGTGCAAGATCGGATCTTTTCTCATATATATCAAGCCGAAAAAGACCCCAATACAAAGTGCCAGACAACATCAAAACATAGTCATTCTCTTTGTCTCTGACTGCACACTTAGCATCATCAACTACAACCTGAAATCCTACTCCATTGAGAGAGGACATTGAAAGCACGTTCTTCTTTATACCTGGCACATAGAGAACATCTGAAATTCTGATATCTGTGCCATCAGTGGATGTGAGAATGATGTCCCCCACTCCACACACTGAATAAGAAGAATTATTTGCACAAGTCACCTTCTTTTTAGTAGGTGGAGGATGTAGAGATGCAAAAAGGCAAAGTGATGTGTGCTTAGAAGCACCACTATCAAAATACCAAGTATTCAATGTCTCATTGATACTGAGAGAGCATGCATCCTTTAAAGGATCACAACTGCAAGTCAAGAAAGCATAAGGATCATCCTCAATAGTGGCTGTAGCATCTGAACTACCCACTAAAAAATCTGAAATGCAAGACAAAAAGGCATAGTGCTCTTCCACAAAGTTGGCTGTAACATCTCCCCCATCATGTGCATGAGGAGCTGATGCATCTGACACAGCCATACCTCAATCCCTTTTCTTTTATTTAGCTATGCGCTTCTTGCATTCACCAATATAATAACCTGGTTTCTTGCAGTAGTGACAAATGCCCTTCTTTTTAGGCTTATCTGCATCACCTTTAGCCTTATAGGAGGGCTGTCTTGAATTAGCTTTATGCTGATGTGCGGGCTGATTGGCATGTTGCTTTTGCTGCCCTTTTCCCTTGGGCTCAAACTTAGAAAGCATGGCATGCTCGCCAGCCCGTGTTGTCATATTTCTTCGTGTCTGCTCTTCCTGCAACATAAGTCCTACCAACTCGTGAAAAGAGAGAGGATTGCTGCCCCCCCTCCATGACAAATCCAGCGAGGTATGGAAACCAAGATAGGACTCAGGAAGAGAATTCAGAGTGGTGGTAATCATCTCTGAATCCGGAATAACTTCATCAATATTTAGCAACTGCTCCCTCAAATCCTGAAGCTTTGTGAGGTGAGTATTCGTGGAATCTCCCTCATCCATATGCGTATGAGATAGCTCTCTCTTCAGGAAGGAAACTCTGGCATCATTTCTTGCTGCTGCAAACATACTCTCTAATATCTCCCAAGCTGCCTTTGAGGTCTTGCATGACCGAATGTGAGGAACAATGAACCTCTTGAAAGAAAGAAATCACTAATAGAGCTTGTGCATCCCTAAAATCCCATCTTTTCTGCTCTGCTATGGGAGCCACTGGAGCAGCAGCTCCAATTACTTGTGCTGCATTTTGACCTCTACCCTTGCCTCCAGCTGTAGAATTTCTGCAAGAAATTGCACTTGAAAGGGGCCAATTAACCAAAAGCCCCAAATTTTGCAATTATCTGCAAAAACTGCAAGAATGCCTGCCAAAGAACACCTGCAAGAATGCCTGTAGAGAACCTGCACAAAAGGCCTTTCTCCACAACTCCTGCAAATGCACGGAGATGTGTACGGACAGCAAACAGGCATGTGCTGGAGAACAGCAAGTAGGTACGACGAACACATGTTCGGAATCCGTACAATGTGCGGAAGGGCTGTTTGTACGGAATGGCGGTGGTGCTGCTGTACGAAAATCCACACACAGTACGAACGACGACGCTTGGATTTGCATGCAGGTACAGAAGGGAGCCGTGCTGGTACAGCTCTGTACAAACAGACCATGCATTGTACGGACAGAAGCGACGGCGCTTGTACGGACGGGAGCTAAAGACTGGCGTGCAAGTTTCAGACTGCTCACAGGAGCAGTGTACGGTGCCGCTGCAGATCCGTACGTGTGTACGGTAGATGGAGCTGGTACAGACGTCAAGGTTTGGGAGCTATGGGCTGTGAGCTGTGGGCTTGAACACAAGCTAAGAGAGCTTGGAGCTAGAGAAGGGAGCCAGCAAGAGCATGGGCAGGAAGGACCTACTCTCATACCAAATGTGAACAAAATGAGAGCGAGAGTGAGAGAGAGAGTGAGCTGAACGTAAGTTTGCTGAATAGTGGACTGAAATGAAGTAAGTACAAAAGAGAGACGAGGGGTTTTGTCTAAGTGACAAAACCCTATCTTATCTACTAACCGTAGTTAGGGATTAGATTGTGGTTAGGGGGAAAAACCTCAAAGAGGACTCGCCCCAGGTTGGTGATAGCGGGCAACCTTGCTTGACCCCAATGGTGCTCATAATCTCCTCCGTCCATCCCGAACATAGAGTGCCATAACAACCCATATGATCTCTTGATCATACCCCAACGTCTGCAGGACAGAGGGTACACACAAGTCTCTCCACACTCTCTGCTTGGCGAGCTCGTAGCTCCCGCCTCTACCTCTCCTCACACTCCCCTTTCTCCCGCTCCAGTGCCAAATGTTGAATGCCCAATCCTGAATGCCCCCCCCCCTCCGCTTCTCCACCTTCACCTTCATCCTCATCCCCCGCCTTGGAGGGTCCCTTCTTCGCTGAGAATCTCCCCCTTTCTTCCCATTGGTCATCCTCTTATCTCCTTAGCTGTTAAGGATAGCCATTGCGCCACTGGCTCTCTTGATGGCTACGGCGACTTCTTGACTCTCTGATTCGCCAGCCTCTTCTAGTCAGGATGGTGTAAATTCTCCATGTGCAAGTGGGCTGGATCACCGCACCACTGAATCACTGAACCAGTGTAAATGTAAATACTCCTAACTGCTCCGTGTGCTAAGCTCACTCTCCATGTGCGCAGCTCTCGATGAGATTGCCTTGGACATGATACTCCTGGTTGACCTGTGTCAACCTGTGGTTGACATGTGTCGATACATGGTTGCCTCGGATAGTACTCCTAGATGAACCCGTGTGATCAACTCCTCCTGTCATGTGGCTGACTTGTGTTGACACATGGTCAACATGTGATCAACACATGTCGTCATGTGGTCAACGCCTGTCGACAGGTGTTCAACGCCTATTGTCGTGTGGTCAGGGGTGTTTCTGTTATAACAGTTTCCCCCACCACTATCATTCACCGTCCCGGTGAATAGAAATGGAGGATGAACCCGTCAAAGAAAAAATGAATTTAGAAACCATTGATATGGTGATGGAGTAGGAAAAGAAAATGGTACAGACCATGTGGTTGGCCGTGGGAGTAATTCCAAAATTTGTAGTAAGTTGAAACATGAAAATTAAAATGCTGCTTGATAAGGGACAGCATGGAAAATTGCAAAAAAAACTGAGTACATCGTGAAATAAAACACCTTGATATTTACATTGAGAGCCAAGCAGCTTGGCAAAAAATCTAACAGTGCAAAAAAACCCAAAAACCCATGTATTAATTACTGAGGGAGGTTATCGGTAGCCTTCTCCTCTACCTTCTCCTCTTCCGCCTTCATATGTGGCTCTGTGGCCTTTTGCTCATCCCTTTGCTCTGCCCCAGTCATATGTAGCTGTGGATGGGGTGTTTCCTCCTCAGCCTCAAGCGTGTCCATCACATTTCTCAGATTTTCATACTTGGCTTTATACCGGTGGTATCGCCTGTAGTAATGATCCTTTTGCCCTTGCAAGGTGGACTAGGAAGTCTGGAGGGTGGCCAACTGTGTCCGAAGATCTGTGAATTCTTCCTCCATGGATAATCTCTTCTTTTCCAATTCAGCCACTCTACATTCTGATTTTTCCTTGGCAAGCTCTGAGAAAGACAACCACTCCTTTAACTGTGTGATCTCCTCGTGAAATCTGGTCACCTCTGTGACATGCTGGCTTTGCAAAGTTGTTAGAGCTGCTGCATGCTGGCTGCGTAGTGTTGTCATTTCAGCTTCCCATTCCTGCTTGTGATTGTGGAGGCGATCCTCAAGGGCAGCCCGCTGAATGTTCCAAGCAATGTCACGCTCGTGAATAGCTGAGTCCTTCTCTTTCTGCCACCTTTCCTCCTGTTGCCAAAGTGTCACCTCTGTGGCATGCTGCTGGGCTGCCTGAGCTCTCTCGAATTCTAACTTCAAATGTTGCTGTTGGGAGAGGAGCTTATGAGCATAACCTGTGGAATTGAAGATCGCTGTCCCTAGCTGCGTGAAAGTGTCATCCATGATACGTTGAGCAAGATGCAAGGACCTCTTCATCTAGGCATACCTGTCGCTGTAATTCATCCTGTCTGCCAAATTAATCACGTCCCCCAATTCCTCGAACATGTCAGGGAGAGCTCCCTCTTCCTCCATTGACAGGTTTCCTGTAGGTGCCAATTTATCTAAGTGCACAAAACATGTCGAGGCCCTCGAGGTCTTTCTGTTCTGTGCGAGGCACTCCTGCAAGGGAATGGTGAAGATTTGATTCAGATCCTCCTCTTCCCCACAGATTGGTGAGCGTTTCCTGTGAAGAACAGATAGTAGTTGGCTGTAATCTTCATTTTGTTTTTCCACCAGGGAAACATTTGAAAGCGGTGGGCCTGATGAAGCAGCTATGTAAGCTGTGAACATATCATTCTCATGAAGGGGT
This sequence comes from Dipteris shenzhenensis, assembly GCF_047967505.1. NCBI lineage: Eukaryota > Viridiplantae > Streptophyta > Polypodiopsida > Gleicheniales > Dipteridaceae > Dipteris > Dipteris shenzhenensis. The sequence goes on along the minus strand of NC_141628.1, from coordinate 25,632,376 downwards.
GGGCAATCCACAGACTAGGGCAAACTCCCTCCCTCAAATACCTCCTCTAGTGCTGAAGTGGCTGATGAAGGATCTCCTGAGGAGGGGCTCCCACTTCGGTCTCTGCTCCTGTCTCTGCCCTGTGGTAGTCGTGGTGGGGAGGCCGAGATGTGAAGTACTCCTTGAGAAGACAGCCCCTGAGAAAGCCTCTGGGAGTCAGGGCCCAGAGTAAGATTCATGTCCAACACATGGTCAGAGGTCGCTTGAACTGTGGTGATGACCGCATCGGTGAAAGTGGTGGCGAGGGAAGATGAAACAGCTGCAGTCCTTTGCAAAAATACACTTTTCGAGGAAGTCACTGGTACAACACCCGTCGTCACTGGTACAACAAGGGGTGTACCTGGTGCAATCAGATTCACTGAAACTCTGGAGATCCCTGGAGAAGCCTGGACAAGTTTGACTGATGGAGATGCAAGTCCGGGTAGGGACACTGGCGAAGTGACTATTGGAGAGGCGAGACATGTCACTAATAGGGAACCTGTAACACCTGTGACTGAATATATTGAAGAAGCTCCGAGGCAGACTGCATCAGGTTGCGCTCGCCGAGGTGCCCGCTTGGTCGAAAGTGGAGAGGAGGCAGTTCTTGGGCAAGTGACAGTGGAAGCGACAGTGAAAGAGATGGAAGAGGGGGTGACACGAGGGGAGAGGGATGATGAAGGGAGGCGACCTGTGACAATGGAAGGAGGGCTGGCCTTCCACTGGTGAAGTAAGAAGGTGAGGTAGGGCCCACAAGTACAGGTATATGTTCCCCGATGCTTGCGGAATGTGTTACGGAAGGCAGAGCATAGTTAGGGGAAACGGAAACGGAAACGTTTCGGGATTTCTGGGAGGGCTGAAACGGAAAAATGCCACGTTAGCAAGGGAGGTTTAGAAAAGGGAGTTTTGAGATGAGAACACACACATTTAGAATGCTACAGCCTACAGCCTACCTACAGCCTACCTGTAACTTAAAATATAGTGCATAATACTTACCACATGGCACAATGTCACTTAGAAGTTAGAAGTTAGAACTTAGAACAAGTTACAAATTATAACTTAGAACTTGGAGCTTAGAAGTTAACTTAGCAGTGAGCAATACATATTACAAATATAAATGACAAATCTGATATCAATGAGAAAAGCTGAAGATTGATAAGTTACAAAATGCCAAAGGCAATATAATATATGATTCATATATGTATTATGTCTCATTGTCAAAAGTCAAGACTCAAGACTCAAGAGTCAAAAGTACAAAATTCAGATTCCCAAAAGCCTAGGCTCTAAGCCTTAAGGCCAACCTCTACATCGCTTATGATATGATCAAAATCCATAATGTAGATTCTAGAATCTAGATAGCTCAGCTGCTCAAGAGTCCTCCTCCTCCTCCACTGGCATCTCCTCATCGTCGTCATCATCATCCTCCTCCTCCTCATCATCATCAGTGAGGGTGTCATCAAGCTTATGAAAACCAATGAACTTGTCATGAGTGTACTCCTGTCTCATCCTGTTAAGCAAACGCAAGTTTGCATTAACAAAGACAAGATCGTTCGCCTTGTGTGCTTTGAGATGGTTCCTCTTCTTTGTATGGATGTGGGCAAAGCTGCTCCACATGTGCTCACAAGAGGAGGAGCTACATGAGAGTGCTCTCAACGGAAGCAAGAACGGAAGAGGGAGAGAGAGAAACAGAGAGCCACACAAGTTTTAGTGGGTGCAGAACCATCCTAATCTTCTTTTTCATTCATTTATATATGTGTTTGAGTATTGTACATAACCGGGGTAAAGGCACAGTGACCTTTAACCCCCACAACCTCCCACTTAAAGGACAATGTGCCTTTAAGGGAGAACAACCAGTGAGCATACTATCCAATGCCCATCAATACATGACAATACTCAAACCGCTGCCTAGGTAGACTCTTCGTCAGCATATCTGCAGGGTTATCATCTGTATGAACCTTGACAAGCTCTATGCGCTTGTCCTTAAGTACCTCCCTGATGAAATGGTACTTGACCTCAATGTGTTTGGTCTTTGCATGAAAGACCGGATTCCGTGCTAGCTGAATAGCACTCATGGAATCACTATGCAATGTCGGTACACCTGTATGAATCCCCAAATCTCCCACTAGCCGATCAAGCCATATAGCCTCCTTGCAACCCTCTGTGACTGCAACATACTCAGCCTCTGTGGTAGACAAAGCAACGCACTTCTGTGCGCGAGACATCCACGACACTGCACCACCTGCAAAGGTGAACACATAACCAGAAGTGGATCTCCTACTATCCACATGCCCTGCATAGTCTGAATCTGTGTACCCAAGCACACGCATGTCTCCTTTACCAAAGCAGATGCACATCTCCTTGGTACCCTTCATGTACCTCATGATGCACTTAACTGCCTCCCAATGCCTCTTTCCTGGATTAGCCATATACCGGCTAACAACTCCCACTGCAAATGCAATGTCTGGTCTAGTAGCTATCATAGCATACATAAGACTCCCAACTGCTGATGCATAAGGAACCTTGGCAATCATGGCCCTTTCCTCATCTGATTTGGGACTGTCTGTATGACTCAGTTTCACATATGGAGGCAATGGAGTACTCACTGCCTTCCCCCCCTCCATATTGAAACGCTGCAATACTTTTGTAACATACTCTTTTTGTGAAAGCCAAAGGAGTTTCCTACTTCGATCACGCGTGATGCGCATACCAAGAATATGACCTGCAAGTCCCAAATCCTTCATATCAAAGGCCTCATGCAACTTGGCCTTTCATGCATCTAGCTCATAAGTATTCTTGCTAGCCAATAGCATATCATCCACATACAGTGCCAAGATTATCAGGCCATTATCCTTAGCCCTTTTAGTGTAGAGGCAGTGATCAATTTCACTCCTTCTAAAACCCTGGGACCGAATGAAAGCATCAAATTTCTGATACCATTCTCTAGGCGCTTGCTTAAGACCATAGAGACTCTTCTTCAGCTTGCAAACTAAATGCTCTTTGCCCTTTTCTTCAAAGCCTTCCGGCTGCACCATGTAAATTTCCTCATGCAAATCCCCATGCAAGAAAGCTGTCTTGACATCCATCTGCATAAGCTCCATATCCTCTGATGCCACTAGTCCAAGCATGCATCTAAGTGTGGTCATCTTCACAACCGGAGAGAATATCTCATCAAAGTCCACACCCTTCTCTTGCTTGAACCCTTTAGCGACCAAACGGGCCTTGTACCTAGGCACATCATCACCTGTGACCTTCATTTTGTAGAGCCATTAACATGGCAATGCTTTCTTTCCATGTGGCAAAGAAACCAAGTCCCAAGTCTTATTCTTCATAAGTGAACTCGTCTCTGATTGCATCTCTGATTGCATAGCATACTCCCACTTGCGTTGATCCTCGTGCATCATAGCCTCTTTGTAGCAAGAAGGCTCCCCGCAATCAGTAAGCATCACATAGTCTACCCCTGGAACAAACCTATCAGGCGGTCTAGATACTCTAGATGATCTTCTCAAGGGCATTTCAGCTTGCTGTCCCACCTGCATATCAGCCACATTTGACTCATCATTTCCACCAATAGACGATCCATCATCTACCCTTGATTGTATACCTGTGGGAGTACTTGGTGGTACCATTTCTTGCACATTTGGTGCATGGACAGCTTGCTGTCTATCAACATATGCAGGTGGATTCACATCCTGGAAAGTGATTCTCCTCATTCCACATCCCTCATGGGTGTCTCATGCATCTTCTTTTCATTGAAGACTACATCATGGCTGCGTATGATCTTCTTCGCTTCTAGATCCCAGAGACGATAGCCCATCTCTCCACTTTCATCATAACCCAGAAAGATGCATTTCCTAGACTTAGGATCTAGCTTCTTTCGAAGCTCTTTCGGCACATGTGCATATGCCTCACACCCAAATATACGCAAATAAGAGTAAGAGGGCTTCTTGCCACTCCATGCCTCTTCAGGAATACCGCCATCCAAACTCTTACTAGGTGATCTATTGATCACATGCACTGCAGTCTTCATTGCCTCAGCCCAAAAACCACCAGAAAGACTTGCATTGGAAAGCATGCATTGGAAAGCATGCATTGCAACCTTTCTTGAATGGTACGGTTCATCTTTTCTGCAACTGGATTTTGCTTTGGAGTACGAGGGGATGTGAGCTCCCTCTTAATCCCACGTGTATCACAGAAATGCTTAAAGTCATGAGAGAGATACTCTCCACCATTGTCAGTCAGTAGGCATTTAAGCGTTCTACCTGACTGATTCTCAACCAAGGCCAGCCATTTCTGAAATACTTAGAACACATCACTCTTCCGAGCTATAGCATAAGCCCACACTTTCCTAGTTGCATCATCAATGAATGTCACATAGTATTCAGCCCCGCCTAATGACCATGTAGGCACGGGACCACATACGTCTGAATGCACCAAATCAAGCTTTTCAAACTCTTTCTTTCCCCTTCTTTTATGGGCTGATTTAGTCTGCTTCCCATAGAGACAGTGCTCACAGAATTCAAAATCAGAGAAACTCAAATGCGGTACATAACCCAAACGGCATAAGAGTTTCATTCCATTCTGGCTCATGTTTTCTCCTTGTTTGTAGGCTTATGCTTGTCTCCTCAATCCAATCCCTTTGAGAAGTTGCTTCTCTAAACATGAATGGGAGAGTAGTACTGATTCCACCTAGTCATAGCCAAGTCCTCCAGCTCTTTCAACCTGTGAGGATCTTTCTCTAACACTCTGATATTTTCTATCATACGATCCATCCCCTCGTATACCTTGCCAATAAAAGGCATGTCTCCATCAACCTTTTTTAGCAACAAGACAATCGGCTTACACAAGTCATACAAGTGTGATGCATCAGCCCAAAAGTCATCGCTGCCTATGCACAAATCGTACACCAATATTCCAAGAGCCTGCTTTGAAGTGGGCCATGCATCCCACTGTGGGATTGCCACAACCTGCTTAAGAGCAGGTCTCATTTCAATGAGTCTGCGAAGCATCATATAATTGTATGCAAACCTTGTCTCTGCATACTTCAAAAGCTCCTTCCTTGCATAGGTGCGATACAAAGAGAGAGAAAAATGATGGCGTGTAATGAACCCAACTATCTCTCTTCCATTATCAATTACAATTTTTACCCAAGGTAATTTGCCAATGTCTTTCAACAAATTATTCAAACAATGGGCAACACAAGAACTCCATTGAATATGGGGGTACCTTTGTTCCAATAATGCACCTGCAGCCCTATTGGTATTTTCACCATCTGAAACCAACTGCACAACATTAGACTGGCCCACATACTCCACTGCATCTGCCCACATTTGCATCAAAACATTTGCTGTTTTTTGTTGTACTCCGCACTCTATGGAGTGTATGTACAAAGAAGATCCTCTGCAATATGCCAAAATACCCTCTAGTGATCGACTACGTACATCATTCCAGCCATCTGCTACCAAAGTGACCCCATACTTATGCCATTTCTCCTTAACAGGCTGAATGGCCTCATTAACTGCCTTCACCTCATCCTCTAGAAGCTTTCCCCTCAATGCATCAAAAGTGGGAGGGGTGTATGTGGGCCCAAAGGCTGTAATTTCAGTCACCATCTCCTTGAAATAAGCAGACCGTGCCACATTGAAACTAATCCCATTCGAGTAAAAGAACATCTACCTGTGCCTTCCTTTGTGGATGCCATGCAGTATAAAGGGTGCTTTGCCTTCGTGTAGGTGGGAGAGGTGAAAGAGATGCAGTAGGAGTAGAACCTGTAGCTCTAAGAACATGTGCACTCCCAGAAGATGAAATTGTAGTAGCAGCAGCAGAGGGAAGAGGACTCCTTTTTGCAGTAGCCATATGAGCACCTGAAGTAGCTCCTCCACCAGTGGATGCAATAGTCCTACCTTTCTTCGCGGAAGGAAATGCCTCGACCTCTCGTGCCAACCTTGCTTTCTCTTCCACGGATATTTCATTGCATATTGTAATCCCCTCTCCCTTGATGCCAAGAAGATGGGCCTTCACCCTATCAAGAATCCCACCTCTTTTCAATCCACAAAGCCTGCACATGAACTTGCGAGTGCCTCCTTTCTTGGAGTCGTAGGCACCCAGGAGATCGACTTGACTCCACCAAAAATCTGATTGGGTGAATTCTACCTCGGAATGAGACTCAGGGGTAGGGTGTCTTGAAGCCATGGAAGCTTGTTGCTTGAAAGGGAGGCTGAAACTGCAAAGAGAGCCAAGGGTTGAAAGAGAGGGCTGAAACTTGAAAGTGGGGCCTGAAAGAGGAGGGAACAGAAGGCTGAAAGAGAGGGCTGAAGGAGGGGGCTGAAGGAGGGCTGGAGGGGAGTAGATGATGATGGAGGGCTGAAGCAGGCTGCAGGAGAGAAAGGAGAGGAAAGGAGTGAATGGGGCTGAAGGAGGGTTGGAAAACCTTGAGGATGGAGAGAGTATGTACTATGAGGCTGAAGGAGTGGAAGGAGGCCAAAATCGAAAGCAAAAAGACAAAAAACGGGGCTGGCGGCGGAATACGCGTGATTTTGGAGACTAGCAGCTGGTGTTGTCTGAAACGTCACGTTTCAGGGCTCTGAAACGCGTTTCAGACTGGCTGAAATGTTTCAGCCAGCCGTTTCAGGGTCCTGAAACGTTTCAGATTCTGAAACGCGTTTTAGGAAACGGGGCTTCTCTGAAACGGCGTTTCAGGCCTGGCTGGGCTCTGAAAGGCGTTTCAGCGTAATTGTGAGGCAGAGTAGAAGAGTGAGGCGAAATCGTAGGGAGTGATGGAGAGAATGGAGTCTATGGCAGAATGGATCGCCTTGGTGATGAAGAAGGCCCGGGGCAGAGTAGAAGTGCGTGAACAAATACCTCGCTAAAAGCGCCTCTTTGTTGTTTCCTTCGAGAACCTTCTTGCACTCATGTCCCTGGCGATGAGGTTTACACATAGACAAGAAGGACACGAATGTGAGTGAGTCGGTGTGAGGTGGCAAAAGGGGTAGAGGGAGAGGGGGGACGGTTGCGCTGGAGAGGGGGGAGGGGGGGGGGAGAGGGGGTTGCACAGGAGAGGGGGGGGGGGGAGTAGGTGGGTAGAGGGAGAGGGGGTAGGGTTGCGCTAGAGAGGGGGGAGGGGGGGGGGAGAGGGGGTTGCGCAGGAGAGGGGGGAGGGTAGGCGGGTAGAGGGAGAGGGGGTTGCGTAGGAGGGGGGGAAGAGTAGGCGGGTAGAGGGAGAGGGGGGGGGGGGGGAGAGGGGGTTGCGCAGGAGAGGGGGGAGGGGAGGGGGGAGAGTAGGGGGGTAGAGGGAGAGGGGGGAGGGTTGCACTGGAGAGGGGAGAGGGGGGGGGGAGAGGAGGTTGCGCAGGAGAGGGGGGAGGGGGGGGAGAGGGGGTTCCGCCCAAAACAAGAAAGGGGAAAGGAGAGTGATGTGGGAGGGAGGGAGCTGAGAGGGAGGAGGATAGTTGGCCGCAAAAAACAAGAAAGGGGAAAGGGGAGGTATTCAATTGATAGAGAAAAGGGGAGAGGAATCGGGAGGGAGTGAACCAAGAACAAGAAAGGCTAAAAATAGCGCGTTTAGTGGAGAGAATCGATGGAGGGGAGAGAGAGCCAAAAAGCAAATCCCCCAAACTTATCCTAATCCATCAAAAATAGCATATCTGCCAAATTTAGCATATACGCCAAATTTAGCATATTCGCCATATTTAGCATATTCGCCAAATTTAGCGAAGTGCTAATAATAGGTTGGAAGTGCATCGCCAGGATGATGGGAGATGGAAAGAGGAGGTTTTGGTAAGAAAAGGAGATGAGTGTGACAAAGGGTGGAGAGAAAAGGTATTGGTAGGAGAGATGTGGGGGAGTGACATAGGATAGAGAGAGAAGGTGTTTGTAAGAGGGAGGTAGAGGTGGTCAGAGGGTGGAAAGGGAATGAGTTTGTAAGAGAGAGGAAGAGGTGGTCAGAGGGTGGTAATAGAAGGTGTTTGTGAGAGAGAGGTGGGGGTTGGATATAGGATGGAAAGAGAAGGGTTTTGTAAGAGAGAGGTAGGAGATGGACAGAGGGTGGAAAGAGAAGGGGTTTGTAAGAGAGAGGTGGGGGGTTGGACATAGAGTGGAAAGAGAAGGGGTTTGTAAGAGAGAGGCAGGGGATGGACATAGGGTGGAAAGGAAAGGATTTTGTAAGAGAGAGATAAGGGGTTGGACAGAGGGTGGAAAGAGAAGGGGTTTGTAAGAGAGAGGTGGGAGTTGGACAGAGGGTGGAAAGAGAAGGGGTTTGTAAGAGAAAGGTGGGGGTTGGACAGAGGGTGGAAAGAGAAGGGTTTTGTAAGAGAGAGGTGGGGGGTTGGACAAAGGGTGGAAAGAGAAGGGGTTTGTAAGAGAGAGGTGGGGGTGGACATAGGGTGGAAAGAGAAGGGGTTTGTAAGAGAGAGGTGGGGGGTTGGACAAAGGGTTGGAAAGAGAAGGGGTTTGTAAGAGAGAGGAGGGGTGGACATAGGGTGGAAAGAGAAGGGGTTTGTAAGAGAGAGGTGGGGGGTTGGACAGAGGGTGGAAAGAGAAGGGGTTTGTAAGAGATTTACAAGGGACAATAAGCTTAGTGGCCTCAAGTCCCATGATTGGCACAAGGTCTTATAGGTATTCTACGTATGTTAGCTTGAAAGAAGAGTAGAACTGAGATTTTGATGCTTTCGTGTAATTAACTAATATGATTGTGACACATTGTTATAACTCCTTTGTTGCTTGAGCAGTTTATCCTCCCAATTATAGTGAGAGGATGCTTATCAGAAGATGTTGGAACCGCTATCTATGAGATCAGTGGCATTGTCATGTATGCTTACTATCATACCACCTTCATTATATTTCATACAATTTTAAATGATGGGTATAAAATATTGAATCTTACAAGTACATGTGGAATAGGTGGATCTCACAAAAAGAGATCTTTGTATCGAGCATTGAGAGAGGTGAGGGTGGACATAGGGTGGAAAGAGAAGGGGTTTGTAAGAGAGAGATGGGGGGTTGGACATAGGGTGGAAAGAGAAGGGGTTCGTAAGAGAGAGGTGGGGGGTTGGACAGAGGGTGGAAAGAGAAGGGGTTCGTAAGAGAGAGGTGGGGGGTTGGACAGAGGGTGGAAAGAGAAGGGGTTTGTAAGAGAGAGGTGGGAGGTTGGACATAGGGTAGAAAGAGAAGGGGTTTGTAAGAGAGAGGTGGGGGATGGACATAGGGTGGAAAGGGAAGGATTTTGTAAAAAAGAGGTAGGGGGTTGGACATAGGGTGGAAAGAGAAAAAATTTGTAAGAGAGAGATGGGGGGTTGGACATAGGGTGGAAAGAGAAGGGTTTTGTAAGAGAGAGATAGGGGATGGACATAGGGTGGAAAGGGAAGGATTTTATAAGAGAGAGGTAGGAGGTTGGACATAGGGTGGAAAGAGAAGGAATTTGTAAGAGAGAGGTAGGGGTTGGACATAGGGTGGAAAGAGAAGGGTTGTGACACAGGATGCAAAGGGGAGGCCGTAGTTAGAGAGAGAAAGTAACCCGGAGTGAAAAAAAAAAGGTACTGCATTTAGAGGATGGCCTCACTTAGAGAGAAAAAGTGGCACGGGATGAAAAGGGGGGGCCGCACTTAGAGAGAGAAAGTGGCACGGGGTGAAAAAGGGAGGCCTCACTTAGAGAGAGAAAGTGGCAAGGGGTGAAAAAGGGAGGCCTCACTTAGAGAGAGAGAGAGAGAGAGAGAAAGTGGCACGAGGTGAAAAAGGGAGGTCTCACTTAGAGAGAGAAAGTGAAACTCGGGTGGAAAGAGAAGAACCTATGTAGAGAGAGAAAGTGGCACTTAGAGGGAGATGATGTCACCAGGGAAGGAGAAGACAAGAGTGTATATAGAAGGACTAGGAGGGTGTTTCCTCATTGATCATGGTATCTCTTGATGCGTGACTCATTCACTGGTGCAGGTAGGAGTCTGCCTTCCAAAGTGGCCCAGTAGACTCCGCCACTTGGGATAAGCTTGGCAATGAAAAATGGGCCTGTCCAACCACTTACAAACTTAGGTTTGTGCTTAAGAAACTTACTCGAATACAAGAGTACTAAATCACCAACTTTGAAATTTCTTTTTCTGAGGTTCCGGTCATGCCAAGCTTTCTGCCGTTTCTGCTACACTTCTTGAGCGAAAACTGCTTCACGTCAATACTCTGCTAGTTGTCATTTTTGTCTGGAAGAACCCTGTGGGTGTCAAGATGAAATTCATAAGGCATGATGGCCTCCAGTCCATAAACCAGCTCGAAGGGTGAATACCCAGTACTCGCCTTGTAAGTAGTTCGATAGGCCAATAAAGCAGTTGGAAGTATGTCATCCCAATCGGCTAAAGAACTTAGGCAAAGACGATGCATGATCCCGCACATTGTGCGATTTGAGCTCTCAGCTAGACCATTGGCACGTGGGTAATAGGGAGATGAAAATTTGTGAACTATTTGTAGCAGGTGAACCAGTGCAGCAATAGTGTCATTTAGGAAGTGAGACCCTCTATCACTCATCAGCACCTACTGCCCACCCACTAGCATCCACATGGACATGAAAAATTACATCCCAATCAGGCTACCTGAGGATGGGGGCCTTCACGAGGCGATGCTTCAGATCATCAAAGGCTAGTTGTTGCCGAGTGGCCCAAACAAAAGATCGGTCTTGATGTAGGAGTTCTGTCAGTGCAACAGCAATGTCCGCATAGAAACGTATGAACCTTCGGTAATATCCTACATGCCCTAAAAAGGACTTCACCTCTTTGGGTGTACGAGGGATAGGCAATGAGATGATCACCTCTACCTTTGCGGGGTCCGTAGTCATGCCCTCAGCAAAAACAATATGACCAAGAACACCTCGGAGTGCGAGAAAGAAACATTTGTCAGGGTTCAAACAAAAGTGCACTTCTCTGCACTTATCAAAGACCCATCTCAACTTATGTAGATGATCATTTTGTATGGCCGGATCAAGATGGGAGGCCGATTTACCATTAAAAATAGAGAAGCCATCTAGAAATACTTCAAGAAACTTGCCAATATTCTCCTGAAAGAGTTTGGTTACAAGTCGTTGAAATGTTGCCAGGGCATTGCATAATCCAAAGGGCATCACTCGGTAGGCGTATGTTCCCCATTGAGTGACAAAGGTGGTCTTGGGCTGATCCTGTTCTTTCACTTGGACTTGGTTGTACCCGCTATATCCATCCATGAATGAGTATAAAGCATGTCCTGCCACTGTCTCCAACACTCTATCTGTGAAGGGAAGGGGGAACCTATCACGTCGTGTTGCAGCATTCAAACTCCGATAGTCAACACATATTCTGAGTTTGCCAGTCTCTCTTTTGGTTACAATGACAATTCCGCTGACCCAATCAGAGTAATCCACTGGGTAGATTAATCCTGCTTGCTCCATTTTCTGTATATCTGTTTGGACTGCCTTGCCATAGTTGGGATTCATGTGGTATGGACCTTTAATCACAGGGTCTGATCCGGATATAAGTCGATGCGATGCTCCATGAAATCAGTGGGCACCCCCTTTAGATCCTTGTAGGACTAGGCAAAGACATCCACAAATTCTTTAAAGAGATCGGTGATTGCCGCTAGAAGATAGTCATGTCCCCAGACCCAAGTGGCTAACTTCAAATGCCAGGGTTGGTCCTCAGTCCCAATGTTGAGATACCGCCAGTTCCATGCCTACTCATCAACAGGGGCAATGCATTGGGATGTTGAGGTACTTCGTTCACCCATTCTCAGTCCTATATGTGTTGGAGTATCTTCAAGGGGAAAGTCCCCCTCCACTTCTCTCAACCAAGATGGGGGGTAAGTAATTGGGATGTTCTCGAGCACTGACTGAGATGTAGAATCAGTAGATGTTGCAGATGTTGTATGCCTTCGACGCCTCGGTGGCTGTTTCAGCATGCCCCAGTAAGGTAAGCCTTCCACCTCATAAGTGGTTTCCGGAAGGTCTTCAACTGAGGGGTGGTCGGCTTCTGATAAGAATAGGTCAAGCAAAGTGAGATCAGCCATGTCCTCATCTCTGTATCCTGTATGCACCCTGGGTCTCCCCAAGACCTCAAGCTACAGGTGGTGATTCTCCTCAAGTTCAGCAATGTCTATGTCACTTTCTTCTAAATCACTATCACCATCAGTTTCTTCTGCATTAGTGTTACTGTCTTTTGTATGACCATCATTGCACTCAGTAGTACCATGGTTGTACACCGTAGTACCATCATTGTACTCTCGAGTACCATTGGTCGGTTGGGCAATACCGGCCTCGTATATAGTAGATCCATCATTGTATCCTAGAGTACTATCAACATCATTTTGACCAATGTCCTCCATGTCGGCCACTGCCACTGGACAATCCTCAATGTTCACTGCAGTACCATCATTGTCCTCAGTACGATCGGTGGTGTCCACTATAGTACCCCTAATGACCATTCTCTTATACATGTGTGGACTATTGCAAAGTCCAAAGGGCATCCTTTCGTAAACTAGTTCAGCTAGACCCTGTGCATGTGGTTCTGGGTGGAATTCTGATACTGCAAGTAGGTGTTCTTCGGGATCTTCTTGTTGCATAGTTCCACCATGTTGACAGCTAAGGAGCCCAGGGCTCCCATCCAATCCAAAATGACAGCTTCCTCGTCTTCTTGATCAGCCTGATCCAACAAGTAGGTCAAACTTTCGAATCCTTCCAAGGTTGTCTCCTCATTGATATCTTGGTCACCACCCATGGGCCAGTCCCCACAAGCCCAATGCTCCTCTTCGGCTCCAGCTTGATCTTCAAAATCCTCCTCTCCCAGTTCTATTGGTATGTGCCTTGCCTGTCCTGTGACCATATCTATTTTGAGGGATGTGGATCCCAGGGGCAATCAAACTTCATCAGTTGACCAATCCTGAATAGCCTTTGTCGACCGCAACCATGGCCTACCAAGAAGTAGAGGGCAAGTCTGTTCATTTTCGGTCATATCAAGGACAACAAAATTAGAGAGAAAACTTACTCCCCTATCATTGCATGATCACCATTTGGCATTTACCCATTTGTTCACAAACAAAACCACTAAAAAAGGGATGGAGGCTAGAATGCCCCTGCTCAACAAACATAGACAAGTGCACCCGATTGGCCCCAAACACTGTGGCGCCCCTTTCGGTATTTCTTTATATTTCACAGTGAAATGATTACAAGTTGCATCTCGGAGACCTTCCCTGCAACTGAGCACGCAGCCCCAATTCACTAAGCCTTCGCAAGGCTTTCAAGCATAGAACACCATCACATAAGTGCACTTAACCCATAGGCTCAATCCAAAGGCATTCTCTTTTCCGAGTGCAATTCCATTGGCTGTCCAGATGCAATCACACTGCACCCCAGCTGCACTCTCTTTGAGTGGTTTCCAGATGGCATTCACAAAGCTTTTCAAAGCTCCAAAATAAAATCAGCAAAGTACCCAACCAAAGAATGACTCATGTAGCACTGCCTAGGCACCTGTGAGCCAAGAAAGAGGCAGCACATAAGGCCAACCAATAGCTTATGGCAAAAAGAAATTGCAGCAGCAAAATCACAACTCACCAAGCCCTGAAAACTTGAACCAAGTCCTCAATCGCCAAGAGGACATAGTAGCCAATGCCCAATTGCATTCTCAGCCGAAGAGGAGTGCAAAGGCATGAAGAAAGAGTATTTACAAGAGCCGACCAGCAAGAATTCCACTGAAAAATGCGAAAAGAAGCACTTCTGTCACGAAGAAATGGGAGTTCTTGGGCTCAAAAGAAGCGTGCTTCAGAGAGGAATGCATTGAGAAGGTTTTGGAGAAGTTTCATTGCCGGAAAGTCCTCCAAAATTGAGAAAAACCAGTCAACCAGCGCGTGGGACCACTTGAAATTCAACAGAAAGCTGTAGCTTTGCAAGAGGAGAGGCCCAGGAGGCGGTAGAAGCAAAAAGGTCCAGAAAAAGCCACTTTTGCAAATTCGACCAGCAAAAGAAGTGCTCAGCTCTGTCCGTTCTACCAAACGCACATGGAGGGAAAAGCATATCACTACGAAGGGGAGGCAGAGGGGAAGCCATCGGGCCAAACGGAAGTCGAGGAATCCAAACGGGTGAGGAGCTATGAAGAAGAACGGAATTCAGCTGAAGGAGGCGGAAAAACCAGTCCAAAATCTCAACAAAGGGAGAAGATGAGAGAGAAAACCACAGATGTGAGCCAAAGAAGGTCCAGGAATGGCAAAGGAGCATGTAGAAGGCACCAGAGCCACCTGGAACTCTAGGGGGACCACTGAAGGTACATGGCCCTCTAGGGGGCCCATTAAAAATGCCACATCATCATTTTCCAACAACCACTCTTTTAATTCCTTGGAATGCCTTTGGGCCTAGGGATTAATTACGCTTATGTGCTAGGCACCATGCCGCGTTTAATTACACATTATTAAGCCCATGCTTGGACTTTTAAAACCAAAGTTGTCACGGTCTTGTAGTACATTAAAGTACTTAGAATTTCACGCCCCCATGACATACCCCTCTCTTGAAACAGCAAACCACAGTTTGCTGCCCCAAAACACAGGAGTGAGCATGAAATATAGCATAAAAGAGTATACAAGAAAGCCGCAGCTATAGTATACAGAGACAGTGAAAATATGGCTAGGAGAGCCATGCATTCATCCATATACACTGCTCAAAATCTATGTGATCCTCGGCGATCAATAGTCAAGATGCATCAATATCATGAAGTCTCACAGCAGAAATACTGGTCAGCTCAGTATCTCGGATGAAACATACAGTGTCATCAAGCAACCTCATGAAATCACGGTGAGCCCGTCTGTACTGAGGGAGTGGAGGTGCTATCCCCCCCTCTCGAACACCAGGTAATGCTCCAGACGTTCGCTCTGCTAAACTACCTGTAGGAGCCCGGACCGCAGTCATCTCTAACTGGAAAGCATCAAGGTAAAGCTGCAATATCCCAGGTGAATTTGCCAATTCACCTTCCTCCATCCATTTCGCATCAAGTGATGGGTAATTTTGAAATTTTACCAAGT
The DNA here is from genome assembly GCF_047967505.1 of Dipteris shenzhenensis. Lineage (NCBI taxonomy): Eukaryota > Viridiplantae > Streptophyta > Polypodiopsida > Gleicheniales > Dipteridaceae > Dipteris > Dipteris shenzhenensis. Next base: position 25,617,358 of record NC_141628.1, on the reverse strand, counting down.
AGCGACGGATAACTTTACCCTTGAGCTTTCTATCTCTGTGTGCCAGAATCTGCTCTGGGACTAGAAGTTCATCCTGTTCTTCCACTTCAGGCACTTCAGGCTGGACCTCATCAGGTAAGTCCTCGGGAATATCTCCATGATATTGCTTTAATAAGCTCACATGAAAGGCATTATGTATCTTCCAATGCGAAGGCAACTTCAGCCTGTAAGCTACCTCGTTTATCTTTTCAGAAACCTGGAAAGGACCATAGTAACGCATGTTCAGCTTTGTGTACAACCTTTCCTTGCCTTTCTTATTTTTTAGCCTTGCCTTCTAAAAATGCAGCAAAACCCAATCACCTTCTGTGAATACCAATTCCTTGCGGTGCTTATCTGCTGCTCTTTTCTGCTTGTCCTGACTTCTTTGCAAGGCATATTTGATCTTCTTGTAAGCCTCTTCAAGGCTTTCCACAAAACGATCAGCTTCGAAGATTTTCTCTTTTGTATGCAAAATGGAGGTATCTTCCTGGCACCTTCTACTATTTCAAAAGGTGCTTTACCTGTGGATGTGTGCACCGTATTATTGTAAGCATATTCCAGCAAAGGCAAATAATGCTCCCATTTGCTTTTGTGGTCTGAGACATAGCATTTAAACATATCCAAGATGGTAGAGTTTTCCTGCTCCGATTGTCCATCAGACTGAGGGTGAAAAGATGACAAAAAATTCAGCGTAGTGCCCATATTTTCAAACAGCCCTCTCCAAAAGAGGCTGGTCATCCTCGGATCTCTATCATTGATTATGGATTCAGGCATCCCATGATACTTGAAGACATGCTGCAGAAACAATTTGGCCATTTGATCTGCTGTAATTTTTGTTCTTACTGGCACAAAGTGGGTTGTTTGCTAAACCTGCAAATTATTGTCCACAATCCATCATGTCCAGTAGGAGTACGTGTAAGATCAAACACAAAATCCATAGCTATGCTTTGCCATGGTCTATCCGGAATTGGCAAAGGGTGTAACACCCCAGGTGCCTTCTGCTCAAACTTTACTTTCTGACAAACCATGCATGTTCTCACATATTCTTTCACATCTTTCCTCAAAGATGGCCAATAAAAGTATTGCTCCACTGCTGTAATTGTTGCTGTAATTCCCCTATGTCCTGCATATGGAGGAGTATGACTTTCCATTATGACTTTCTGTCGCATCTGATCAGTGACACAGAGTCGTCCATGCATCAAAATGAAACCCTCTTTCAACATATAGTGATCATGCCTTTGACCATCAGAAAGCTGATCATAAATAGTTGAAAAATCAGCATCATTAACATATTGATCTTTCATCACATCTAACACATTGTTGTAAGCAATGCTCACTGCTGAAACACTGGGTTTCTTGGAGACTACTTCAGGCTGTGGTTTCCTGGAAAGTGCATCAGCCACGACATTTTTGTTACCCGGCACGTGTACAATTTGAAAATGAAACATTGAGAGGAAGTTAGCCCATCTCATGTGCTTTTCAGGTAATTTTCTCTGCGTGAGAAAATATCTAAGTGACTGATGATCTGTCTGCACATAAAAATCAGCTCCAAGAAGGTAATGTTTCCATGTGGTCAAAGCATGTATCACTGCTAACATTTCCTTCTCGTATGTCTGCAAGTACAATTCAGCATCTTTGAGAACTCTACTCTCATATGCAACCACTCTGCCATCCTGCATCAAAGTGCCTCCTATTCTGTTCCCACATGCATCACAAGTTACAACAAAGGGTTTTGCAAGATCTGGCAAGATAATAACGGGTTCAGAACACAACTTTTGCTTCAGCTCTTCAAAAGCTGCATTTTCCTTTGGTCCCCACCGAAATGGTACAGCTTTCTTTTGTAAAGCATGCAAGGGAGAAGCAATTTCTACAAAGTACTTTATAAACCTCCAATAGTATGAACACAACCCAAGAAAGCTTCTGACTTCATGCAGATTTTTCAAAATTGGCCAACTCCTTATGGCCTCAACTTTTGCAGCATCCATCTTGACTCCATCCTTTGACACTATATGACCGAGAAAATGAATCTCATGCATAAAGAACTCACTTTTCTTGGTGTTTATTAATAGCTTGTGTCTTTTCAACTCTTGAAACACAATAGTGAGGTGTTTCCTGTGCTCCTGCTCATTTTTAGAGAACACAATGATGTCATCGAAGAAAGTGCCCACAAACTTTCTGTGTGCTCTAAAAATTCTGTCCATCATTCTATTGAAAGTGGCAGGTGCATTAAACCAAAAGGTATCACAAGGAACTCATATAAGCCAAATGAAGTGCGAAAGACACTCTTGTAGACATCTTCAGGCCGTATCCTTATCTGATGGTATCCACTTTTAAGGTCAATACGACTGAACATTGAGGAACCTTCCAACCGATCCAATATATCATCAATGCGTGGAATTGGAAAACGGTTCTTAATTGTGACTTTATTCAAAGCCCTATAATCAATACACATTCTCCAACTGCCATCCTTCTTTTGCACAAGCAACACAGGGGAACAGTAAGGAGAATTACTTGGCTGTATTTATTCCTTTTCCAAGAGTTCCTTCACTTGTGACATTATCTCTTCCTGTTGTGCCTTACTGACACGATAGGGAGGTATATTAGGTGGTGAGCTTCCTGGAATTATATCAATTTGATGATCCTCGAGCCTCTTAGGAGGTAATTCTTGAGGAAGTGCCTCTGAGAAACAATCCTGAAAATCTGAAATAAAAGCAGCCCTTTCTCTATCTAAAGCAGAAAGAGTAGAGCCTTCCTGAACTGGTTGGCTGTCCTCTTTGACAAAAATCAAGTATGCTGAAATATGACGCTTTATTACATTGGAAATACAAGAAGCTGAAACTACACGGATGGACTCCCCTTTCAACTTTACATCAAATACATGATTTTTGTCTCTATGAGTTCAAGAAATCTTCTTGTTTCTCATCTGCACATCAGCCCCCACCCTGTACATCCAAGGCATCCCAAGCAAAGCATCACACTCTGGCAAAGGCATAATGTAAAAGTCCTCTGCATCCTGATATCCCTGGATATGCATCCTCAACTTGCCAATGATAGGAGTGACAGGTGTGTTGGGTTCAGGGTTGGCCATATCACACATGCCGGATGGCCCCATTTCCTCAGGCTTGATGCCAAGCCTTCCTGCCATATCAGGAGTTATGAAATTCACCTTCTTCATCATGTGCATGTGGCAAACTCCCAATCACATCTGGAAGAAGTCCTACGGAAGGTTTAGGCCTTTTGCCCTTCCGATCAGCCTGTTTATCACCATTCTTATCATCATCTGACCTGTCTCTTTTCTTGGATGGGCAATCATAAGAGCGGTGTCCCTCTCCTTTGCATAGAAAAAATTTGTTTTGCTCCATGAGTGACTTTTTCTCTTCATCAGATAACTTGGTATGGGGCTGTTTATTAGGCTGTCCACACCTTTGACCAGCTTTGAATTGGGCTTTTCCTCCCTTTTGAAATGGCCGTTTGCCATAATTTTTATTTTCAGATTTGATGTCCTTATCTTGGTGTTTGGCAGCCCGTTCGTTGTCTTCTTTCTTGCTGTCCATAAAGCCCAAATTCTTCTCCTGCATCCATGCATATGCTGTCCTTGCATTCTCAATTAATTGAGTCATAGAACCCACCTTGGTTTTGATGCAATAATCACGTAGCTCACTAGGCAATCTACAACAGTACCTCTCTATTTGCTCTTTCAAAGAAACATGCTTGTAAGAGCTCAATGGCAGCAAAACATCCCAAAACCTCTGGGTGTAATTATCAAGATTCTTGCAAAGTTTGTATGACAAGTCATGCCAGTGTGAAAGTACTTCAACTTCAAAAGTTGGAGTAAGCCAAGTAGAAGAGACCATTTGGCATTTACCCATTTGTTCACAAACAAAACCACTGAAAAAGGGATGGAGGCTAGAATGCCCCTGCTCAACAAACATAGACAAGTGCACCCGGTTGGCCCCAAACACTGTGGCGCCCCTTTCGGTATTTCTTTAGATTTCACAGTGAAATGATTACAAGTTGCATCTGGGAGACCTTCCTGCAACTGAGCACGCAGCCCCAATTCACTAAGCCTTCGCAAGGCTTTCAAGCATAGAACACCATCACATAAGTGCACTTAACCCATAGGCTCAATCCAAAGGCATTCTCTTTTCCGAGTGCAATTCCATTGGCTGTCCAGATGCAATCACACTGCACCCCAGCTGCACTCTCTTTGAGTGGTTTCCAGATGGCATTCACAAAGCTTTTCAAAGCTCCAAAATAAAATCAGCAAAGTACCCAACCAAAGAATGACTCATGTAGCACTGCCTAGGCACCTGTGAGCCAAGAAAGAGGCGGCACACGAGGCCAACCGATAGCTTATGGCAAAAAGAAATTGCAGCAGCAAAATCACAACTCACCAAGCCCTGAAAACTCGAACCAAGTCCTCAATCGCCAAGAGAACATAGTAGCCAATGCCCAATTGCATTCTCAGCCGAAGAGGAGTGCAAAGGCATGAAGAAAGAGCATTTACAAGAGCCGACCAGCAAGAATTCCACTGAAAAATGCGAAAAGAAGAACTTCTGTCGCGAAGAAATGGAGTTCTTGGGCTCAAAAGAAGCGTGCTTCAGAGAGGAATGCATTGAGAAGGTTTTGGAGAAGTTTCATTGCCGGAAAGTCCTCCAAAACTGAGAAAAACCAGTCAACCAGCGCGTGGGACCACTCGAAATTCAACAGAAAGCTGTAGCTTTGCAAGAGGAGAGGCCCAGGAGGCGGTAGAAGAAAAAAGGTCCAGAAAAAGCCACTTTTGCAAATTCGACCAGCAAAAGAAGTGCTCATCTTTGCCCGTTCCACCAAACGCACAGAGGGAAAAGCATATCACTACAAAGGGGAGGCAGAGGGGAAGCCATCGGGCCAAACGGAAGTCGAGGAATCCAAACAGGTGAGGAGTTATGAAGAAAAACGGAATTCAGCTGAAGGAGGCTGAAAAACCAGTCCAAAATCTCAACAAAGGGAGAAGATGAGAGAGAAAACCACACATGTGAAGTTTAGAAGGCCCAGGAAGGTCCAGGAAGGTCCAGGAATGGCAAAGGAGCATGTAGAAGGCACTAGAGCGACCTCGAACTCTAGGGGAGCCACTGAAGGTACATGGCCCTCTAGGGGGACCCATTAAAAATGCCACATCATCATTTCCCAACAACCACTCTTTTAATTCCTTGGAATGCCTTTGGGCCTAGGGATTAATTACGCTTATGTGCTAGGCACCATGCCGCGTTTAATTACACATTATTAAGCCCATGCTTGGACTTTTAAAACCAAAGTTGTCACGGTCTTGTAGTACATTAAAGTACTTAGAATTTCACGCCCCCGTGACATAGAGTGATCACCCGAGGATGAGGCACTTGCAGAGTTAGTGGTTGACCTTAATGGCTATGCGCCCTTCGAGTTTGTTTCTGAATCCCTATGAGAAGCAAGCATGGGTGGTCTATTCCTGGGCATACTGTGTACCTTGGAGGGGGAGAATGACCTTGGTGGGGAAACACTTGTGGAACTGATTGGTGCTGAGGTCTACGGTGCTGACTCTGAGTTGTCCTTATATTTGTCACCTTTTGTGGGAAGAGAGAAGAGAAATGAGAAAGTGACCAAGATGGCCAAAGTACATATCACTAGACCAGTGTCTCCAGGTCACAAGTCGCAAATCACAAGAACACACAGGTCTATCCCCATAGTAGACAGAGGGTATACACAAGTCTCTCAACACTCTCTCCTTGGCGAGCTCGTAGCTCCCACCTCTCTCTCTCCTCACACTCCCCTTTCTCCCACTCCAGTGCCGAATGCTGAATGCCCAATCCTGAATGTCACCCCCCCTTCTCCACCTTCACCTTCATCCTCATCCCCCGCCTTGGAGGGTCCCTTCTTCGCTGAGAATCTCCCCCTTTCTTCCCATTGGTCATCCTCTTATCTCAGCTGCTGAGGATAGCCGTTGCGTCGCTGGCTCTCTTGATGGCTACGGCGACTTCCTGACTCCCTGATTCGCCAGCCTCTTCTAGTCAGGATGGTGTAAATTCCCCATGTGCAGGTGAGCTGGATCACCGCACCACTGAATCACTAAACCACTGTGTAAATGTAAATACTCTTGACTGCTCCATGTGCTAAGCTCACTCTCCATATGCGCAGCTCTCGATGAGATCGCCTTGGACATGATACTCCTGGTTGACCTATGTCGACCTGTGGTTGACATGTGTCGATACATGGTTGCCTCGGATAGTACTCCTGGATGAACCCGTGTGATCAACTCCTCCTGTCGTGTGGCTGACTTGTGTTGACACATGGCCAACATGTGATCAACACATGTCATCATGTGGTCAACACTTGTCGTCGTGTGGTCAGGGGTGTTTCTGTTGTAACACTTGGAAATAGATATGATCACGAGAAAGACTCATTATTGGCTGGTGAAACTGGGAGAAGAGGGTTTTGAAGAAGAAGCAGGTGTAGAGGAGCATTGGCCTCTTGAGGATTGGCCCATCCGAGGCGAACAATTAGATTCACCCTTTCAAGATGAAAGACATGAGGCAAAGGCACTAGAGGGTGGTGAAGATCTTGACGTACTTGTTAGATCAGGCTAGCCTAGATGAAGGAGAAGCTATCATCTTGGACTCGATGGAACCTACATAATCTCTAAAAGTAGTACATTTTCAAAGACCATATACCCGTTGATTCAAAACCCCAAACACAACACGTACATCTATACCTCATCCACAAGATACCAAAGACAACCTACTACCTAATAAAGGAATTCATTCTAAAGGAATCCATGCCCCATCAGTTGTTATCAAGACTTACATCTACACCTCATCGACAAGATCCCACAGACAACCTAGCTACTCTCATCCATGCACAACCTATTGTTCTTCATCTCACTGATTCATGTAGTAATTCAAAGTTGTCCTGGCTAACTAAATATAACAATTAACCTAAAGTAATACATTATGAAAGAATTAATACGATAATTTACAGAACAAAATATAGATATCCAATGTGGTATAAAAAATTTCTTGGTATATTCAATCAAATCATTTTTAGCCAATGTACATGAATGCTTCCGGCCTTGGACTCTTATCATCGAACCTACGTTTAGGTGAACTAGTTTATGATACGATGCCTTTTGGTCTTTGCAACATCCCCAATTGTATCAGAGAATGGTGCCTAGAAGTACCATGTAAGGTGGTGGCGAGGTCAGTCATGTGACTCTGGGACATGACAACGATGAAGCAATGGAGACACATAACATAAATAGCTCCGCCCAGACTGAGGACCCTAGTGACAACAGAGAGAAAGGACGTTAATGGTACTGCAGAGTAAGATAACAATTATGATTTCTTTGATATAGAAGAGGAGGATGATCATCTAGCGCCTACAGAGGGAGCGGACACTGAATACTAAAGAGGCTGCTGACCATTATGATCCCCAATAGGAGAATGACAACCAGGGGACTAATATCACCACAAGACCAGTAGTGCACCAGATTACTACTAGAAGGATAGCTAGAACTAGTGCATGATGATGGACCTAGAGGGAACCGGGAGCAGACTAACAACTAAGACTAGTAGTATACATCCGAACTGAAGTGATGGACCACCCACGCAAGAGCAAACCGCACCCCATATGGAGAGGAGGACATCGCAGACCACACTTTGCTTGACCTTTATCTGTCAGAGGCAGATCTCCCCATGACTCAGGACCTTCCAGGGACTACTTATGAGGTGGAAAGATTACCATACCACGGAATAATCAAAGCAAGCCCAAAGGGAAAAAAGAAAATGACGTCAAGTGCTGCCTCTATATCTCAATGACTTCAAGAGGATCCACCAGTATCTTTTCAATAGTCATTGTTGAGGGAAGTGGAGGGGGACTTTCCTTTGGAAGATACTCCTACACATGAAGGATTGGGAGCAGTGTAGCCAAGTGACCCCTAATCAACACGCATGCCCAAGTTGATCATGCACGAAACTAGCGGTACCTCAACATCAAGAATAAGGACCAATGTTGACATCTGAAGGCAGCTAGTTGGGTTTGGGAGAATCATTATCTTCTTGCTGCATTGACTGAATTTTTTCAAGAATATGTGGATGTCTTTGCTTGGTCATACAAAGATCTAAAGAGGTTCCCCATAGAGTGAAGGAACCAAGGAGAAAGGAAGAGAGACACGAAGCACAAATATGAGGCAACAGTTGCAGATTTTGATTGATCATCCATAAGTAAGTAGAAGGGCCTCATTTATAGGTTGGGCAACCTTCTCTTCTGACATCACAGGTGAGGTCACTAGACCTCCATCTCACACACCTAATTCACCTAACTCTAGGACACACTCACACTTGACTTCATATTCTAACATCCCCCCATGAAGGCAAGGTGAGAGACTACTGGAATGGAACCAAGGACAGAACATGAGAGTAACAGGACTACTAAACTGTGCAATGGAACTAGACATGGCTCCCATGCCAACTCAGAGGCTGAAGTTTGAGCATGGTTCAGAGGTCGGACTGAGTACTCACATCATACATGGCTTTACGTCCCAAACATGACTCAGAGGCTCATGTCTCAGCATGGATGCATGAACAACTCAGAGGTCTAGAAGACCAATGCACCAACATCTTGGAACTCATATGCCAGGCCTGTTAACTAGACCCTATCAATGCCAATACATGGCTCCCACAATACATCCCCCTCTTGACTCCAGGGACTAACTAGGAACATGGGGTCACACACCAAACATATAAGAGAAAATACATCATTTTAGGAGGACTATCTAAGGCAGAGGACCTTTATTAACTCTTCAAACATTCTTTTTAGAGCGACTACTCAAGGTAGAGAACCTTTAACTCAAACATATAAAAATATATAAAAGATTTCATTCATTTTATGCATAGCAAGGGCAGAGAACCCATGAGCCTGCAATAGCTACTGCACAAGAGTGTGCACATCCCGATGCGAAGAGGTATGTCGATGAAGAACCAAGCGAGGATGCTCTCGAATGATGTGTCGATGAAGGCCATAGGAGCAGCTACCAAGGGTAATCACGTCATGACTCTCAATGTGCCGATCGGAGAGTCACCGAATGTGAAGAAGAGGCTCAAATTCAAGCAATAATGCCCAAAGAAGGCAAAATGCCTAAATGAGTGTACAAAATTAGAATGAGGCTACATGAATTTGAAGAAGGCCCCAAATGTTACATGCCTGGAGGCTTCAATCTTGAGCAAGGAAGTAAAATCACTTGGCTAGAGCTAGATCTTGTAGACAATCTGTCGCTCAGACAGAAATACAGGCAGCAACCAATCTGCACAATTTATATTGCTGCTATCACACAATCATGCCATTCTTGTAGACAAACTTAGCTGATAAAAACAACTGCAGTAAATGCTTAGGAAACAAGATCCACTGCTGCCCAACAAAGCTCGGATTGATCAGGACACTGCAGAATCTATTGAAGGAGGCGAAGCTTCATCGTAGCATCAAAATGGCTTTCTCTTGGTTAGGGCTTCTCACCGTCCTCCTACCTTCGTGTGCACATGCCTCTGCTGCAAAGAAGCCATTGTATTCCTACCATGCTAAGCCCAATGCAAGCAGTGGAAAGCCTTCATCTAATGACACTGAATATATGGATGCGCTTCGCTTCTTGTCGAGAGGGAAAGTTCCAGTCATGTCGTAATTTAGCTTTGGGCTCCCCAATCTTCTATTGCCGAGAAAAAATCGATAAAGGACCTTGAGCTTGTGCAAGATGTAGATCTCTATTGAAGCTTGGGCATCATTGTGCACGACTGACGTACCTCAGCTAAGAAGACCGGAAAATAGTTATTTAGCATGTACGCGCCGAATTGTGTTGTCAGGACCGCAAAAGCAGATGCAGACATCTTGCCAACTTTGTCTTCAAAATTGTCGCACGATTCTGATTCATAAGCGGCCCAGCAAGTGATGCATTTCAGAACATTACGAGGGAACTTGATAGCCTTGGATCAATCGGCAGGCTGAGCAACAAGACCAAAGGCATGTGAAAGAGCTCCAGCATAATAGCGGTCAAAACGGTCCAACAAGCTTTAGCTCCTAGATAAACCAGTTTTCCATATTTTTAATTTTCAGTTATGTAGTTTCAGCTGTTCAGCACCTGTATATATGATGGTGTTCTTTTCCCCATGATGGTCTTCTTGTTATTCCACTTTATCAATTGTAAGGCCAAGAGCCATTTTATTTTGTGGGGCCACAAGCATGGCATGCAGCTTCTCAATAGCAAACTAGCGTTCCATTTCCTATTAAGCAGGACGGTGAATGACATAGGGGGGGAAAACTGTTGTATGTATACAAGGACCACCCAAGACCTATGGTGCAAGGTCATTGGTAAGATGACAACCCAGGACCTAGGGTGCAAGTTCAGTGGCCGGAAGGGACTAGGTGACATCTGTCAAGGTGACCACTTCGTAGAGTGACATGGCATACGAGTGATGTGACAAGGACCACTTGGTAGACCGGTAAACATGGTCACTTGGTTGACCAGAGCACATGGTCAACATGGCCACTTGGTCGACCAGAGCACATAGTGGTGCACATGGAGAAGGACCGGTTATATCAACAAAGGTCATCTCAACCAGTCCAGCTCACTACCAGTCAGATGCACTAGGAGGTGCACATGAGTAGTTACATCGCACCGACCAAGAAGAGGCTGGCGAGTCAAAAAGTCACCAAAGCCATTAAGAGGCGAAGCAGCAGAATGGCTCAGGGAGATTGGAGGACAACCAATAGGGAAGAAGGGGGGAGATTTCCAAGAGGAGTAGGGACTGGTCAGGGAGGAGCAGATCGACGAGATGAAGGTGAAGGTGAAGGAGAGGGGAGGGGGATTTGGATCATCATCCGTATGGGGATGGAGAGGAGAGTAAGTGGAGATAGAGGCTTGAGCTACGAGCTCTCCTGGTGTAGTGGGATTCTTGGTGAGAAGTCTCTATATCATTCGAGAAGTGGACTTGTGTGCTTCAGCTGACTTGGTCACCCTATTGTTCATTTTTGTTCCTCTAGCACTGACATCTACAAGCATGAGCATTGTTGTTTTCCTTGTCTTTGTTCCGTTTCTTCTTCGCCTTAGGGCTTTGTCCTGTCCTTCACTTGCACCATCATGGGCACCATAGTCCACTCATAGTTGCACCATCACTACGTGATCCACTACACCATAGCGTACGACGCCACTAGTAGTAGCATCACATCAACACCAAAGTCGTCACGTAGCACGCACTCCTTGCACCTCACACCAATGGCCTTTGGCCTCCAGTAACACTTCGGAAGATATTGGACCTCCCCTCAGACAACCTATTCATAAATCAATCTGCACCCCATCTAAGGCAATGCATTTCATCCATTTTACTTATGACTATTCAAGGAAGATTTGACAGTATATGTTGGTGATTACAAATCTCAACTCCTCATTGACTTTTGGAGCCAATGTGGGATAAAAACGTGATATGCAATTGCCTACACACCTTGGAAAAATGGAGTGGCTGATACACAAAAAAATAAGCCCATTCTAGAATGTGCAAGGACTATGCTTAGGGACAAAAATGCTCCTAAGATATCTTGAACTGAAGCCATTGATACAACAATATAGCTGCTTAAAACAAGTCCTACAAGGGCTATCACGAGTATAATCCCTAAGGAAGGGATGAAGCCCATAATAAATATTTCAAATGTTTGATTCCATTGCTAGGTGAATGTGCCTAATATAGAAAGAGCAAATACACCTTCATAAGACTAGAATATACCAATCTTACAAATTAAAAATGTAATAAAACAAGTGAAAGAATAAAGGAAAGAAGAAAGTTTGTAAGCGATTGTAAAATTATGAGTAAACCTAGTGAGCAAAGCTACACTTATCTTCTCATCAATGCCCAAGAATCCAATATCCATCAAGTGAATTTTTTTGATTATGAGACGAGCAAAGAATATACAAATATATGACTTTCTACAAAGTAAATGAAATGAGTAGACAAACTTTAATTGATTGTCATTGTAGATTGAAGTGCAAAAGGAAGCCACACCGAGACACTTCAGGGTTCTTTTGCCCACATGTCAAGAAGAAGAATCAAAGACATCCTGCTCGATGATAAGATAAGCCAATAGGCCTTGCAGGAAGAAGGCAGACGATAAATAGAAGTCTGAAGAGGAGAAAAATACAAAATCTAATCTAGTACATACTAATGAGGTTTTTTTTGTCACGCGGAGCCTAGATGAAAAGAAGATGACACGTGAGGCTAGATGATAAGAAGATCCAACCAACACAGAGGAGCCCTCTTGAAAAGAAGAAGCTTGTACTACAAGGATACATGGGGACTTTGGGAAGCAATTTGAGTTTGACAGCTTAGCAAGGCATGCATAGAGTAGGAGCTAGGTCAACCATAATAGTAGTACAAACATAGCAACTCTGAATTGAGGACGTCCAAGAAATTAAATTGAGGTCGTTCAAGACGGCACCATTGGAACTATTGAGGATGATGGCAAATCATGTAGCATGTCACACAAGCAATAAAACACCATCTAGAGATATAAAGAAAGGAGACTTGCCAACTTGCTAGACAAAAGCAATACCATCTATTTTTTACAACTTTTGGTGCATGATTGGCCATGATCTATGGAGATAGTTGGGCAACAGACCTGAATCCTATGGTATCCAATTGCTAACAATCCACTAACTAGGACATTGAGAGGGTTTTCAAATACAGCACCTTGTGCCAGTGTCCATGTGCACACTTCCAAGTAAGAAGAACCAAGGCATGTCATATTATGACACCTTCTTGTTGCTATTGCAATTGCAACCTTATAAATGCGTCTGAAAACAAACATCCAGCTGGCATTTCATCTTAGAGACGGTCACCCTTTTGATCAGCCAAAATTTTTATTGACCTACAAGATCAGCCAAGTACGAGCCTCTTGGGCTGCCTACTCCTCCACCGTTATGTTTATAAATATAAGCTATTGCCCATGCTACCTTTGAACATGAACTAACAGTAGGAGAGCGCAGGGGGCACTCGGTAAGGAGGAGTACTCTTGTATTCAGTTTTGCACTTGCAATTTGGCTGCTTACCTTAGGCAGCAATATATGGATAATCTTTGAACACTTTTCTTGATTTCTTGTGCATGAAGCTCTCCTCATGGACCTTATCATATGGCCTCTATGTTATGTTTCCACATTTAGAGCACACTAAAAACTATGAGTGGTCCAAAACCAAAATCACTGATCTAGTTGGGTAAACCAACCCGTGGTTGCGAGTAAAGGGATCTTAAGTGTATACCTGTGAGTGGAGGGTGGCCCCGTAGGTGGTCCTAACCTCCTGGCTTCTCCTCTTTTCGAAAGCATGAAGTAATACTAATGGACCTAGAGGAATAGGGTTTGGGGCTTTGATGCAACGAAACGAGAAAACAAATAAAAGCGCTACATTAAGAAAAGATTTACAACCTCTCCTTGATAGATGAGCAACTTATGCATCAAGGAGGAATAAATTCATGGGAGGTTTGATATTGCAAATAGACATCCATATATCATTTCATAACAGCTTTAATGATAAGTAAAATTTGATATTTAAAGAATAATTACATACATTGTGCGGCTGAAGTCTTCAACATCCCACATAGCGTCACCAAATACAGCACTAGTCTTTTTGAGAATATCTCCAACCATTATCATCCTTGAGTTCTCTGCATTACCCTAAATAACAAGGACCCTGATTCACTAAAAGGTCTTTTAAGGCAGTCAACACTTAAACTGAATTTTTCTTACTAACACTTTCATTTACCTCTACTCATTCTATTACTAAATAAAGCCTAACAAAAATGAAACAACACCTACAGAGCGGTGAAGACCATTCTCTTCATACTTCTTACTGCATTGCGCCCACCCATGAAAAGATGGCACTAGTTGCACAAGCAAACAAGGATATTGTTTACATCTATGCAAGAGAAGATTCTATAAGATGACATAAACTTTGTCGAGGCTAACCATGAGATGTCTTAAGATTACCTATAAAATAGCACTCAATATTAATACTCTGTGAAAGGCAATTCCAAAAGACTCAAGTACAACAACAATTCAAAAAATCCTTCAATTCCTTTAATATTTTAGTGAGACCATTCTTACCTTTTCTAGATCCATACATATCCAATCTTCTGAAATTAAGCGCCCTAAACATTTCACCATTGTGATCACGCTATTATCTTAAAATATACTTTACGTTCCCTATGCAATTTTTTTTTCCCCAAAAAGATCACTTCATTAAGTATGATTGAAAACCGCAAGAGCAAGCTCTAATGCGGGAGTACAACATGCCCTGCATGAGAAGAAAATAAACAGCTCAAAAAGAGCTAACAAAAATCGAAGGTGGAGGTTTCCTATGCAAATTGAAAACATTTCTAAAATAATGGACATGTTAGATTACTTTTGGATTGGAATATCATTGTGAAACACTACTACCACATAGGCCCTATGCACACTATTCATATGACTCGTGCATGAGACCAGTGGATTGGTTAAGCAAAAGGCATAACCTTGAACTGTAATGATCATTACAAGTTTGAGAAGCAATTTTAGGCACATTCTCAAGTGAATCCAGACTCGCGATGATAGCTAAACCTAAGGTTTAGCTTAGAAAATACTTAGCACCTAGACTGTGATCAAAGAGCTCATTGATCCAAGGTATTGCAAATTTATTGTATATTAATTCTGTTAGACCACTATAGTTAATGCAAATCTCAACCATCACTCTTGTCTATGTGAGCAGTCTCAAGCTTTCACCACTGACCATGAGTGTCTTGGCCACCTTGACGCTTTCCCCTACTTTCTACTTAGAGCAGGCCTAGAAGCCATGGGTGGCTGATACCACACTTAGCTACTTGCCCCATGGATTAAGTTAACTAACCTTACGGATGGGATAACCCTTACTCAAGGGTGCCAGCCCCTAGGAGTCCTCTTTCTAAGGTACCCCCTAGCTTTAGTCCACCCCTAAGGTCCTAGCCTAACATTCCTAGGCTAACTTATAGCCATGGGTATGACAATCCTAAGATTAGACCTGCGAACAAGTAATAGGCATATCATTTGTGTCCACCCCATCCAAGGGCAAGGCTGCATCAATCTGTTGAATTCTTACTGCACACCCTCTGAGATTATGAACCAATTGGGCCTGACGGTCTGCAGGAAGCCGCCTGAAGGCTTTCCATGCTCCAACAGTAGATGCAGGGCCCCTCTCCCATCTGGGCCACTGCATGTAAAGAGAAGCTCCAAGTGGTCTGCCAAGCTGTTGTTGAGGGATAATATTCCAGCCAATGGGATACCCTAAATGCCTCACAATGGTATGGAATGAAATAATGTGGCCTGGCCAGAGAAATGCATGCCAATCAGCTTCTTTCAATGCTAGAAGATTTGACTTCTGAAAGTTAATATGTAGTCCAGCAGCTATGCCAAAATCATTCAGAGTCTGCATCAAATGAGAGAGGTCACTTTGAGAATTCTTGGGCATAAAATATGAATCATTAGCATATGCCTGTGCAAGAAATGGCTGTGCTCCTGGAATTTGCAATCCATGAAGGTGCCCTGTGGCTGCAAGATGGTCCATATGCAACAATAGTGGATGAGTAGCAATAGCATACAGTAGCGAACTAAGAGGGCAACCCTCTCTCACTGAGCGGGTCATAGTCCAGGTTCTTGACAACCCATCGCCAAGCAAACACTGCGCACTGGCATGGGAATAGAGCCAGTAAATAATATGGACCAGCCGAGGAAAAGGCTTTAATAGCATGTGATTCAATGGTGTCAATGGACAGTATCAAATGCTTTTGCAATGTCCACCTGCAGAATGAGAACATCTTGTTTGGAATATTTGGCATACTCAATTGCAAGCAAAGCATTGGAAATATTGTCAGTAATCTGCCTTCTGGGAACAAACCCATACTGCCTGGGATGAAGTCCTGCTTGCAAAATAAATCGAATCCTGAGGACGATCATTTTGGCAATGAGTTTGTAAATGACTGGCATAAGAGATATGGGCCGCCAATCAGTCATTGTCTCACACAACCTTTTTTTGGGGATCAATTTGACAAGGCCATGTTTCCAAGGAGAAAGAGATTGTTCTGCCCAAGCATGATTGATCATAAGAAGAAGAGTGTTTTTGAGATCACCCCAAAATGCACGGAAGAATTCAACAGTCAATCCATCCCAGCCACAAGAGCTGCCTTTACGTAAATAACTCAAAGCATCATCCAGTTCATGAAGCATAAAGGGCTGCTCCAATGCATGAGCCTGAGACAGTATAGGCTGAACATGCACAAGAAATTGAGACCTGGCTGCGTTCACTTGCATCGAATGATCAGGCTGAGGAGAAAAGAGATGCTGGAAATGACGAGAGCATTGTGATTCCAATTCTGATTTGGAAGTGGTCCAGGTGCCATCATCTTGCCTGTGATCCTGCAAATATCCTCCTTTCGCCTATCCGCATGCAGGCTTTTAAAGAAAGCTTTGGAGGAGCAGCCTTTATCCAGAAGGGGTTTCATGCAAGCTCTGATTTGCCATTTCTTTAATTTGCGAATATCATTTTGGTGGATGATATGAACAGCATAAGCACAAGAGTCCTGCTCAGAGGAGGTGAGCTGCCTATGAGAGCTGATTGCATCCATTTGTAGCTTGTGAGATTGAGCCCATTTCTGCTTAAGCCTGAAGTTTCCCATGTAACTCCGTCCATAATCTTGAATAACAGCCTGCAAACGATGAGCAAGACTAATCCAAGCAAAATCCATGTCCTCCTGAGCATGTAAGAGGAGGGGGCGGACAGCCACTCTCACCATGTTCTGAAATTGTAGATGAAGCAAATAAGCACTATTAACATGGAGTAGGCGACGACCAAAGAAAGGCATATCATCTGTCAATTGTGCTACAGATAATGTCAAGCATACTGGAAAGTGATCAGATAGCAAGAGGGAATGATCAACTCGTAATGCACATGTAAAACTAGCATACTGCTGAGCATGCAACAGATACCATCTGTCAAGTCGAGCCCAGTAATGAGTAAAGGCATTGTGACGGTATGTATAACCCATATCTCTATCCCTTGTTGAGAGCCATAAATCTTCTGCATGCAAGAAAGAAAGCATATCCTCCCAATGTCGAAGCTCAGTGGGAATCATGTGAGAATGATAAGTGGTGTTATCTTGGATGGCAGGCGAGTTATTGAAGTCTCCACACAAAAAGGCATTGGACAGCCATGGGTATTGTTTGAGAGAGGCCCACATTCGAGCTCTTGTCGCAGAAGTTTGAGAGGCATAAACACATGCTATTTCATAAAGATCAGCATTATAGGTGCATCTGATCACCATCCATCGACCCTGGGGGTCATTGTAAGTAACCACGGGCTGCATATCATGTTTCACCAGCATGCAGACCCCCGAAAAGTGCATTGTACCAGCATGAAAGATATCATAACCAGCAAAGTGGCCTTGCTGGCCAGCCAAGAAGTGTTGGTTGTGTTCCTGTAAAGAAATTACATCGGGGTGCATTCTATGTACATAGTGCCAAAAAAGTCTCCACTTATTGACATTGCAAAGACCTTGAACATTGTATGTAATGCAAGTGATTGAAGTAGACATAGAAAGTATGTACAGCCGAACCAAAAAGCATAGTAAAGATATAAGCTGTCAGGCCTCAGCCATGACATCAACATCCACCTGGCCTCCTGGATCATTAGCTATATAATCTTCATCATTATCACATACAGGGATGCCCCTCTTTAGTACATCAACCCACAGTTGAGAAGTGAGGCTATCAGCAGGGGTAGAGGCCTGACTAGGGGTGGAAGAAGAGGCATCCCAATGGCGAGATTGTAACGGTCGTGGCTTGAGCGCAAATACCTTTTTAGGTTGTTGCCAGGCACCCTGGGGAGAGGCATGAGATTATGAAATCTTGCCCTTTCCTTTATCCTTTTGCTTGGCTGAAATCTGAACCACATTTTCTTTGGGAGGGACAGATTTAGATGCCACATCACCCAATTTGCTAGGCATAGCCTTAGGTCCCGGACCATAAGTTGAAGGGGAAGTGTTTTCTGGAACAATGGCTGTAGGTGGGAGTTGATGCAGAACTACGGGACACTGTGAGGCTAAGTGACCAAATTTATGATAAGTGAAGCATGCACCTGCAAATACTCCCCATTTCAAGTCGAAATATTTTTCACCTAAGGGAACATCCTCCACCTCTACCGCAATGGAAGGAGGGGTTGGATGATCTGTATCCCAAAGAACACAAAATCGATTTCGATTACCCGAAGGACGGGGTGGGCATACAACTTGCCCCAAAGTAGCGGCCAGACTTGGTAACTCAGCCCTCATATAATCCGAAAAATCCACTACCTCAACATATACAGGGCAGTGATGTCAAATGAGACCATGATAATCCTTATTTGGCGACCATGGCATGACATGCACCATTTGTCTGCCATAGAATAGAGGTGACATCTCCAATATTTGCTGACGATATGAGGCATCCATAAAGTGCACTTCATAAAAACCTCGAGAAGTAAAGTATACTCCTTCAACAAAGCAACCTCCCAACAAAGCCTGAACCCACTGAGCCACATCATTTGCTGAAGGTAACTTTCCTGGAAAGAAAATGATAACTGCTTGCTGAGAGAACTTTCGGAGAGGAGCGACCAAAGAGGGCAGCTTCAGCTTATACTTTAGGGCCGGGGGAGGGGGAGGTTTGGCCCACTCCTTCCGGCTGTGGTGAAATTCATCTTTGAAAGTTTGGCCACCTAGCTTCACAGTGTCCTGCAGTCCTGCATCAGCTCCCATCTACAGCTATTGCTCTAGAAAATATTTCCCCTCCAACTTATGGTCCGGGGCCTAAGGCTATGCCTAGCAAGTCGGGAGATATGGCATCTAAATCTGCCCCACCCAAAGAAAATGTGGTTCACAGGTTCCAGCCAAGCAAAAGGATAAGGGAAAGGGCAAAATTTCAGAATCTCATGCCTCTCCCCAGGGTGCCTGGCAGCAACCCAAAAAGGTATTTGCGCTCAAGCCACGACCGTTACAATCTCGCCATTGGGAT
The DNA here is from genome assembly GCF_047967505.1 of Dipteris shenzhenensis. NCBI lineage: Eukaryota > Viridiplantae > Streptophyta > Polypodiopsida > Gleicheniales > Dipteridaceae > Dipteris > Dipteris shenzhenensis. The sequence goes on along the minus strand of NC_141628.1, from coordinate 25,598,250 downwards.
GCCTCTACTTCCACCCCTGGTCAGGCCTCTACCCCTGCTGATAGCCTCACTTCTCAATTGTGGGTTGATGTGCTCAAGAGGGGCATCCCTGTATGTCATAATGATGAGGATTATAGAGCTACTGATCCAGGAGGACAGGTGGATGTCGATGTCATGGCTGAGGCCTGACAACTTACACTTTCACTATGCTTTTTGGCTCGGCTGTACATATCTTCTATGTCTACTTCAATTACTTGCATTACATACAATGTTCAAGGTCTTTGCAATGTCAATAAGTGGAGACTTTTTTGGCACTATGTACATAGAATGCACCCCGACGTAATTTCTTTACAGGAACACAACCAACACTTCTTGGCTGGCCAGCAAGGCCATTTTGCTGGTTATGACATCTTTTATGCTGGTACAATGCACTTTTCTGGGGTATGCATGCTAGTGAAACATGATATGCAGCCCATGGTTGCTTACAATGACCCCTAGGGTCGATGGATGGTGATCAGATGCATCTGTCATGCTGATCTTTATGAAATAGCATCTGTTTATGCCTCTCAAACTTCTGCGACAAGAGCTCGAATGTGGGCCTCCCTCAAACAATATCCATGGCTGTCTAATGCCTTTTTGTGTGGAGACTTTAATAACTCGCCTGCCATCCAAGACAACACCACTCATTGTTCTCACATGATCCCCACTGAGCTTCGACATTGGGAAGATATGCTTTCTTTCTTGCATGCAGAAGATTTATGGCTCTCAACAAGGAATAGAGATACGGGTTACACATACCATCACAATGCCTTTACTCATTACTGGGCTCGACTTGACAGATGGTATTTGTTGCATGCTCAGCAGTATGCTAGTTTCACATGTGCACTATGGGTTGATCATTCCCTCTTGCTATCTGATCACTGTCCAGTATGCTTGACATTATCTATAGCACGTTTGACACATAATATGCCTTTTTTTGGTCGTCGCCTACTCCATGTTAATAGTGCTTATTTGCTGCATCAACAATTTCAGAACATGGTGAGAGTGGCTGTCCGCCCCCTCCTCTCACATGCTTAGGAGGACATGGATTTCGCCTGGATCAGTCTTGCCCATCGTTTGCAGGCTGCCATTCAAGATTATGGACGGAGTTACATGGGAAACCTCAGGCTTAAGCTGGGCTCAATCTCATAAGCAACAAATGGATTTAATCAGCTCTCATAGGCAGCTCACCTCCTCTGAACAGGATTCTTGTGCTTATGCGGTTCACATCATCCATCAAAATGATCTTCGCAAATTAAGGAAGTGGCAAATCCGAGCTCGCATGAAACCCCTTTTGGATAAGGGCTGCTCCTCCAAAGCCTTCTTTAAAAGCCTGCATGCGGATAGGCGAAAGGAGGATATTTGCAGATTCAGGCAAGATGATGGCACCTGGACCACCTCCAAATCAGAATTGGAATCGCAATGCTCTAGTCATTTCCAGCATCTCTTTTCTCCTCAGCCTGATCATTCAATGCAAGTGAATGCAGCTAGGTCTCAATTTCTGATGCATGTTCAGCCCATATTGTCCCCGGAACGGGCTCCTGCACTGAAGCAGCCCTTTATGCTTAATGAATTGGATGATGCTTTGAGTCATTTACGTAAAGGCAGCTCTCCTGGTTGGGATGGATTGACTGTAGAATTTTTCCGTGCATTTTGGGGTGATCTCAAGAACACTCTGCTTCTTATGATCAATCATGCTTGGGCAGAACAATTGATCCCCAAAAAAAGGTTGTGTGAGACAATGGCTGATTGGCGGCCCATATCTCTTATGCCAGTCATTTACAAACTCATTGCCAAAATGATTGTCCTCAGGGTTCGATTTATCTTGCAAGCAGGACTTCATCCTAGGGTTTGTTCCCAGAAGACAGATTACTAACAATATCTCCAATGCTTTGCTTGCAATTGAGTATGCCAAATATTCTAAACAAGATGTTCTCATTCTGCAAGTGGACATTGCCAAAGCATTTGATACTGTCCATTGGGATTCTATTTCTCAGACTATGCATAAATTGGGATTTGGCCCTCGGCTGGTTCATATTATTTACTGGCTCTATTCTCATGCCATTGCGCAGTGTTTGCTTGGTGGTGGGTTGTCAAGAGCATGGACTATGACCCGCTCAGTGAGACAGGGTTGCCCTCTTAGTTCGCTACTATATGCCATTGCTACTCATCTATTATTGTTGCATATGGACCATCTTGCAGATACAGGGCAGCTTCATGGCTTGCAAATTCCAGGGGCACAGCCGTTTCTTGCACTGATGATTCATATTTCATGCCCAGGAATTCTCAAAGTGACCTCTCTCACTTGATGCATACTCTGAATGATTTTGGCATAGCTGCTGGACTGCATATTAACTTTCAGAAATCGAATCTTCTAGCATTGAAAGAAGCTAATTGGCATGCACTTCTCTGGCCAGGCCACATCCTCCCTTCCCATACTCTTGTGAGGCATCTAGGGTATCCCATTGGCTGGAATATTACCCCTCAACAACAGCTCAAATGGGTGCTTCAAAAGATCAACAAGAAGCTGGAATACTGGCATTTGTCCACTTGGCCTCTACATGTTCGACTTCGGATAGTACAGTCTATCATTATGGCATACGTGCAATTTTATTTGCCTCTTCTTCCCTGGTCTTTTAAGCATTTGGCTTCCTATATGTCCCAGGCTATGGAGATATTTTGGAAAAGCAAATCTCACAAAAAGGCATTGCGACTTCTTCCCATGCAGTCTGTTTGTTTTCCTAAGACTCATGGGGGACTGAATATTCTCAATCTTCAGTTTCATATGCTGGCAAGAAAGAGCACTATGATTGCTGATTTTTTTCAGCAAAAACAGCCATGGGCTATTATGTTAGCAGCTATGTGTGGAAACATGACGTCCCATGCATATGGGCATTGGATTACAGATCACTGGGAAGCAGTCATGACCACATTTCAGGGGAAAATTCCTGGTTGTCCTGTTTCTACTACTTTTATTCATGATTGGAAGAGAATTCTCTCTTATGCTAAATGGACAGGTGCTTCATCCCATCATGGTAATTCTTTTCGCTTGGAAAGCATCCATTGGAGCAAGGTGTTTGAATCGCCTCTCGCTTTACAGGCACCTATTAAAGCATATAATCTTATGAAACTGGGCATAAGATTTGTCAGAGATGTTGTGGATCAACATGGTTATGTGCTTTCATTCCCACAAGCTTGCAAGACATTCCCCTTGGGTCTGCATCATCGGCCCATTTGGAGAATACTTACAACTATGTTGCAGCCATTTGTTCCTGTTCCTCCACTGTTTGTACAGGACAGATTGCTGGACTGGAATCTGACTTCCTTATCCCCTGTTACCTGTTCGCTTTCAATGCATAATCTAGCCTCCTCGATGGTCTACAGATTTCTTCTTCCACCGCAATGGATTGACAAGCATGCCAACACTCTTTGGAATTTGGATAGGCCTTTATCTTGGTGGCAATCACAACTCAAGACAATTTGGAAAGCCAAATTGCCATTGAAACAGAGGCTTTTCTTTGGAGATGTATAGTGGGAGCTTTTTCCATTGGGGTGAAATTGGCAGCACGTCGCATTGCTTCCCCCTCTTGCCCCCGTTGCTCTCATCACCGTGAGACAGTTCCCCATTTGTTATGGTCTTGCCCGCACTCTCGGTTATTGATCACTCATGTTTCTCATTTGCTGCGGCTTCGGTTTCCCTTTATCAGATTTGGGAAACTCTGCAGGATGTTTGGATGCTTCTCATCTCAGATGTCTCCATTCCTCCTTTTCTTTCACTGGACTCGTTTTTGGGTACTATGGACTATTTGGACACAGAGATTGCATTCTAGGATGGGACAACAGTTTCCTCAGGCATATGCTTTCTTCAGAATGTCCCTCAAGCAATCTTTATATGATAGTTATGCTGCGAGGGACTTGGATGCTACTAGCCTTGAAGTGTTTTCTGACTGTTTTTGAGTTCTTCCATTAGGCTCTCTTTTGGAGTCTAATGTCATGTACATTGATCTCATGTTAATAATATAGCTACTGGTTTCACAAAAAAAAAAAGTGTGTACATATGTACATATGTACATATATACATATATATACACACATATGTACATATATACAGATGTGTGTATATATATGTATATACACACATATGTACATATATACATATATATACACATATATATATGTGTGTGTGTGTGTGTGCGTGTGTACATATGTACATATATACATATGTGTGTATATATATGTATATATGTACATATGTACACACACACACAGATATATATATATATATATATATATGTATGTATGTATGTATTATGAGATTGAGAGAGGCAGAGAGAGATAGAAAAGAAAGAAAGAAAGATATAGTAAACTATATATATATGTGTGTGTGTGTGTGTGTGTGTATACATACATACATATGTATGTTTGTATGTATGTATGTATGTATGTATGTATGTATGAGACCGAGAGAGACGGAGAGAGAAAGAAAAGAAAGAAATAGTCATACAGTAATGTCTTTAGAAGGCCTCGTGGGCCTATGAGACAAGGTACACATCAAAAAAGAAACTACTCCATCTCCGAGGAGAGAGGAAGTGCACAAGGCATCTCCTAGAGTGTACATGAAGCAACTCAAAGTTATTATAGAACATACATATATTGCAGTCCTATCATAGTGTACCCTTCATTACATCAGCTTAAAGACAAAGTAACTTTGGGCATAGACGTAAATTCTCTAATCAATGCCTATTCTTCACGGTAGACCACCTACTTTCCTGCTTTCCTGGCTTCTTTCATTTTAGCAAGTTCAGTGGCTCTTTGCTTGAGCTGAGTCAGAGTGAGTTCCACATATATCCATATCTTCGTGCCCTTCACCTTGTGTGTTTGTCAAAGAATCGTGATCCTTGCTTCCTTGTCTGTATCTATGTTCCCTTGGCTGAATCTATGTTCCCTTGTCTGTATCTATGTTCCCTTGTCTGTATCTATATTCCCTTGGCATCTTCCTACGGCACCTAGTACAAATACTAGAGCAAAAGCCACTTGATCACCCCACACTTGTGCTAGGAGAGTTAAACATTGACATGCTCACCAAAGCAAGTGCAATTAGCAAAGCTCTTGGACAAAGATAAATTGAATTTAGTGAACATGACATCAATAACAATTTATGCATCTCAAATTGACCACATTTGGACAAACGCCCCCATAAATAGCAAGCAGTTACTTTGGAACAACTGAAGCATACTGGACTGATCATAATCCTATTTACATTGCGTACCAATTCCCATCATGATTACCATCATTCAAAACAAATTAAAAGCACGCTGCACTGTGTCTGCTTCTCAAGAGCTACAAACGCAACTCTGTTTCCAGAAAGTAGCTCATTTAGCTCTTTAGGGGGAGAGATAAGTGAATCACTTTGTCTACCTTCTTGCTACATCTACTAGACACAAGATCAAAGGCGAAAGTACATAGAGGTTTTCTAAGAAGTGACTATTAGAATGAATGCTGAAAAGAGAGCATAGAGGATCAAGCGCAAAGTCGAGAGAGAGTAGCAACAAAATTGACAGCCTTTAGTTGCTTCTCACGCTTACCAAAACCCTCTAAGCTCATTTGATTCAACCTTAATGCATCGAAAGACTACAGATTCAGTGTAGACTGGCAGTAAAAAGTCAAATCGTCACCATCTAACGACCACTAGCACAATGTGACAAACAAACTTGGTGTGACCTTCACAACCAAATACAAAACACTAGCAAGAGGCAATTGGAGGGCATTCTTTTACCGTGTGGAAGAGGATGGTCAAAACACCTGCAACATTCATGGCAGGCGAGTGTAGGAGAGTACCTCGAGAATTGAAAATTGTCTTGTGCTTAAGTGAAAGAAGCTTCTACATTTAAATTCTACATTTAAATTTTAGCATTTGGATTATTTTGCAATGACATATCAGAAAAGAATGGATGGGCATAATAATGAAGCTCACCTCTTTCACGATGAGAGTATGATCTTGAAAAGAGATAAAAAAGAAAAAAAGCTAGCAAGAGAAATAGATTGTTCATAGGGGTGCCTCACTTTAATTAAGCAAGAGGGTACTTTGGGAAGTACCCAGAGTAATTGAGAGTTTCATGGTACCCAAGAGTATTTGAGGGTTTCCACATTTAAAGGCCATGGTTCCAACAAACAATGCTATATTGGCCAATCTACTTAGATCCTTGAAGGAGGTTACCACTTGTATCTTTGAGAGTACAATGGGAAAATACTTTGTAAGGGATTGAGAATTGGACTCACCACCCAAATGTTAATCTGTTTCAGCCTGGCAAACTGAAACTGAAGGCAATGTGTTACTAAATGCATTACTCAAAGATATCAACAAGTAAGCTAGCATAAAAGAGTAGTCCTAAGCTGGTCACTTGGGACTAGACCATTTGTTTATTATAGAAGAGTAGTAATAAATTCAATTGTGGCTAGACCAATTGTTGATTTTGCAACAGAAAGAAAGAAAGAAAGAAAGAAAGTTTATTAAAGTCTTCGGGAGACCGTGAAGGTCTATGAGACTAAAGATAACTTATACAATAAGCATAACGGTGGCGGTCTCAAAACGGGCCAGCCAACCGTTTCTACAAAAAAGAGGTTATGAAGGACGGTGTGTCTAGTCCTGATACAAAAAATATGTGTCTACCTCCAGATGATACAAAAAAGAAGGGGGGGGCACCAAAAATGGGGCAGAGGGGGGAAATACAATATATATGTGCAGGTGGTGATCGTCAGAGACCAGTCATAGAGGGGCCGTCAAATGGGAGGCCGGAAAAAACCCTGTGATAGATGATTGGCCTCTAACGTCACGTGGCCTAGTCGAGCTCGGTCGTCGGGGGCGGCGGGTGGCCCTGTGGATGAGGGCAACGGTAACCCCGATGGGGCGGGCAGAGAGCAGAGACGAGATGTCATGGACCCGGATGTGTGAGTCTGTCCGTTGGCGCTGCTATCGTGGCTCTGGCTCTCGCTCACGTCCGCGTCGTCGGCTAGACTGAGGAGAGATATCCTGTGACTGGAAGAAATCACTGATGGGCCGTTGGGTGTCCTCACGCTGTATGCTGCGCGTGTCGCCGTGCTCGGAGAGAGGTATCTCGGTGGCGAGTCATCTCATGTAAGAAAGCGGCTAGGCATCGCTGATTCGGGAACTGCAGCATGCGTGGGAGGGGGCCGAATCCGTCGCAAAAGAGGCAGTGGTACCGGCCTTGAATGGCATAATAGATAGGACATCTGAAAGCAAAGTGCTCCTCCGACTCGATCTCCTGCAAGTCGCAAAGTGGGCAAAGGCGGCCCTCTCGTGGGATACCCTCTGCGCGTCCGCTCTCGATCCGTAATTGGTGTGACGAAACCCTAAACTGACCGAGGGAGATCCGGAGCGCATGTGGTAGGATGAAGCTGTGTGTAACCCGGAGGTGTGATGAATCCCTCTTGTGAGATCTGGAGGCAGTGTCGGCGGTAGAAGTCGAGCTTCACAGGAAGCTCGGGGTGAAGAAACCATGTCCGCCAAGTGTGGAGCTGGAGCAGATTCGCTCGAATGAGCCGGTTGACCTCCTGGTCAGTGGGGGAGAGGAGAGATGGTGGAGCGTCGAGGTTGTACTGAAAAGGAGGCAACCGGTCTAAGTCAAGGCCCAATCGGGTGAACCAACTGGAAAGACGACTATACCAGCATCGTTGGTCCCGATCAACGATTAAGGCCATAGAGGAGGATAGGGCTAGCCAAGGTAGGCGGAGGCGACCGTCGGAGGAGGAGCTGAAATCCCTGACTCTGTGTAGATAAGTGATAGCCTGAAAAGCCGCATCGAGCTGTAGGGTTGAGGCGCCGAACTCTGCTAGAATGATCTGGTGTGGTACCGATGGTTTGCTGCGGATCATCCGAGCAAACATCAGTATCTGTAGGCGCTCGACTCGAGCCCGCTCTGTGTCTAAAAGGTCGGCTCCCCACCACGGGCTACCGTACATGCCTGCTGGGCAGACCAAAGAAGTTCCATGAGGTGCACGAAAAAGACAACAAGGACAATGATACAACACTAACGAAGCTAAATATTCTTACCCTTCGGTTTGATTATTATTTTATTAAAAGGAACGAATAAGATAAAATGAAAGAAGGTTTGCATTAGAAGCTTAAGGGTAGTGGTAAGCTAGCAAAGGAAAGAGAGAGAAGGGTTACCCTAGAACTCTAGGAAACTTCCATTGATTATTCTGGGTGTCATCCACAAACACTATCTATGATAGGAATTTAACCCTGTTTAGTTATTAGCTGAGGATAGCTAAAAGTTAAGAGGGAATGTCATGACATGAGTACCAATATTTCTCAAATTAGTATGTTAATCCATGGGATTAGTCAAAAGAACATTGGTTCAAACAGCTCTAAAATCGAAGTCATATTGTGTAATCCCTTTCCACCCACTACGTAATGACCCATAACTTAACATAACATTTTTACTCTCTATCTCAGAATAATTAAAGTGTAGGGAGAGGGGTCAAGAAACCTTTGAAACTCTGGCACCTAAGTTTAAGGATTAATCAAGGTCTTAGGGACAACTAAAGGGCACAGTTAATGAGGTGTGACACCTCGTGAGGTCACACCCCATCTTCATGCATTCTACCTTTTCTATCCCATCATTCGCAACTCTCAGAGCATCACCAATGGTACTCAGATTTGAGAGCATGTAGGTTACGTCCTATGCATGTAGATCGTGAGTCTAGCGCAGGAAAAAATTTCTTGAACGGAACCCTAAAGGAGGAGGTATATGTTGATCAACCACCCGGTTTTCAGGTTCCAGGGTCAGCGTCAAAGGTATGCAGACTAAAGAAGGCATTGTACAGGCTGAAACAGGCCCCAAGAGCATGGTACTAGCACATCAATGTATTCTTTTCAAAGATTGCTTTGAATCGAAGCCTATCAGATGCGAACCTCTATCTCTTTTCAGAGGGGGGTAAAAGGCTTGTTCTGATCTTATATGTTGATGATCTGATCCTTACCAGTGACCGTACTATGAAGATCTCTCAGGTCAAGAAGCTACTAATGGAGGAGTTCAAGATGACAAATTTGGGATCTCTCTACTCCTTCCTTGGGATCGAGGTCAGCCAGAACAAAGACATCATCTTCGTCTTGCAGGAGAAATACTACCGGGAGATACTGAAGTGGTTCGAGATGGAGGACTGCAAGGATGATGTGACACCGATGATGGTAGGACGGAAATTGAGCATACATGACTCTTCAGATCTGGTAGAAGCTAGCAAGTATCAATGGTTGGTGGGCAGTCTGCTTTATCTACCCAACACTAGGCTGAACATCTCCTTTGCCGTTGGGCTGTTGTGTCCGTTGCCCTTGCCACCCAACCTGAGAATCGCTTGCCTAGCCACTAGCCTCCCCAAGCTATCAAAGCTAGTCCTGTGCGCCTAAGCACCCATCAGATACAATCCATGCACATGACATACTCCCCTTCCTCTAAGAACTCACTCGTGAGTTCAAAAGAAAGTCTGAAAACTCTCTTTGAAGGTTAGTCAATGTCTCCCATGTAGAGTCCTCCTCGACATGATCCTTCCACTTAATCTTGTATTCCGTGATCGTCCTATTTCTAACTCGACATTCACGAAAACCAAGAATACTCTCAGGCTCGTGGGGCATAAAGGTTAAATCTTCAACCTCTATAAGTTCCTAAGGAGTAACTACCTGATCCTCAACACCCAGCACTTCTTTCAGCCTACTGACATGAAAGATTGGATGAATCCTTACATTAGGAGGCAAATCCAGTTCATATGCAACTTGGCCAATTCTTTGGATAACCTTGAATGGACCACAGTATCTGCGGTGATAACCTCCTAACATGTCCAGTACTAAGAATCTTGGATTCCTTGGGAATATGCAAGTATACCATCCTTCTTTCTTTCTTTCTTTCTAGGCGAACCATGTCTATTAGCATAAAATATGTCCCTATCTTGGGCACTTCTGATAGACTCCTTGGCAAACTGCAACATCTCTTGCATGTCTTGCAAAAATGTTTTCGCAGCTCATTCTTGATTCCCTTGAATCCGACCATTACTGGAGATTTAGGTTGAAACCCGTACATAGGGGTAAAAGGACTGAAACCAGTACTAGAATGCTTTGCACTGTTATAAGCAAATTCAACCATGGGTAAGTAGTCTTCCCATGATAACTGCCTCTTGGAAACATATGCCCGAAGCATATCCTCCAAAAGTTGGTTCACAACTTATGTCTGAACATCAGATTGGGCATGTTCAGAGGAACTCAAACTAAGAGTGGTATCCAACAAAAACTATGTTTCACAAGAGACAGAGTCCTGTGTACTCCAGGATGTCCCGCACTAGATGCATCATGGCACTCCCAAAGAATCCTAGATCAAAGATTCGACACATCTGGTACACAAATTTTGTCATTTCGGAACAGCAAGCCATTCTGGATCATCCACTGACCGTAGGTGGCACAATCCCTAAGTCCTGGTCAATCATACCGGTACCATCCTGGACGTTCTGACACTAATGACAAAAATGACTATTAGTCGTGCAAAACCCTCTCAAGGATTGAAATAGGTCAGAGGATATCTCAGTAAATGACAAAGCATGCACCATCTTAATCCAACTTAGGGCATCAGCAACACTATTCAAAGAACCTTTCCTATACCGAATCTGAAAATCAAAATCCTGCATCAACTCAGCCCATCGAGCCTTCCTACCCCTCAAATCATCCCCTTCACACACATATCGGATCGACTAATGATCAGTCAAAACGACAAATCCGATCTCGGGTGTAGTCAACTTCTTGGTCAAGGCCATCATATCATCATAAATGCGCACAAAATGTATGGCCTCCATTAGGGTTGAGCTCCTATTGTTCTTAACCTGGAACCTATATGAATCGGGCAAGCCGGCCACAAAGAAACCCAAAAGGGTCACAGGATCCATCTTTGTAGCACGGGTCTGAAGGTCACGGAATTTCTGGAGATAGGTCTTGAAAGTGAGGCTCTATTTGGTCATATCCAAGGCCTTAAACTTGGCCACGATGTCATAATCATCTTTCTTTTTTAGAAACTCAGTTCTGAAGGCTTCTTCGAACTCTGCCCATGTGGATGGCTGAGGCCTCAATTCCTTCCACCAAAGTAGAGCCTTCCCGGCTAGATATCCAACTACCAACTGGATGCGCCTGCCCTGCAAGTAGGGGTGAAAATTGAAGTGGACCTGCCATTTATGCAGCCAGATATCCACAACCTCATCCTTATGTTCCCCTGAGAATTGCGCTAGGGTAATCTTAGGACCAAGAACTGAAGCCATCGCATCCATGTGGGTCAGGGTCTGAAGCTAGGATTGCATGGCAACAATTTGCTGGAACAACTGGTCATGGTTCGAATTTAGGAGCACAAACCTTTCATCCAATCCCGTGAGGAATTGGTTGAAAGAGTCCTTTGTTGCCACATCCTCATAAACATCATAGTTGTCCGCTTTCATATCTCGTTCAGACATAGGGGAGGGTTGACTTGAATTAGTTATATTCTGATCCGCCGTAGGGAGGTTGCTTGCATCAGCCAAGAGGGAAACCAATAAAGGAATACCCAAAAGGAGAAAAAGCAAGACCTGGAAGGTTTCGAATGAAGAGAGTTGTCCTGGCGCCCAAAGTGAAATCGGCCTGTTGAGCAACCACCAAACGGGGATCAAACCTTGGAAAGCACGCTGGATTGACTGTGCCAAGTCCTGAGCTCTGTTGACGAATCAGCATAGAGCTGACACACTCCAAGACTCCAGCCACTCAGTAAATGGTAGCGCCAACAGCTGTGAAATGTATGGCCAATCAACAACAAATGGGATGGCGAAGTAGCAGCAACGAGGTGTAGGAAGAATGGTGCGATGGGATGGCAGGAGGCAGGGAGGTTCTATTTAAGCGAAAATTCAAGACTAGAAGAGGCTGGAGCACCTGCGAATCAAGGGCTACTGCCAACGAATTAAAGATGCCTGGATTTGAACGCAAATCTCATGGGCTTTAATCCGAATCCCTAGCTTTTGAAATGCAAGGCCAGCCAAATCTAGTGGCTTGCTTTTAGGGTTTTCTTGGCAGAAAAGCAAAGTTGCTTTTTTGCCTTCTCCATCAAAACTGACGGAGATTTCCCTCATCTCTCAGGATAGGTGCAAGCATGCCCATGCACTTTTGGGATTTCGTTAAAGAAATCCTCACCCTGGCGCTCTTCTCCCTATCAATACATCTCCTACCAGGAGGAATCAGCTTCCAAACACTCCCAACGAAATTGGCATGCCCTTCTTCTACAAATTCGCATCTCTCTCTTCATCAAATTGCTATTCTACCTCCCAATCAGGCACTAATCCAACCTAACTCATCCTCCCTCACATGGAAATCACAACTTCCCTACCTGCTGACGAAAAAGTTGAATTTCTAGCCACCCAGTGCAAAAAAAGAAATCTGCACTTACCTGGAAGATCCCTTCAGAATTCGCAATTACCTCCAGAATTCGCCATCCAGGAGTGGCTCTGACACCAACTGATAGGACCACGATTGCTCTTGGAAATCCGGACCTGCACACAAGCACAAACCACCGATCATAGAACCACAAAGAGAGGTGCACGCATGCTCACCACCCAACCATGATGCTCATGCGTCTAGGACCCGTAGAATCCGAGCATCCCCCCGAGCCACAGGCTGGGCTGCTGGCATGAACATCTGCATCCAACCAGTCCACAACCTCCTGGCGTCCCATACCACTAGAACGCGCCCATAGGGCCTCAGGCCTGCGCCGGGAATCCGGGCTATGCTAGAAAGCAGGTGCGCGTCCGCAACACGAACCAGCAAGGAAGAGCTAGATCTGCTCTGACTTGCATGACTGAAAACTGAACCCCTGGGCCCCTGCCTAGTACCACTAAAAATAGCTGGAACCCTCACTCGTCCGTTGCCCTTGCAACCCAACCTGGAGGGAGGCCATACCAAGCAGGGCAGTAAGCCTTAGTGAGGCCCCTTTCAGCCCCTTATATAGGCTGCCAGGGGAGGCTCTTTGGGCCAGGAAGGGGCTGACTAGCACGTCGGCCTGCTAGCCTAGACCAACCAGAAAAGTCGACCAGGTTGCAGCCCTTCCAGCTACCTATAAAAAGGGGCCTCTTGCCCCCTTCATTCCTCATCAGTGACAGCAACCACTGAAGCCCTCAAGAGGCAGCACAAAGCAGAAGTAAACTTGTAGGAGAGTTCCAAATCATAGCCAGCCCCTTGCTGGATATCTTGTGCTCCTGAGCTAGGTTTTGCCCACTATTTGGTGGAGGAAAATCTGAGTTCTCTCTCATATTCTCTCTCTTGTATATGCTGTCTATAATCTATCTGTTGAGTGAGGTTCTAGTGTGTGGTCTGTCCAACATGTCGATGAGAAGGCCCGGTGCTGGTGATGGAGGCTCAGTGTCACCTCTTTTAGCTGCTTTTCAGTGTCTAATTGCCACAGAAAAGACACAGATTGAGGGACCACAGTGGGGACCCCCACCAGTAGGCTAAATTTATTCAACACGCTCCAACTGGGTTTGACCAGCACCAAAGTGAAGAAGGACTGAGGACTGGTTCGCAGTACAGCTTCAGCAGAAATGATCGAGTGCCCAAGGAAGGTGGCAAATCCAACCTTGGAAGAAGAAATCAATTTGGCCAAGGAATGCTCTCTTATTTTTAGCCAGTGGAATATTGCTTCACCAGAATGTCATTCTCAACATGATGGATGCAGCTTGCAGCACCAAAGTGAAGAAGGCTTGGTCCGCAGTACAGCTTGGGCAGAAATTATTGAGGAGTGCCCAAGGAAGGTGGCCAGATCCAACCTTGGAAGAAGAAACCAATTTGGCCAAGGAATGCTCTCTTATTTTTAGCCAATGGAATATTGCTTCACCAGAATATCATGTTCAAAGGGAGGAAGGCACCATCAGGAAGCTCTTAAAGAATATTGAGTTTCAGATGATTGATCTTTTGAGATGCTATTTTTAGCCAGTGCCCAATGGATGAACTGGCCAGGAATTTTTGCAATAACAGGCTTCCCTCAACCTAGGAGCATAGAAGAGACATGGAGCTGCTCATAGCTTGGGTGGTGCATCAGAGCTCAATTGTACTTTAAATTTTCCCTATTATTAGTTTTAGTAAAAGGAGAACTTAAGGCTGCCATGCCGAAGAGTTTGAGAAAGCGAACACTTCACTCTAAAGGTGCACTGAAAGGCACAATTTGTAAAAGGCCTTTTTTGGAAATCAAAGATTTTTTTATTTTTATTTTTTTCTCATCTTCTCATAATTTTGTTTAAAGTCGCTTACAAACTCCCTTATTAACTTTGTTCTTTCGCTTGTCTTATAAGAATTGTAATAAGTAAGATTGGATGTATTCTAGTCTTATGAAGGTATATAATTTTTGGAAATCAATGATTAAAGACTCAGGCCTCTATGACGCACTAAAGCAACCTGCAATGAGGAGGGCTTGGAAAGCACTAAATCACATGTCCTACATTTTGCATGCATGTGGAACAATTACTTTCACCTCACATCTCTTGCTCCCCCCAGCGCCCCAGCTCCCCGCCCCCCCCCCCCCCCAAAAAAAAACCCCTCTCCCCCCCCAAACAAAACTCCTCTCTCCTGCAACAACTCACCTCACATCTCTTGCTCCCCCCAGCGCCCCAGCTCCCCGGCCCCCCCCCCCAAACAAAACCCCTCTCTCCTGCAACAACTCCCAGGATTGAGCCTCCTTGCTCCAAGCTATCTGCCTGCCTGCTCTCCCTCATATGAAACACCAGCCTGCCAGGCTTTTTCCATCCTTTCTCCGGCAGCTCGTGATTCTACTTGAAGGACAAGCCTCTCCCCACATTGCTGATTCTAATCTATATGCTGCCCACACAATCTACTGCTCCAGCTCATCTGCTCGTTGCCCAGAAGTTTGCTCCAGCAGCTCATTTGCATGTTGTCCAGAAAATCTGCTGCTCCAACAACCTATTTTTGCCCCTACCTCTCGTTTTGATCAGGCACCCTATGCCAGGCTCTTTCTGCCCCCTTGTACCATTCAGTCCAAGCCAGTTTTGTCACTAGGAACGGACTGCCAGTTTTGTCACTAGGAACAGTTTGACATTACTTGGTGTTCCCCTTCCTCTTCAGCTGCTCCAAAAGTCACCTTCAGCTTCATTCCCTGCCATTGGTTGTTCTCTGATAAATGCTCCTGCAACAATGGACCTCTTCCATGAGTCAGTGGTGAACTAGGTCATCAGAGAGGACCTCCTACATCTCCACATGTACAGGACCTGACTTTGCTTTTGGTACTCAGGTTCTACAGATATCACTACCTGCCGATCTCGAAGGAGGGCTTTATCAATCCCCCTGGCTATACTTGAATTTATCTCCCACATGCATTGAGGATCTCAAAAGGGCAGTTTCAAGTATCCTCTCATTGGCTTTGTATTGAGACAGGACTGAGCAGAGGGCACCCCATGCAAGAGACAGGTCTGCACTCTAGGTGACATGCAGGAAGTTGAGACAGAGGAGGCATTCAGATGCCTTCTGTGCTATGAGATCCATGGACAGCATCACTGTCTCTTCAGGAACAGATTTGGACCACTCAGAAATTTCTTGGTCCATCTTGATCAACAACGCGTGGTGACTTTCCTCCTTGAGGCCTAACGACATAGAAACATACTCCTTCGAGTGTAGAGTTGAGAGTAGGAGGGCTTGACATGAATGTGTAAGAGTATAAGTTCATACCATGGTCTGAAGGGATGTTAAACTCTGGTTTATACCCATCGTGGTGTCTATGGTCAACTGTGAGTGACTCTCATGAGATTGAAACTGCATTATTTGTTGTGTCTTCCAACATACAAGTTTGGGCGCATTCATACATACATACATGCATGCTCGATAGAGACTAAGAATGCATAGTCTCAAAGTCTCGGCCAAAGTTGTGGTCTCTATCTCTGGCCCTGCCTCTATCTGGAGTCAATGGAAGGGCGTCTGGAGCTGGCACATAGCTATCTGTACAGCGTGCGAGAGATGGATCTACAGGTATCCAAGAGTCTGAATGAATCTGTCTTCGGTCAGACGTAGGAACTGGTATCTGTAGACGGCCATTTTGGTGCCATGAGGCTGCACTGGGGATACCCGAAAGACTCCCACAATGTATTATAGGAGACTCTGACTCTACCTTTCCTTCTCTCTCTCCTTCTCTTCCTCTTCTCCTGCTCCTCTTCCTTCTCATCATCTCTCTCTTCTAGCATCTTTTCCATGCTGAAACCAACAGGCTGTGCTATTGCACCATACTCTTAGACTGACCCTTCTGCTTCCTTCTACCTTCTCCTTAGGTGAAGCCGATGTCCTGGTTGGCTGCAGAATATATTTATGACTGTCAGATGGACAGCACAACAAGTAGCATGTGTGCTGCAGCACATATATGGCATAGATCTGGCCCTGGAAGAGAGCACAGATGCATGTCAGAGGTTATGGAGAACCATGCCAACATTTTTGCTACTTTAGAGCAGCTCAAGGTTCTCTATCATGATATTTTCAGCACCCAGACCTATGGTGGCCACGATCCTTATGGTGACTTGTCAAAGACGAGCTATTACATAGGGATGTCATAGAAACAGTCATTCTTCAGATTTGACACAGTACAAATTCATGGCGTTTGATAAGCATGTTGAGGAAGGAGACAGGCAACATCCCACACATCCAGAAAAACAAGATAGAGAGCTCCGATGACATGAGCTAGGGGCCCAAGTAGAACACCTTCCCAGTGTTTCATGAAGTCCGAAATAGTCTCCCCACATCCTGCTTTAGACCCATTTCCCTGCCAGAGGAGGTGCCATATAACTCATGAGTTCATCCGACTTCTTGCAGATACGGCAACTTATATCCCTGAACAGACACAAACATGAGTCAATTTGCAACAGTCATTTACGCACTTATCACGATACTCTCATGAGAATCATCATACTCACAACTCACGAGACATGATAGGTCTTTTTATTTCAATAGAAATTTAAGTCCCTGTGTCACCTATATTCTAGCCACCATCGTTTTGTATTCTGCCATTGTTAGCGTGGAAGAAATGTTCCCTTTAGAGCATTACATCATTTTTTGTCTCATAGACCTGCTCTCTCGCTCTCCGTGTCTGTGCCACGTACATAGATGCACATCTCTCCACTGAACGGTTGTACCATACACAGCAATCTCAGCTTCAGGCCCAAGACACATCTTGGGAGATGTTACTAATCTGGCAGCTTGGCATTCTACGAAAGCAGAGTGCTCCCGTGCCATGATACACTTCAGCCACAAAAGCCGACAGCCATTTTATCGTCATGAGATTCCCAGGTAGCACAGGAACTTTCCTGCAGATCTAAGGCCAGAATTTCCTTGTTGCTACTGGTCCATATTGGCACCACTCCCCTTCTACCTGATTGGTTTCGCCACCAGGGACTTTGTTGGTTGCATGTATAATATTGCCTGCCTCAGATGCTATAACCAATGGGCCAAGCGTTGTACAACTAAGGCAGGGTTAATATTCTGAATTCCTTACCTTAAAAACTATGCCTCAGTTGGTCAAAGTACTGCAACTGAGGTTAAAACTCACTTTGATCAACGACACTTCACATCACTCAAGATGGTTGTACGCAACAAAATTAGAACCTGAACTGCCAGCCATTCTATGTTGAATCTGTAGAACAGCGAGCATCTATGTTTTCTAAACCATCCTTTATCTTCAATGAAACGTTAACAATTCCTGAAAAAAAATATGCAGGCTGCTCCTTCACAAATTATGAGATCAACCAGCCTACTTTAATCTATTACGACTTGGTTGAAAAAATGGCTAATTTGTCACGATTCCAAAATTTTCGCAAGCCTTCAATACTCACATATACCTTTTCAAACACAAGAAGAATACCGTTCAAATTCTTGCTACCCTTGGATTTTCAAATGATAGAATAATCACCTGTCGTGCGAGTGCTTCCACATACACCTTTCCATCCAAAGTATGAGCGAATCGAATACCTAGAGGTTTGTCAACGGTAACCACGTACTCGCTTAGATTCATCTTGTACGTATTGCTGACGCCTACAGCAGCCCCTCCTGCATCTTGGTACGCTGCTCGTACTACGCCTTCATAATTATCGCACCCTTTCCTTGCTACATTATTTGTAGCCAAAGGCCATTGCCTGCTCCAGCATTCTTGCCCATTCAGGTTGAAATCTGACCTCGAAGGACCCCAACTTTGCTCATATGAACTACAAGGCTGCAGCTTTTTAAATCCTAGAGCCCATAAAGGAGGGGCTTGATTACGGATGCTTCTGATTGGATTGGAGCAATAAATTGTCTTGTCTCGTCTTCTTAGACCCGCCGACGACAAACCAAAGGGGAATTTTAGAAGATGATATTTAAAACAAAGTTTGGTGCTATCCGAGATCTGTGATGTTCTTAATTGCGTCACCGGTAGACCCCTTGACGTATTATGAGACCCAAAGCAGGGTGGAGTAGACATGTTTTTGTATTTTTTCAAGGACTCAAGTTGAAGGCAGGCACCAAAGGAGTGCTTCTGTTACACAGCCGGGAATCCCAGCTCCAATCGACCAATCGTAGGGGTCTCTTCAGCGATGAGACAAAATGGCGATTACGTTAATCCAGCTGCTTGGAAAGGTCGTCGCTATTATGGCCAAAGCAAGAGCACACATAAAAAGCTCAAGGCGTGCTGAAGGCCCATTTTGCGAAGTGCTTGAGGTAGAGAAATTTCGATGAAGTATTTCACCTGCTGATATCAACCAGAAATGAGCCAGACAATCATCATCTAGGAAAGAAATTCGTAGACCACTTGTGAGAGCAAATGAGAAAAAAACATCTGAAGACGACTAATAAAAATCGCAGGTGGATGAACCGTGCTTCAAACAATATCTTACGACCGGAGCTGGTAACAGCAAAGGTACCATGGACAAATAGGAAATGGCTGCGCAAAAGACCCAAGAGAAAGCTAAGCTGCAGGAGCAAGCGGCGAGTCATTTCATACACTGTGAGCTTTGCTACGTGGCTTGGAAATGAAAGCTTGTCGGAAGGTGCATGCTGCTGTCACGCAAGGGAAGATTTTATGCACTCGAAAAAAAAATCACAGCTTCCCAATATATATTTTTAATATTTCGTGTAGAAAAATTTAGGTTGCATAAAATCAAAGAGCATAACACGAGCCAAATTAGCAATTATTAATGGCATAAAAATGAACCATGAAGTCATAAAATGAACCTAAATTACCACTTGTTTATGCGCATACACATACTCGTAAAATGAACCCAAATTACCTGTTATTAATCGACACAATGACTTAAATAGTGTTGAATATTACAAAGAGCCATGGAGTGATGTATAGTCTCATGTTGGCTCCAGTAGTCAAGGGAATGTAGACAAAATGCGCCAGACATCACTGTCACTATGCCTGAACTAGGAGTACCCGCAGTGTGTCCCTTCCCCTTGGGGTCCTGATCATCGTGCTCTTGGCTGGGTACATCTCTGTCCGAATCACTCTGGGTGGTCTACTCGAGCGAAGATTAAATACCGAGGAGCAGCGGGCAAAGGGTGTTCATCTATACGGACTTGAGCAAGAAGCATATCGAAAGAGAAAAATATATTGCTAACATTCATGGCAATGACTGAGGAAGGTGGGACCATTGCTGGCCACAAAGGGTGAGAATGTCCATAATCCATGCCTCTATCTGGAAAGGTGTGACCCATTATACAGACGGTTAGTACGTCCCCTCTCGTAGCATCCTAAGCAAACACCTCTCCAAGCTCGCCCCTAGCCTACAACCCATTTTGTATTTCCCATGCATGAAGGATCTCTCAAAAATGTTTAAAGTGGTATACATGACTGTTGATGTTGTCTCGATGTTGTTAACATCATCCCTGACATACCCCTTTGCTGAGTGTAGTTTTTCATGTAGTAGCCTAGCATTCCATAAAAAGTATGGAGATTTTTTTGCTTCAAACTCCTAGACATCATTGTCCCACCTTGTCCTAGCCTATATTTTTGGGTAAGTTTATTTGCAGCTTGGATGCTCCTTGCAACAATTCGACAAACCATGTGCACATGAAGATGATAAAATGATCCCCCCCCGGTCTCAACTGAGCACAAGCCCACTATACATGAAACGGACAAGAATCATTCAGTGCCAGGAAGCACACCGAGGACTCTATCCCCCCCCTCACCTATGGTCACATTAAGCTCAAGAACTCTCAATATCTCCACTTTTGGAGGTCGATTTTTGAGGCCTTCCCCTTGGTCTTTTTGTATCGTTACAAGCATAATTTAAAAATCCAATCAATTCATTTCATATAGGAAGGTTAATCCTAAAAAAATGTTCCCTATTTTGCTATAGTACACACAATTGATTATGTCTATCTAATTAATATTATAAGGATAATGACTAAATTAAAAAACAATGCTAGTGGCAAAGAATCATCCCTTTCATAAACTAAATTTATTTAGTACTACTGAACTATGTTACAACATGCTAGCACTGAAGCAAAAGGTCACAATGAATTTAACTTTTAAGCACTCCTATACATACTACTCTAAACTTTCGAGTATGTCCCCACAATAAAATGTTCAAGTGTGTCCTGCCTTAGCTCTACATGCCTTTTAGTATGTAGGGCTAGTGAGCATGTCGTGGCACTTTGGAGTTATGCTACTTCAATTAACACTAGCCTATGCAATGCCCAATTTTGATCACCTATCTAAGGATTGGATGAAACTTACAAGAGAAGTCAAATTGAGAATGCAACAATGGCTTATTTTGAACGCAACAAAGCAAAGAGCATTAGTATTTGCAACAACCTAGAGAGCTGAATGGAGCGATTTAATAATCAAATTATACCTGAAAGAATTGCTACTGAGCTATTTTATTACTTGACCCAAAAACTTGCACTCTAAGCTAAAGACTATAACTAGAAAAGCATGTGAATAATCACACTTGCAACAACTAGACCCAGTCCCCATTGGTGATTGATGGTTGCTTTCGAAAACTCGCCATCTCAGCACGTAGTCCCCCTTGACATTGAAAATTTGAAATTTGACATACCATCGTCACAATAACCATTTGTCCCACAAACTCAATCATTAACAGAGTCAACCATTTAGCCACCATCAATCCATGGTTCTATTCACTCAAAAAGAATGAAGAGCACGGTCACATATAGAATCATCAAACTCTTTTTACATGTCTGACATCACTGCCTTAGCATCAATACCACAATCTACTTCTATGTTTAAAAGAATAACAAATTTCACACGTTTGACATCTATGCATTTGCATCAATACCATGGTTTACTTCTCCATTTGAAAGAACAACAAACATTTGTTGATGTCGGTTCGCCTCCTCACTGCTTCACTATTGGTTTGCCTCCTCACCTCGTACTAACGATCGACAATGGTTTGAAGTCCTCTTCTTCCTTGTTGTCGAGGGACAAGTGCCTACAACGAGCAAGGGCTGTTATTTTCTCCCATCACCCAACACTCTCCTTGCCAGCACCTTACCCCTGATGGTCGTCAAATGGTCCTCTCTCACCCTTTTGGCGGACTACTCTCTCCTACACTCTTCCATGCCGAATGTCATGCAAGACTTTGCTACACTCCTTTGAATCATGTTGTATCTGGAAGTATCAGAATGATGTGGTGAGACAATGTAAATGAGCCAATAGACATGGCCAGATAATGTAAATGAGCCACTATCAATTTTTATTGCTATTGGACATTACCATTATTCGAGATGGGGACCTTTGTATTGAAAACGTTATGTCTTTAATTGGGCCGTGACAGCAATATCTAATGCTTAAATTCATTTTTCAAGGGGAGGGCTCAAAGATTAATACTATTGGCATTGCCTACATTTAATATCAAGGGAGACATAAAGAATAGAGTTTGAGCTATTGAAGAACAAGTAGGAGATCCTATCTATGTACAATTTAGTTATTTGTAGCATTTCCTTGTTATTTTCATGACTTCTATTGGTTTTTTGAGATTGTCACTTCAATCCATTTCCCATTACCCAATATTAAATTCACATAATTGCACAATGGTCTAGGGGTACTTTTGGCACTTCAATAGGTGTGGAGGATTGCTATCCTATTTAATGATGGTCCAATAGTACAATTATGTATATATAGGGTGCTTTGATAGATGTTGAGTGTTTTTGGCTGATAAGGTTGAGTCAACATTTTTATGGCATGCTACTAGTTTCTTTTCTTCAAGGATACATTGATTTCTAGCAGTAAAAGATACAAAAGTGAACCTAGAAACTAAGACTCAAAATAAGTGAACCTAAAACTCTTGAAAAAGAACTTGTAACCTAGGACAAGTGAATTTAAAGTCAATGAACCCTAGGGGTGTGATTTTTTTGTGAGTTTTTTGTCTTGAGCTTTCTGGGTACTCCCCAAATTTGGTGAGTGTTTTCAACCAAACCATATAAACTAATAACATCTCTAATGTATAAAACTAATTACATATCTGCCACTGCGATGCACAATTGATTGTAGATTTTGGGACTAGTAATACCAAGTCTTGATATAAAAACCAAAACTTTATGAAGGATGCAGAATTATGCAATTTCGACATCAAGAAATGAGCTCGGAACACACCAAAACCCCTAAAATGACTATAAACATGGATACTTTCCAATGACTTCTCAATATGTGTCCTGCCTGGAAGGGCACTTTTCAAGCCCATTATTCATCTGCGCTAGAACTTGTGCTAGTGCAAATGAAAAATGGGCTTGAAAAAATTTCATCTGTGCTAGCATCTAGTCCTACCTGGAAGGGCACTTTTCAAGCCTAGTGCAGATGAAAAATGGGCTTGAAAAGTGCCCTTCCAGGCAGGACACATATTGAGAGGTTGTCGAAAAGTACTAGCGCATATGAAAAATGGGCTTGAAAAGTGCCCTTCCAGGCACAACACATATTGAGAAGTCGTTGGAAAATATCCATGTTTACACTCATTTTGGGGGTTTTGGGGCGTTCCGAGCTCATTTCCGATGTCAAAATTGCATAATTATGCATCCTTCATAAAATTTTGGCTTTTATAAGGGATTTGACATACATTTCCTATTGTTTTTGCAAATTATTTATCATTGACGCAATGAGGTTATGTATGCATTAGGGTAGCATAATCCATTTATCCATTTCTACAATTGGCATACACGTTGATGGGGGAAAATAAAATATAGATGGAGATGATGCACGAGTATGGGATATTTCATTAGGCAAGAAGATGGACTAGTATTGATCCTAGAGGCCCCCAAATCCAATGTATGAGAAATATATTGTGTGTCTTTAATGCATATCCATATAACATTGAGGGTCTAGTTTATGTGGTGCATTGCATATTTGAGTTGTTGGTTGTAGGAGGGACATGTTCATGATGTGAGTGGTACATGTGTCTTGAGTTTATATGGTTTGGTTGAAAAAGCTCACCAAGATTCTAGGAGTGCCCTAAAATCTCACCAAAATATTTTCCCCGAACCCTAGACAAGTAAAACATAAAGTTGTAAAACTCTAAAACTAGTGAATCCAATATATAGAATTATGAACTTGTAACGCACTATCCTCAAAGTTCAAAACAAGTAGATATGGAACCTAGAAACTAGAAGCCAAAATAAGTGAACCTAAAGCCCTTGAACAAGAACTTGTAGCCTAGGACAAATGAATTTAAATTCAATGAACCTTGGATAAGTGAACAAGGAAGTTAAGAAAACTTTGAAACTAGTGAATCCAATATATAGAATTATGAACTTGTAACACATTATCTGTGGGGGTTAAAGGTCACTGTGCCTTTATCTCGGTTATGTACAATACTCAAACACATATATAAACGAATGAAAAAGAAGATTAGGGTGTTTTGCACCCACTAAAAACTTGTGTGACTCTCTGTTTCTCTCTCTCCCTCTTCCGTTGAGAGCACTCTCAACTGGTATCAGAGCCCAGGTGATCTAGCTGAGTGTGCGTGAATGCCTGGAAGCTCAACAGCTCTGTGGGAGGAAGGAGTAGCTCTGTGGGAAGCTTTGTGGGTGATTTTACTTGCATCTGAGTGCGCAGAGACCTTAAAGGAACCTTTGGAAAAGTCACTTTGGTTTTGCGAAGTGGTTTTGAGAGCCTATTAAGTGTTTTCAAAGAAAAAGTCATTTTTAAAAGCTTTTCCCTGTTCTGTTCGATGATAGAGACTCTATATTGACTTGTAGAGGCAACCATTGTCTGCTTTTGGTGTCCATTTCACTTAATGAGCTTGGAAACACCTTCATTCTTGAATTTGGGATCATTTCGTTGGATTTCTGACTCACTGTGTCAGTTTCAACGTTTTTCTGCCCGAGTGTTGGAACTCAAGTTTGGAGCAACCATTTGCAGATCTGTCAGTTCCAGTGGGGAGCAACCACTTGTAGATCTGTCA
Source organism: Dipteris shenzhenensis (assembly GCF_047967505.1). NCBI lineage: Eukaryota > Viridiplantae > Streptophyta > Polypodiopsida > Gleicheniales > Dipteridaceae > Dipteris > Dipteris shenzhenensis. The sequence continues at coordinate 25,573,785 of NC_141628.1, read as the reverse complement.
ATTCCGGTGGACTCAAGAGGTCCTAAAACTTCTATATTGCTCATCATTCGCACTCCAGTGGAGTTCACAAATAGTTCAGTTTCCAAAAACATTTTTCAGTCCGTGTGTTGGACCCAGTGATTGGGACCATGGTTTCCAAAACGGTTTGTCCCATTGCGTTTTGGATGCCTAAAAACCCCTACTTGTCAGTTCTTACACGATTCGGTGGAGTATTTTCAGAGTTATAGATCTCTGTGCATTTGATTTCGTCTCTCTGTTATGCATTTTTCATTCTAAGGTTTTGAAACCTTAGATTTATGCCACATGGCAATGGATAAGTGTTGATTCCCATTTCTCACTCATCGGTTGGGATTTTAGAGTTCTAGCAGAAGAGAGATATTTGCATATTGTCTTGCTGAGTCCGATTATGCAATGGCGCCCATGTTTTGAGGCATCTCAGGTTCTATTTTTAGTAGCAGTCATTACCGTGGGACCATGATTTCTTGAGCATACCTTATGCAAATCACTCTGGTTGCAGTTTGAGCCATGTGCGCTCATTCGTGGTGTGCATTGGGTCGCAGTGGATGATTTATAGGCCATTTGGATGCATTGCAATCCTTACTGGATGCGTTGATAGGCCCAGATTGCCTTGTGGGATGCTATTTTTTATGGACGCTTTGCACATGGATGCTATTTTATGTTGAGGAACAGCTTTGACACATTGCAGGTGATGCACTGATAGTCTTATGCTCTCTTGGATGAGATATTATTGATGCATATGCCCATGGACGGTGTTTATGCTTGAGCCATTTGGCACTTATTGGCATTTTGGATTGCCATTGTAGTTGGCATTTTCTTTTGGGCCAGATTTGCTCATATGGATGCATAGTACATGCACATGAGCCAGCTATATCTTTTGATGCTTTGAGCTTTGAGTTTTGGTGATATTTCACTCTATTATGGCATACACATTTGGGTACACCTGGTATTTGGTGTGATTCTCTCTTGCAAGCACTAGCATTTGGGATTTTGCTTTATTTGCATCATGGCATCCTCTTCCATGTCTGAAAAGGAGTTTTTCAAAATTAAAAAGTTTGATGGGACAAACTTTTCTTTGTGGAAAGAATAGATAAGGGATGTGCTTATTCAAAAGAAGCAGATAAAACCCTTACAAGGGATTATAGCTAAGCCTGCAGCGATGTCCACAGATGAATGGAATGAGTTAGATGCATTGGCAAAGTCTACCATTAGACTTCATCTTGGGGAGACAATTTATTTCACAGTAGTCACTGAAACGACTACAGAAGCTTTATGGAAAAAGCTGTGTGCTACATATGAGAAAGAGACTGCCTCAAACAAAGTCTATCTCATGAAGAGATTGTTTGAGCTGCACATGAAGGAGGAAGTATCCATAGCTTTGCACTTGAATGAATTTAATATCATTTTCAGTCAACTTCAAGCTCAAAAGCTGAATTTCGATGCGAAAATGAGGGCAATATTTCTCTTATGCTCATTACCATCATCGTGGAATACTTTCCGTACTGCTATCAGTAACTCTGCACCTGGTGGAGTATTGAACTTTGATGATGTGGTTGGTAGCTTGTTGGCCGAGGAGATTAGACGGAAGTCAATGGAAGGCAACAAGCAAGATGCAGCTTTAAATGTACAAAGGGGCATATCACAGTCCAGGGAAAAGTTTCAAGAAAGAGGGAAGTCCCATAGCAAGTCTAGGGCAAGAAACATTGAGTGTCACTATTGTGGCAAGAAGGGTCACATGAAAAAGGATTACTACAAGCTTAAAAGAGAGCAAAAGGATAAGAAAAAGAATGCAAATTGGGGTGCAAATCAGAAGGAAGAGAGTCTAAGGGAGGACAAAGGAAAAGTGAAGATCGAGGAGATCAATGCAGTCACACATGATAGTGACAATGACATTCTCTTCATGTCTAGTTTATCTGCAGAGTTGCTTACCACTTCAGATGATGCATATTCTCAGGATTGGATTTTGGATTCTGGTGCTTCATTCCATGTTACTCCCCATAGGGAATGGTTCTCCACTTATGACAGTGGAAAGACAGGTTGTGTGCATCTTGGAAATGACTATGCATGTGACATAGTGGGAGTAGGTGACAAAGTTTTCTTTTGCAAATGGGTCTGCATTTATTTTGAAAAATGTGAGACATGTGCCTAAGCTGACCAAGAGTCTCATTTCAACGGGTCAGCTAGATGATGCTGGTTGTAGTGTTATACTCTTTATATATCAAGAATATGGAGCATTTCTATCACAATCAAGGAATATCATTTAAGGGAGATACTTAGTCATTCCTTAGTCTTGTGCAATTGTAATGGTGAAGCATCTAGAAGTATGCATTCTTCTTGATTGACAATTTGTGGATTGTTTGAATCTTTTGAATTATATATGGTGTTCAAGAATGTTATAGAAGGAATACTTTTAAATATCCTTAAGATGTAATGATTAAACTTGTGTCTGAAAAAAAAAATTGATATCTAGATTTGACATTGTTCAAGTTAGTTATTTGTAGTTGCAACACAATTGGCAATAAAAGTGTCTACAAAAGCATTATCCTTAGCCTTTAAGAGATATCAATGTATAATTTAGACTTAAATCTTACTCTCTCTCAAACCATCACCCATGAGAAATATTGCAATTCTTGATATCAATGGCAATATTGTTATAATTTGTTTTTGGAAATAAATAAACTCCTAACTTTGGCATGAACTCAAACTTGCCTTATAGGGCCGAACTAGGATTGGGTGTGGCCATATTTTATGAAGCACATATGTTACTATGTTTCAAAGATTATGTCCTCAATGTGTTTTTAATTGAGATCATTAAACCATTGCAAACGCTATTTTGCATGCAATGTATGTAGCCCAGACTATATAAGATATAACCGTTTATTCAAAAACATCAAAATTTTGTTCTACACATATATGCAAGCTAGTGTTCATTTAAAAGTGCATTACTTGATCTTTCTTGAAACTAAAGGAGAAAAATGATTGACATCATTCATTATGGTTTAGAGTGCATGTAAAAATGCATTATTATTGCATGCACACATTCAAGATCACACTCCATAAGTTTTTGTATTTTTGTTTGAAACTAGAAATGCTTGAAAAAATGGACTCCACACGTCAAAACATTGTTTTTTTGTGATATTCATACCTCGATGTAATAGAAAATATATAGGCCATATATATGCAATGAAATTTGAACATATACAACATTATTTAACATTTTGTATTGCTTCCTTTTCCATGTAGAAGTGCAATGGGTCTCCTAGAACATGTCAAAGATGACTCGCATGTCATACCAATGTTCGTGTGCCATTTGGCATTTTGTTTCCTTCAAACATCTTAGACTTGAGCTTGTTAAACCCATTTAGGGGGCACAAAGAAGTCTAATTGAGAGGGGTATGGCTAGGTGCACTTGGGCATCATAGACCTGGAGACGGTATAGGTGATCAAGCAATGGAAGGAAGAATGGCGCATCCATCCTATTGAGGTACCCACGAGTATCAATGTAATGTATCCTTAACCATTGGCACTAGGACATGCCCGCAAAGATCCACTTCAGGCCTATCTTCTTCTTGAGGATACTCCAGATTTCCCTCCACCTCATCTGCCACCCTCAATGCTTCAATGAGTCCCATCTACCTATGCAAATAGAAGAGCTATTGATGATGACATGATGGAGCTCACAAATTGTCCAATTTTGAAGAATGGCTTTTCTACACCAGTTCTTAAGGATTCAATATCCATGCACCTTGGTTGGGCCAATAAGCAACCAAGCAACAGGCTTCTCCAAATGGCGGGTTTTCCCCTGGCCAATATCAAGTGCAGTAGGAAACTCTTGCTCAAACTCCTCATCCAGTTGTTTATCCTCTTTCTTTCTTATATTAGAAGATTCCTCCACAATTATAGTAGTGTCTTCAAAGTCTTCAATCTCCTTATCCTCTTCAACTCCAATTTCAACCTCTTTTTGAATCTCTAAATTTGGTGTTGATTCCACTTGCAAACTTCTCTTGCTACTTGTCCTTCCACCTCTCCTGCCTCCTCGTTCTCCTCTTCCACCTCTCCCCCTCCTCTCAGAAGTTCTTATTTTTACCATTCTGCCAACGTGACAAAAATCGGTGAGAAGAACTTATGATGTGATGGAGAAAGCAAGGCGAGGGAAGAAGGAGCGAGGCGAGGGAGGGAGGGACACAAAGAGGATACAGAGGTGAGGGAGGGAGGGACACAAAGAGGGTATAGAGGCAAGGGAGGGAGGCGAGGCAGAGGGAGGGAGGGAGGCAAGCGAGGGAGGGAGCCACACAGAGGGACAAAGAGAGGGAGGAAGGGAGTGAGGGAGGAAGGCGAGGTGAGGGACTCTGGGGAGCAAGGCAAAGGGATAGAGAGGGAGGAAGGAGTGAGGCGAGGGAGGGACACAGAGAGGGTACAGAGGCGAGGGAGGGAGGCGAGGCAGAGGGAGGGAGGCGAGGCAAGGGAGGGGAGCGAGGTAGAGGGAAGGAGCTCGTGACGGTTGCTTGTCACGAGCTCGCGATAGTTGGCAGCATATCACGACTGATGTAGGACTAACAATAAGAAATATCACAATGTCTCCATCTAGATCTTTCTAAAGGGAGTCATTATATGTAAACCCTTTATGTCGTTGTGTTGTAAACACAAGAGTGAGAGGCCTACGAACAGATATGAATAGCCTAAAGCAAGCTCTAGAGGCAAAAAAATATATTGAACAGGAAGGAATGTTTATTTTATCTACAACATTTCCAGATGGTGTTTCACAAGAGGTGACAGATGAAATTGAACAATCATGGGATTCTTGTTGGAGGGATGTAAATGCAGAATTTGAGGCACAAATTGTTGATGATGATGAATGGTCATTTTTGTCTCGAAAGATGTTTTTTGTGTGGGAGGGGAATCACTGTACTATTGCATGGATGTCTCTAATTGAAGAGAAATTCAAGACATCAAAGGCATGGCATATTCGAGTTTTAGCAAGTTTTATTACTCCAGAGAAAGAAACAGAAATGAAGCTAATAGCTGCTCTTCAAAGGTTCAATCTGTAAGTGCGAGTTCTTGCTTATATGTGTTACCTTTTTTCGTGCTTTTAATGGTTTTGTGAACAATTCTTAATATGTTTGAAGCTATGTATTTTTTATAAAAACAAATCTCAAGGATTATTTGTACAACACGAAGACAATCTGTTCATGTAATGAGAATGAGTACTTATCACTATTTTCTGAGGAAGAAAAAAAGACACTTGAAAAGCATAGGGCAAATGAATGCAGTAAAGGATCAAGTACTTGGTATCCTTTGACATCTCTGATGCTAGGGAGAATGGTATTTGCAGTAAGTTTCATACCATTAATCATGGATGTCTTTTGAATTATAACTAACTAATTCATTGTACTCATTCATTTCTTTGGAATATATTTTAGCCACTATACAAGCAAGATTATGAGGCAAAGCTAAAGGAACTTTAGCCAAATTTGAGTGTTCCTGATATGGAGAAAGCACTTAAAAGTATTCGAAAGAATGTGAATCTCAAGTATGGTCGAAATATGATCAAGGTATGGTTAATTTAATGAGTCTTAACATAAACTATTCAAGTGTTTTTTGAGATTGGTCATATGATGTTTGTTTACAAAATGATCAAGGTATGGGATATGCATGTATTATATGATTAAAAAATACAATTGAGTGTGATGATTGCATGTATTGTATATATGTAGATTCTGTCTATTGTCAAACCAACAAATGGTGAAGATTGGTTTAATATCTTATGGAGCCTCCCATTTGATGATAAATCATCCATTGTCACATTGGAAAAGTTGTATAACATCTAATAAACAAGTTATGGGATGACAAAAGCTGATAGAGAATTCATAAAGTGGATGGCGAAAGAGGCATGGATGGATCAGTTGCTTTGTGAATCTAAGAGGTTACTCTCTCAGGTCTTGGTTGCTAGTCAACAAGCTAGCTTTGTGCTTCCCCAAGATCCTATGTTGAGAGAGTATTTTGGGGAAATACAAGCAATGAACAGACTTGAACTTTATGAAGATTTAAGGAATTCAATGACTATTGCTACAGCTGCAAGAGGACAAATGGAGATGACGAGAGCATCTCGACGATTGGTATTTAGGTATGCAATACATGTTTTTTCCTTTTCAATTAAAAATCCATCCTTAAGTATTTCACTTTTGTAGTAAGGCTCTTATTGTATGCAGATTCTTGCAATCCTTAAAAGCTATTGGTAAGATTGAAAAATTGTTGCCCATATGTCGAGTATGGACAAAAATTTAGGACTTAAAATTCTATATGTACTCTCCAAACATGATAGAAAAATAAGGGAAGCAAGTACTCTCTGAGTGGGAGAGAAAGAACTACCCGTGGTGGCTCGATGTGAAAAAAGGATGTTGCAGGTAGAGCTATACACACAGCATAAAAAGGGAGAGATGGGTTCATCAAGCTCAAATATCTATGTGGATGACATCAGTAAAGAAGATTGAGGCTAGTGATTTGACATGAGTTTTTCCCTTCAAGCAATTCATTTTGCTTGTGATGCCCTAGTATTGAACATGCATAACTTTTCTGGTGTCTTGCACCTATTTCATTTGCTAGAGATGTAGTAATCATATTAAAGAACTATTAGTACATCATGTGAGTACCCACCATGAATATTAATCTCAATATCGCATATTCAATTTTGAGCATGTTGGTTTCATAAAACTTTTTCTATTTGCTAGAGATGTGACAATCATGTCATATCTTAATTAAGGTTTGCATGTCAAAACTATGAGTTGTGTACAAATGATCATCATGGTGAATTGAATCTTGAAGTATCTCCTTGATGCAACTAATAAATGTTTCAGCATAGATGCATGCAAATTTGCACCCTAAATTCTTCACCATGTGACTTGCAATCATTTCATCGATAAATCACTATCTATCATGATAGTATGAATGATGGATGATATAGGTGGAGGGTGTTGAAATGAAGTAGACATGAAAAGTAGTTTTGTGAATAAAGGGATCTTATAAGCCCTAAATACTATTGGAAAGAAATGTAATTAAATGTATATATCATCTTTGTGGGGTAGTTTTATGACTAAAGGGGGTGTGATGTTAGCGGCATCTTTGTGGGGTAGAAATGTATATAGTATCTTCTTGGGGTAGTTTTATGACTAAATGGTGTGTGATGTTATGTTAAAATTGTCTAGAAATCACAATATAGGCCATGCTCAGAAAAATGTGCTCAGACCAAGATGCTCAGAGAAAAGACATACCCCAACTAATCTTGCCTTGTATCTGTTCACAGAACCGTCTGCAGTGTGCTTCACCTTATAAACCCACTTGCAGCCAATTGCATTCTTGTCTTTAGGCAAAGGCACCAATTCCCATGTAGCATTTTCTTCCAAGGCATCCATTTGTCCATCCATGGCTTTCTCCCATTTTTCTTTTCCCATGGCTTGCTCAAAAGAAGTGGATTCTAGTTCATGTATCACTTTGACCATATAGGCATAGTGAATGGCTGTAAATCCATCATATTGAAGCCTATCCACAGGATACCTAGCTCTAGTAGACCTGTGCAAAATAGGCTCACGATCAGGTGCTCTCAAAACATCCCTTGTCTTCCTTACTCTTCAAAGAAATACCCACTTGTGTGCACCTTAGAAATACCTCTCAAGATATCCCAAGTGATCAATATCCAAGGAATACACACAAAAATCACCTAACTAAATTGCAATGAATTTAGTGATGTAATCTCTGAAGGTTTCCACCATAAACTTTTGAAAAGTGGACGGGGCATTCCTCAAGCCAAAAGGCATCACTTTGGTAGAATAAGCACCCCACTTTCTAATAAAAGCAGTCTTGGATTTTGATCTTCAAGAGCCACTATAATTTGATTATACCCACTATAGACATCCATAAATGAGTTAAGCTCGTGGCGTGTAACTTGATCTAAAATTCCATCAATAAAAGGTATGGGAAATTGATCAAAAACTATTTGAGCATTTAATTTCGGATAATCCACACAGACTCAGTGTTTGCCATTTTTCTTAGGATGACAACAACTATGACATGAAAAATACAATCACTTCAGTCTATGGCATATATAAATCCAACTTGTAATAGTTGATCCAACTCAGCTTTTATTGCTTGGCATAATTGGGATTCACTCTGTACCTTTGTTGCCCTATTGTCATATAGAACCTAAGATATCTTATGCTGACATAGTTCAAGAGGAACTCTTCTCAAATCTTTATAACTCCATGCAAACACATCCTTATACCTAACAAATAGATCTCTTGTCAGTTCGAGCTGCTCGATAGATAGGTTGGTATTTACCACTACCATAGCTGGGTGCTCTTGTGTTCCTAGATTCAACTCTTATGTAGGTTCCAAATGGCTTATGCAAAATCAACCTAGGTACATCTTGTGATCAACCAGGCTTGCATAGACTTGTCATCCAGAATTGTACTCAACTGATTGATAAGAGCTCTCATCCTAAGCACAAAGTCTTGGATGGACTTGCATTTATTCTGCTTCAGCTCACTTAACTTTGTTCTCATGTCCTCTTTATTAATCTCCTATCAGAACTGCCAAAAGAAAGCTTTCAACATAGCATACCAATCAAGGAATTACCCAATTGAGAACTGATTGAACCACCTTTGAATGTTTGTAATTAAGATACATGGAAAATAGTACATATACTCATCATCCATGGTTGCACCATTGATATGGCAGACACATAGAAAACTTTGCAAGTGATTGTAAGTATCATCATAGTCTGTGCCCCTAAAATTTTGGAACTTTACCTTGATGTTGGAGCTAGACTTGAATTTTTCCACCCCAAAACTCGAGTAGGTGGGTCTTCTGCTTGGAAGAACTAACTCGCTCACTCCCCATCTTTTGTTCACCATCATTATGAGGTCACAATAGACTCATGACTCAGTTGGTACTATCTCTAGGTCTCAAGGGTATAACTTGACGTATACCTATCGGGTGAATAGGTTCTTGTGTGTTGTGAGAGAAACTCGGGCAAACTATCTTGGCTGTTCTTCATTCACCTCAAATTCATGGTGGTGTCTCTCTTCTTCAAAAGCATGTCTATCTTCATGTCAATGGATTCTTTGTCCATTTGTCGTAGTAGCCGAATCTTTTGGCTTCATACCTTCCTAGGTGTATTCGTTCAGGTATGATAGCTGAGTATCACCAAAGACATTCTCTTTGAGTTGGGCTTTGCATTCATTTTGTTGCATCATCGAGGAGATGGCCATCCTTCAAAATCCAAACTCTCCGTAGATGAGTGCTCGAATTCCATTTATTAGGATGGGCCTTCACCCACCAATCTTCTTGGATGCCTTAGCCTGACATGATCATTCTAAGCTTCTGGCTTTGCATAGTATTCAAATTTCACCCCTAGGGTAGCATAGCTGAGTCTCTATTCTTGTTCTCATCATTTTTGTTGGACAGTTGCCCCTGGCAGCCTCCTTCGGGCATTGAACTCTGGTTCTGAGACTGCTTCACCTCACACAGTTGGATGTAGCCACTACCTCTGGCTTAGATATTCTTCACATCTGGCTACATATCTTCTTTGTCTCTCTGAACGTGTGTCAGCCATTGCTAATCAAAAATCAATCAAAGAGCAATTCGAGTACTTTCTATGTTCCACACCTTGGTCTTCAAGCACTCTACCAGTTGATGCCACTCACCTAGAGTTACTCGAATAAATTTCCTATAATAACCCATGATTCCCAATAATTGTTTTGCTTCATGAATCATGGGTTAACTCATGAACTCTCCTTTTCCCTAGTAACACTAAGTTTACCAACTTAGTTCTCTAAATCTCCTACCCTAATAGCTTGTCAACTCACAGTTCACTTGACCTTCCCTAGCAGGATCGCCAAAATGTTAATGGTTGATCACTCACCTAGCTAACTCAGAAACGTTGGGTTTAATTCCCCACGTGGTGTTGCACTTTGTGAATCTTGCACTCCTAATATAGATGTGCTTGGGTGCAGAATGGATGCCAACGACTAACACTTAGAGGTCAAGGCTAGCTAATGGGGAAGAACCATGTGAAGACGAGAGAATATTGAGTTACTATACACACTTTACACTTAGTGGAGTACTGCAACAGATAGAACCAAAGAGACAGTCAAATGCTCATTCATTGAATCAAAGTCACTTGATACAACTAAGCCACCTCGGCTTGCAATGAACACTCCCTCTCCTATAGTATATACTAACCTCGATGTCCCAATCAGTGCACTCTTGCACTTTCCGATTGTGCTACTTGTAGAGATTTGCTCCCAAACTCGAAAAAAAAGGAAAGCAACACTGATCCTCTTACTAGGACACTGCGAACTTGGTTTGATTTCTTGAGCTCCTTACCACGAACCTAGCTCTAATTACATGTGAAGAGAGTGGGAGAGAAGGAAGGAGTCTCACTTGCAACATTCTCACATACACAATGGGGGAATATACACAAAGGTGGAGGCTGAAAATAGTTTTCCTCTTCTTAGTTGTGAAAGCCAAAAGAACTCTAAGTACAAAGGAATAGGTGAACCCTATATGTGGGTCTCAAACCAAACTCAGCTAACTAAGGTGGAATAACTGAGCCACTAACTAGAGTACATAAAGATAGCTATCATCTAGCTATTATTCATGGGCGGTGTACCAATCGCATCTGTAGCTAACAAGTTGGTGACATAAATGCACAACGGTCACCCTGGCATATCACGAGTGGAGCTCGATATCTCAACATGCATCAATGCATGATTAACTACCACAAGTTCCCTTAGCCATGTGTCATTTGCATGGGCAATTCTAACGTGCAATACAGGCTTGGCTCTAGAGATATATTAATCCAATTAACTGGCGGGGGCTTGATTCATTTCCATAATATAATGCATGTCCTCGCGGCATGCATGACAATATTTTATCCATAAGCTACATTGATGATGATAAAGGATACATGACCATCTTCTGCAATGGAGTACATACCATCAAGAATCCCTCAGGTCAAGTCATCATCCATGCTTGATGTATTGGAAGTCTTTTCGAGCTCCCGATGGATGATGTTGCTACTATCAACATGGAACTTGATTACAACACTGGCCATATTTGGCATCGTCATCTTGGCCATGTAAGCATGCAATGCCTTGCCACACTCCAACACCACCAATGGTTACTAGTCTTGACAAGAGTTTCTTTGACCCATGCCATGTCTATCCTACATGCTACATCGGAAAGCAATTCCAATGTCCTTTTCTTCCTTCTAGGCACATAGACCACACATGTTCTTGAACTTCTTCATTCTAATTTTGGTGTCTAAAGTTCAAAAGCTAAGTTTTTGGAAAATTTCGCTCCTTCAAGGCTGATGAAGAGAAGCAATACCCAACTATAAAATCCTCACACTTTGTTCTGATAGTGGAGGCAAGTATTGTTCTCAAGCCTTCATCGACTTCTGTTAGGATGAGGGGATTGTACATCAACTTTCTCATACCCACATCCCCTAGGAGAATAGCCTCATAAAAAATGTGAATCGTACATTGGGCAATATGATGCCTGCATGTTATTCAATGCCAATCTTCCTGCATCCTTCTAGGCAGAAGCAATTTTTATGGCCATCGATATCCTCAATTGTCTTCTCACCCATGCATATCCTATACAGAGTCCTAAAGAATAGTGGTCTGGGATGAAGCTCGACATCTTTCACTTTAAGGTGTTTATGTTCACGTTTGCTCTCAGGTTTTAGTAGTGGAAGTTTGCACTTGACTTGCATTGTCACATTTTTGCTGCAAGTTGCATGTCTTTTGTTTGTTGCTTTCATTACTTGCAGTGTGTTGTTGATGATGTTGTAGACCTCATCATTGTGTTTGTCTTTTGCAACGCTTGTGTAGAAAAGATGAGCAATGGATTCCTTATGCTTTGGGAGATGTAGGTATTTCATATTTAAGATATTATTAAGATAATCTTGAGAGTGTTTTCCTATCCTCACCCTATTGAGGATTTCAATGAAGTGAATGTTTTATTGGTGCATTGGCTTCATTAGCTCATTGTATTTTATGTTTTCTTGGTGCATTGACTTCATTAGCTCATTGTATTTTATGTTTTCTTAGTGCATTGGCTTCATTAGTTCATAGTATTTTATGTTTTCTCTACAAATGGATGGCATCATACAGAAGGTTGAATGTCTTTTTGAGAATATGCAATAGTCCTTTGTTGGGCTAGCTCGAATAGGTCACCACAAAGAAGAATGTCGAGTCCACAAATTGTGATTGTGCTTTATTTCATGTAGTCGCATGTCCATTGTTGTTTTGTCCTATTAAGGACACCTCATCTAAAACCACGAGTTCTAAGTTCCAATACAAAATGGATAGTGTTTGTAGTTTCTTTGCTAGAAGACTTGAATAGTTCGAGGTTATTAAAGGCAAGTGCAAAGCTAAGTGTATCATGGTCCCTCCAATATTGTATGCAACTTTTCCTATGTAAGCCGGTAGTGATGCTCTTCACAAGTTGGCATATGAAGTTTCATATTGTGTGTAATGTCATTGGAGGCCTTGCACTAATTTTGTTAATGTAAATGTCTTTCTTGTGCTCTCATTGGCTGATAAGAAAAGATGGAACCATGTTGTGAAGTCTTGACTAGGACATCTTCCATTATTGCTCATTGCTCAATGTTCAATTTTCTAAATAGAATATTGTTGGTTTGGTAATGGTTATTGATCTGTGGGTATGCCATTTGGTGAGAATGTTGATTTCTTTGCTATTAAGCCCATCTCTTTGGCGAGGTTGAATTGGTATCCCTCTTGTTCATCTTTTGCTATTTTAGTAGAGGTTGTTGTTTGGAAGATATTGCTTTGACAAGGAGTTGATGGCATGCAGTTCTTGGTAAATTTCTTTTGGTTTTGATGTATTATCTCCTCGTTTTGTCTATGCATTTCATGCCATGTTGGGCATCCTTCATTCAATGAATGCTTTGTGTATGAAAATGGAAGGAACTACAGACATAGCTCTTTGTAATGGTTCTCAAAGTCTTTACTATTGTTGTAATTGTTAAAGTGTATGATTTTTGGTGTTGTTCATCTTCTAGTCAAGAAGGGACTCTATATGCATGGTTGCCTCCATAGCTGTCACACTAGTATCCTATCAAATGTCCATTCAAATTGGTGAAGTGCAAAATCCCATGTACCTTCAAAACACATGAGCATAAGAGCTTAGGCAAGTGAGATTTAAATGCAGTTAACTAGAATAAAAGTACTTGTGCTTATCTTGCATCCATATCCAAATGTGGACACTTGAAAAATGAACACCTACTTCAACTCCTCTCTCTTGTTGCCCTCTGGAGTTTTGCTAAAATGGTGAAGTCAACGACTGCAAGAGTGTTGTGTGCATGCATGTATGGCATGTTCTTTAGTGCATACGTCATGATCCCATCCTCATTGAATTCCTAGATCAACTAAGCCTAGAGATTGTTCCATTCATTTGTGAAGAAGAGTTGAGTTGAATTGAAACATTAGTCCTATCTCAACTACTTACGACTTAGCTAGCAATTCAATCCAAAGCACATGCACTACATGATATGTACCACAACCCTATCTTCATGGTCTGAGGCAAAGAAGTTATGGTTCCATCAAATTGCTTACCTTTGGTGACGGTGATAGTGGTAGCATTCACATGCAATGAGAAATTATAATTTCCCCCTGTCCAAATGATTTTCTAACCACTATTAACCCCTTGATACAATAAAATGACTCAGCCTCCAAGTAATCCTTATACTGTGTGTTATGTATACATGTGGAACGATAAGTGTGATTGTGTCACCCTTTTACTCTACATGAAGTTTGCTCACAAGTACATTTGGTATGGTGCTTCATGCACCTTGTAAGTCCCAAATTTAACCAATAACTTGCCCTCAAATGCAAAATAGCATTGAACAAACTTTCAAATTCTGATGTATTGTCCTCAATGATAAGATTCTCTCCAATAGCAGGACTATAGCTCTAGGATGGTACTCAATACTTTTTAAAGGGGCTTTATGATTATAGCTCTCCTTTGAGGGAGTGTTGGAGGTAGCTTCATCATCATTCTTTTCTTAACTAATGCTTGCTTGCTTGCTAAAATTTGAATGAATTTCAAATTAGCAAAGCTATGTTTTTTAACGTATAACTGCTTATACTCTAATGTTGTTACAAATTGTGAAATTAAACATGCACATCTTATGCTTCGATGGAATTGAATATTATAAAAGTAAGAACATAGCTTCTTCTACAAATGGTCATCATTTAATACCCAAGGCCATGGACAAAAAACCCCTATTTTGTTTCTCTACTACTGCGACTAAAGAAAATATAAACAACATTCTATCAAATGAAAATGTCATAAAAAACATTCGTAGAAGACTAGGGAACATCTTGGAGAATTATTGCCTGCCTTCCAATGCTACTGAATAAAGATAACTCATCCAACTAATCATTTATTGCACATGTGCTTGTGCTGTACCAACATCACATAGCGATCACACTTGTCACAACTATGGAACATTTATTACATATGTCACAATGTTGTACCATTTCTAATATTCAACACCACATAATGATCTCTCTCTCTCTCTCTCTCTCTCTCACACACACACACACACACACACACACACACACACACACATCTATTTTTCACACTTTCACTATGATGTTACCACCCTCGCCCCCCTCCCACACACACTTCTCTGAAAGGAGTGAAGTGAACATCTTGGAGCGAACAAGACACTTAGTGTCATTGTACAATGAAATCCTGATCTGGATCATGTCCCTCAAAGAACACCTGGGGGCCAGTAAGAGATAACCATGCTATTGAACCCCAGGTCATATAGAAAGGTGTTGTATGAAAGATATTGAAAATCCTAGCAACATCTTTCCTGATCGTCCTCGTCTGTCTACACTCTCAAAGGCAATGTTGTAATGACTCAACTACTATGTGGCAATGAGGACAAGTAGGGTCAGCAGCCTTGAACCTATGGGTCTCCATAGGTTCACTACAATCCCTCCATGAATAGAAAGCCAAAATAATAGAGTGATCTTTCTATTCCTGAGAGATTTCCAGAGCCTACGCCCAAAGTTTTTCTGCACAACTGCAAAAATCTGAAAACTATCCCAATGAGGGGCTCTTGAGAGCCTCCAACCTCTATTACTAAGCTGAAATCTCAAGACTCTTTAGAATATCCGTAGGTGGTATATCAAGTGGTGTTGTTCTACTCAGGATGGGTCTGGATGTACTTCCTTGATTATGTGGCTGGACCAAGTCCTTTGGTACAACCTCCATTACCTTTTTGAACTTGACTCCCCCAAGGGTCAATTCTACGCCTTTATTGTGTGGGTTGCTTCCTTGCCTCTTGAGGTTAGGACCAGCCTCATTGCTTACTAGTTGTTTCAAGAGTAGCTTCTTGAAGGGGCTCGTAACCTAATCCATTCCTCTCTAATTCCCCTCTTCTCCCCAAGATTAACCATACCCCTCTTGCTCACATCATTGAATTAATCTTGAAGCCTAACCTTGCCATTGAGTTTTCCAGAGGATTTTTTAAGAAATCTAGATTCTCTACTCTGCAGGGGTCATCATCATCATCCCACTCCTCCAAGTGACCCATGAGTGGAATCAAGAGATACAATTACATCTCTGACATTGCCAAGCAAATCAGCTTCAAATGATGGCCCTCAACATACTTTGAGTACTTAAGTTAATGGTATGAAGTCTCTTTTTGTGAAAGGACAAATTCCAAAGGGTTCATTCATGTATGTTTCTGCTCCAAAGCTTTTGAGTTTATAAAGCCGAGGTGGATTTCGATGGAAATTGTTAAAAGTTTTGATCCCCTGAAACTATATATTTTCAAAAACATTGGCTTTGCATGGTTCTATCATCCTTTGGACACTTTTACCACTTCCCAAAACACTTATTGCATATGTATACAAAGCAAACATTTTGCTCCCTTTCTTAATGATGGATCTTAAATGAGCCACATATCCACAGATATATCTATATGCCATCACCCCAAGTTAAAAGAGTTTCTTTCTAAAGGTCTTAACCACATTCCCTCACTTCCTCCTAATCCATTTGTGGCCATTGAAGAATTGTATAAAGCATGGTGTGATTTTATGTAAGATATTGGGTATCATGCCTTATACCCATCATAAAGACAAGATCAGATCCCGATGTCTTAAAATAATTAATAAACAATGCCCTAATTGGAATGCCTCTCAACCATGGTACAAGAATGAAGTTGAGTATTTAAACTCACATCTTGGTGGTAGGATTGGATAAATCACCTCAAACCCCCACTTGTATTTGCAAAAGATCATGCCAATTGTTAGCGATGAAGAGGATTGTTAGAAATGAATTCGAGACCATCCTATGGAATGAAGATAAAATTACTATGTGTATTAAAGAGATATTAAGATCCTTTGAGATAGGAGATACGGATGCTATGATGCTTCTATATCTTAAGTGCAATTATAAAAGTCATAAGAATAGTTTTTGTTGGATCACAAATGCTCATTCTTGTGATTCTCAAATATCATGGGTACAATCAACTCGAGCCTTTTTAATATGATTGCAGGACTCAAAGAGGTTACTTTTGATATGCATAATGATGCTTGGAAATTTTGTCATAATAAGGCTAATTCTTTTTGGTTAATTCATAGTTCATGTGACTTCTGATGAATATTCCCTAGTCTATTGTCTCTATGCACACTTTTGACATTACCACTTGCTATGAGGATATCTCTCACTTGGGGGAAGATAGCCTAATGGTGGCTGCCTTGAAATTTCACTCGGAATTACTCAAGGAAAAAGGATACTTAGGGTTTACATTTTTGCAATTAAATCTTTACATTTTGACTGAAGGTTGGAGAAAACATGGCCAAACAAGTACTTGGGATACCCATGGGATATTCTTGCTCACCCTTATCATGAAATCTATACCTTCTTAGGTTTTAGATAACCTTCATCAAAAGACTCATGTGCCTTAATCAATGGAATGTGGTAAAGGCCTTCCTATACTCGTTTAGCATTAGGAAAAAAGGAAGCTCATTTTGGGGCCTTGTAGGGTTTAGAAAAATAGGCTCTCGACCAATCAGAAGAGGGCCAATGTAACGTTGGAAAAATACCAAAAACCATGTAAAAATATAAAATAAGTCATATTCAAAATCTTTTTCTTTTATTATGTCTAACATACGTGATCTTCAAAAGTTGATTTTTTGTGCAGATTTTGATGATCGTGACATTGCCAGTGCATCCGGACAGAGGCCAAAACCCCAAAGTGACCCCGGAGACATCGATAACCGACGCCCAGAGGAAATCACGTTTTTGTGCAAATCCCCCATCTCGAGCATTTTTGCCCTTTTTCGAGCCTCCGGGCATCGATTATCAGTGTCTCAGGGTCGCTTTGAGGGTTTTGGCCCGCTCCGGATGCGCTGGCGATGTCAAGATCATCATATACTGCACAAAAATGCAAGCATATTATATATGCATTTAATGTGAAGGCTAAGTACTAAACTGACATTTTTGCAGCAAGTATCCATATTTTATGGCATTTCCCACATTTTGAGTGCAACAAAAATAGGTAAATAGTGAATTTCTTAGAGGGCCCCAAAATGAGTTCCCTTATTTCCTAATGATATATTGATGATCTTAACTTTTGCAAAAATATGTTTATATTGAGATGCCTTGATCTGGCTCAATGTAGAACATCCAAGAACCCTTGGTGGATTTATCCTACTGACATCATTTCATGGAACCCCACTTCAAATTTCATAGGTTCTGCAATGCAAAGCACTACATTTTTTACACGACCTTTACATTATATAGACCCTTCATTGGAAAGTATGCATCATCAATTGCATGGAAAAAAGACAAGTTACCCATCCCCAATGTTGCCTTCATTCATATGCATAGCAATAGATCTAGGGACAATTGCGATAAGGATTGTTTGTCCCAAGTCATCCCAATCATATATGCTGCATCAAACCACGAGATGGCGTGGTTGGATTGGACTAAACTCATATGGTTATTTTGTGACAGTGGGTTTCTATAGCATAACATTAAGAGTCATATTATCAAATTCATCTCTGGGAATCATTTTCTTGGCTGAAGGATTGACACATTGTCTCTGCCTACACTTCTTTGTGGGGGGCAGGACACCCATCATATGGGTGTCTTGCCCCCATCATGTGGTGTCTCCCCGAGTAAGGGTGGGTACATACACATGCATTTCCATTTTTTAGACTTTCACTATGATGTTACCAACCCCCCCCCCACACACACACACTTGTTCACCCCTCCATAGATGCACATTATATGGACACATACTAGCACACACCTATCTTTTAAAACACACTCACATAGACCCTCACACTCACATTTATCCCCCTCTCCTTGGACTAGACAACTTGGGCTACATAGAACATTAAGAACCCCCTTGTATTTGCTATCTAACATGGCCGATGATGGACTTCTTGGACAAACATGATTTGTAAACCTTTCCATTTTCTAATGAAGTTTTCCATTTTTGTCTTGCAAAAGAAGAATTATGTGAAGGTCTATTTTCTTATGCAACATCCTCCCTTTTATTATAGCTTATCGTTAAACTTAACCTCTCCCCTCCCCTTATCCTTCTAATCCCTTTTGTAGAAATTTTTATGTGCGAATCCCCTTCCCCCTTTGAAACTTATACATATGCAATTTTCTTGAAAATCCTCGATCTTTTTAAACTATAAATCTCCATTGAATTAATAATGATTTCATTTTCTTTATATCCCCCCCCTCCCCCCTAAGTTTTGAGCTTCATCTTAACCTTACCCCCTTAAGCCTTTTGAGTAGAGATATTGAGCTCCACTCGTGATATGCCAGGGTGACCATTGTGCATTTATGTCACCGACTTGTTAGCTACAAATGCGATTGGTACACCACCCATGAATAATAGCTAGATGACAACTATCTTTATGTACTCTAGTCAGTGGCTCAGTTAGTATGCCACCTTAGTTAGCTGAGTTTGGTTTGAGATCCACATATAGGGTTCACCTATTCTTTTGTACTAAGAGAGTTCTTTTGGCTTTCACAACTAAGAAGAGGAAAACTGTTTTCAGCCTCCACCTTTGTGTATATTCCCCCATTGTGTATGTGAGAAAGCCGCAAGTGAGACTCCTTCCTTCTCTCCCACTCTCTTTACATGGTATCAGAGCTTGATTCATGGTAAGGAGCTCAAGAAAGCAAACCAAGTTCGCGGTGTCATAGTAAGAGGATCAGTGTTGCTTTCCTTTTTTTTTGAGTTTGGGAGCAAATCTCTGCAGGTAGCACAGTCGAAAAGTGCAAGAGTGCACTAAAATTGGGATTCCCTTCACGGTGTGGTGAGAGGGCAGTATATCGGGGCCCGTTTTGCTAGCAAAAGTTTTCTGCAGGCACTCAGGAAAGTGCCCTATTTTTGCTATGCGACCATTCATCTGTAGGTCGGTGAAAAGTTATCATAGAAATTACATCGTATGCCTGTGCGCAGAGATATTAGGAGTGACAGAATCATTCTTATTGCCTGATGCATAGTCATCACTAGGAAGTGACTGTGTGGTCAAATACCACTCTCGTCAGTTTTGCAGATTTGCCCTTGTGAGGTAGAAGTTGTGTTTTTTTGCAGTGACAGAATATTTTGCAGTGTTCTATAATGGCGTCTGATGCTCTTCACAGATTGTCACTAAAAAGCTTGACAAGAACAACTTCCAAGCATGGAAGTTTAGAATGACGAATTTCCTTAAGGGAAAAGGCTATTGGGAGTTCATTACTAGAGTTGAACAAGAACTAGTTATTCCTAATGTTCCCAATCAATAGGAGTTGCATGCATTTAAAGGCTGGCATGAGAGAGCCAGAAAAGTTATGTACTGACTGTCTATCAGTATTTCATCTTCTATGATTGTGCATATTCAGGATGCAAGCATGCCAAAGGAGGCATGGGATACTTTGACAAAAATGTATAGCACAAATACGCAAGCCAGGAAAATGTAGCTCAAGTAGGAGTTGCATAATGTGCAGAGAGAAAATATGAGCATCAATGACTACCACATGAAGGTGAAGAAGATTGCAGATGCACTTGCTTCTATTGGGTCACCAGTGGAAGATGATGATTTAGTTTCTGTGAACTTGAATGGTCTAGGAAACGATTATGCACAATTCCGGACATCCATTGCCATCCGTGAGAATTTTCTTGATTTTGAGGAGTTCCATGCTCTTCTAATTTCTGAAGAGCAGGAATGGTGGTGCATCTTCTTTAGGAGGAACTTTAAAAAAAGCTGTCTTCTACTCAAATGCTGGAAGAGGTAGAGGCAGAGGTACAGCAGGCTGATTTGGAGGCCGTGGCAGAAATCAAAATATGCAGCAAATTCAAGAAAACCAGTGCTATGGAGGAGGACGTGGTAACTTTAGAGGCAGGGGGAGCCAAAGAGGTCATGGTGGATAGCAAAGAGGCCAAAATGCAAACAACAATGTTGAATGCTACTACTATGGTAAAATGGGTCATATGGTTAAAGATTGCTATAAAATGCAGAATGACATCATGACTGGAAAATTGCAGCAAGGCAATTATGCATCCTCTAGTAGATAGGGTGATGACAGAAATGAGCATTTGTTTATCGTCGTGCAGCACATGACCAATTCTGTGACAAGTGCAGAAAGCAATGATGTGTGGTATGTTAACTCAGGTGCATCAAACCACATGACAGGTCCTGCAGAATGGATGCAGGATGCAAGGAAAATGGAAAGACCAGGATTTGTGGAGACTGGTGATGATACTGCATATCCTATTGTGCAGATTGGTAAAATTCCTTTTTCTATGCAGGATTGAAAAAAGAAATACCTGTCTGATGTATTTCATGTTCCGAATATCACCAAGAACCTGGTTTCTGTTGGTCAAATGGTTGAGCAGGGTCTGCAAGTCAGATTTAATCCTCATGGAAGCTTTGTTGAGGATATGAAAAATAAAGGTCGCTTGATAGCAAAAGGGAAGAAGAAGGGCAGGATGTTTACGTTGGATGCGGACATGCTTGAATTGAGTGCAGCAATGTTTGCACATGAAACCGGTGTAGTTGCAGATATTGATATCTGGCATAAACACATTGGTCATGTTGATGTACAATGACTTAAATTAATGCAGGCCCAAAATATTGTTGCAGGATTGCCTAAGTTCAAGGTTGCAGAAATGCATAAGGTATGTGAATCCTATCAATTTGGAAAACAGGCAAGGAAACCATTTCCTAGACATGTTCAAGAGAGTAAGAGGCCATTGGAATTAATCCACTCTGATGTGTAGACTACTAAAGCTGCATCTATTGGAGGCTGTCATTATTTTATCACTTTAATTGATGACTACAGCAGAAAAGTTTGGGTGTATTTTATGAAAAAGAAAAGTGGTGTCTGGGCATTTCAAAGCTTTTAAATCTATGGTTGAAAAAGAAACATGCTTGCAAATAAAATGCCTAAGGTCAGATGGAGGGGGAGAGTACCTCTCAAATGAGTTTGCAAGTTTCCTTAGGAGCATGGCATAAAGTAGCAATATTCATGCAGTCATACCCCACAACAAAATGGACTTGCAAAAAGGAAAAATGGGCATATTGGAGAGGTATCTCGTGCCATGCTTAACGAAAAAGACCTGCCAGATTATTATTAGGCTGAAGCTGTCTACATAATGAATAGGACTCTCACTGTAGCAATACATGGCATGACGCTAGAGGAGAGGTATACTGGTAGGAAACCAGATATTTCTCATTTGAAAGTTTTTGGTTGCATTGCCTATGTTCATGTGCCAGATGAGTTGAGATCCAAGTTGGATCCAAAAGCTGAGAAGTGCATGTTTATTGGTTATTCTCTACAGTAGAAAGGGTATAGATGCTATAACCCTTCTACTCGTAAGTTTACAGTGAGCAGAGATGTTGTTTTTGATGAGATGAGCAGCTGGTATAAACCAGTAAATGTGATTGATGATGTAGATGCACAAAATGGTAATGCTACACAGAATTCACAGCAGCAATCACAAAATATTAGTGGACTTGTAGTGTCCTCTAGCTGTGGCTCACATACTTCACCATGGACAGGCAGATTGAGATCAGGAGGATCTCCTCAAAGCAATGGAGATAGTGGTATGCAAGTATCACGAAAAGGAAAAGAGAAAGTAGATCAGCCCATGGTTGATGTGAATGCAGGTCACTCTTATGTGGATGGCAAATTTAGTGGCTCAGATTAGAGTCTTGATGATGAGTTGGGTATTCCTTCTGTTGTTATACCTAGAGTAAGGAAGACAAGGGATGTTTTGAGTGCACCTGGTAGTGAGCCTATTTTGTGCAGGTCTACTAGAGCTAGGTATCATGTGGATAGGCTTCAATATGATGGATTTACAGCCATTCACTATGCCTATATGGTCAAAGTGATACATGAACCAAAACCCACTTCTTTTGAGCAATCCATGGGAAAAGAAAAATGAGAGAAAGCCATGGATGAAGAAATGGATGCCTTGGAAGCAAATGCTACATGGGAATGGGTGCGTTTGCCTAAAGACAAGAATGCAATTGGCTGTAAATGGGTTTGGGTTTATAAGGTGAAGGACAATGCAGATGGTTCTGTGAATAGATACAAGGTAAGATTAGTTGTCAAGGGGTATGCACAGACATATGGCATTGATTATGAAGAAACATTCAGTCCGGTTGCAAGGATGGAAACCATAAGAGCAGTCATTGCTATGGCTGCATCAAAGGGATGGTCTCTACATCAGATGGATGTAAAGAATGCTTTCTTGCATGGTGATTTGCAAGAAGAGGTCTATATGGAGAAGCCACCAGGTTATGTTCATGCTATTCATCCTGAGTTTGTTTGCAGGTTGAAGAAAGCCTTGTATGGTTTGAAGCAAGCACCCAGAGCATGGTCTGACAAGATAGGACATTATCTTGTCACTATTGGCTTTTAGATTTCCAAGGCAGATTTCTCACTGTATGTGAGAAAAACAGAGAAAGGCATTATGCTGCTTGTCATTTATGTTGATGATTTGATCATCACAGGCGATAGTGATAAAGATATCCTTCATGTGAAAATGCTATTGAAGCAGAAGTTTGAGATGAAGGATTTGGGAGAGCTACGTTACTTCTTGGGCATTGAGATGATTAGATCCACAAGTGGGATATGGCTCTTGCAGAGGCAGTATGGATTGGACATGCTGTCCAAATATGGGATGACAGGCTGTAAGCCTATTTCAGTTCCTTTGGAGCAGAATGTGAAGTTGAGTGTAGATGCAGGTGAGCTTCTGGAAGACCCTACTATGTACAGACACATAGTAGGAAGTTTGATTTATATGACTATTACTAGGCTAGATTTGAGCTATGCTGTTGGGTTGGTAAGTCTGTTTATGCAGGCTCCAAGGAAACCGCATTTGGATGCGACTAGATGCATACTGAGGTATGTGAAGTCCACACTGCAGTATGGACTATTTTATGAGACTGGGTTCAGATACAGTTGCATGGATACATTGATGCTAATTGGGCTGGTAGTATTTCTGATAGATGATCTACCAGTGGATATGTGTTCTCTTTTGGGAGTGCTGCAGTCACTTGGAGCAGCAAGAAACAGCCTACAGTTGCCTTGTCGAGCACAGAGGGTGAGTACAGGGGTGCAACAATGGCTGCATGTGAGGTAACTTGGTTGCATAAGCTACTTTATGATATGCATAAGTCTACAGATGGGCCAGTTGTCATTTATTATGACAACATGAGCAGTATACACTTGGCAAATAACCCAGTCTATCATGCTAGAACAAATCACATTGAGGTGCATTATCACTATGTGTGGGAGAAGGTTCTAGTAGGGTTGATTGATCTAGTTTATGTTAGCACAGAGGATTAGGTAGCTGACATATTCACGAAGGCATTGGGCATAGAGAAGTTGCACAAGTTCAGAGACCTACTTGGTGTGCAGGAATTGGGATTGAGCTCGAGGGGGAGTGTTGAGATATCGAGCTCCACTCGTGATATGCCAGGGTGACCGTTGTGCATTTATGTCACTGACTTGTTAGCTGCAGATGCAGTTGGTACACCGCCCATGATTAATAGCTGGATGACAGCTATCTTTATGTACTCTAGTTAGTGGCTCAGTTAGTATGCCACCTTAGTTAGCTGAGTTTGGTTTGAGACCCACATATAGGGTTCACCTATTCTTTTATACCAAGAGAGTTCTTTTGGCTTTCACAACTAAGAAGAGGAAAACTATTTTCAGCCTCCACCTTTGTGTATATTCCCCCATTGTGTATGTGAGAAAGCCGCAAGTGAGACTCCTTTCTTCTCTCCCACTCTCTTCACATTTTGTTCTCATTAATTCATGTGCACCTTTTTAATTTCTATAACTTTAACCCCACCCCACCCCCTTCTTCCCTTTTCCCCCCACTTGTCCCCTGAGCTTATTATTGACTTTTTTCCTTTTCCCCCCACTTCTCCCTTGAGCTTATTATTGATTTTTACTCCTTAATTAGCTCTTTCTCTCTTTTAATTAATTAGTGATTGCTTAGCTTTCTTTCATTTTAATTTGATATATAATATCCCCCCCACCCTCCCTCTTTTTCTAGTTACTTTTTGCCTCCTCTTATCGTAAGTATTCCTTCCTGACCCCTTGCCTTTGTCACCTAGCCATTAATTTCTTACGTAACCCATTTTATGAGCTCTTGCTAGCATATTGTATGATGCTACTTTTTAATTATGGTTATCTTATTTTGCTTCCACTTACATGTTGGTTTCTTATTTACCTTCGAGAGTTTTTGTTTACTTGGTTGAGTTTTTTCAATTTTAAGGAGTGTTATCTACTCATAGGATTTTAAACCTTACAATTATTTACACTTATTTTATTTTCATGTACTTTTATCTACCCACCTATCTCCCTCAATGTTTTGGTAGTCGGCTCATTTGTCAGTCTACTTGCTATCAAGCATTATGTTCTCTGCTTCCTCTCGAGTTGCGACACATTATCCACTGCTCCCTTCAGAAGGAGATGAATTGAATTGTGATAGGGTAATCACAGAGTAGACAATGTCAGGTCTGCAACAAATCATAGTGTATAATAGACTGCCAACTAAACTTCTGTAGGGAAAAATAGGATAACTAGTGCCCGAGGAGGAAGAATTGAGGATGGAGGAAGAAACAGGATCCATTGGAGTATTAGTGGAGATACAATGAAGCATTTTGTATCAGTGAAGAAGATCACGAATGTAATTGGACTGACAAAGATGAAGAAGGCCAACTGAGCAATCACGATATACTTCCATGCCGAGACAATAGCCAAGTTCACCCAAGTCAACCATGTCAAAGGTAGAACAGAGCCATTGTTTGAGATGATGTAGGGGAGAAGTACTATTTGTGAATAGGAGAATGTTGTCAACATATAATGCGAGAAGAAGACTTGTTGAAGGATCACGTAGGATGTACAAATTAGAGAGTCTGCATTAGAACTTGTAAATTCAAGGGAATGTAGATGAGCATAAATCTGGGCAAGCCAAGAGTGTGATGCTTGCTTCAAGTCATAGATAGATTTGTGAACATGACATCCTAAGTGTGGATTGGCTGGATCAACATACCCAAGTGGCTGAACCATATAAATTTCTTCTTCAAGGTCACCATGGAGAAAAGTAGTTTTCACATCCATTTGGTGAATATGGAGATCAACATGAGTGGCATATGCAAGTAAAACACGAATGGCAGTGAGTTTTAGCATGATCATGAAATAGCTGTTGACTATTCACCATCATTGGTTCCACCTCCATCTCACACTCCAGAATTGGTTCTCTCTGATATCTTTCGTGAGCTTAAAGATCCTAATCTTTTTGAGTCAATTGTTCCTCCTGTTTCAGATGACTAGCCATCCTGCACTCATGACCTCATTCATGAAAGCCATCTGCCAAGGTCATTGAGAATGCTCCACCTTATTATGCTGCAGATTGTCCATGGTTCCAAACTCAAGCATCTGCAATTGTTGCATCTTTTATCATCTCCTTTTATCCACACTTTGCGTACCTATTCAAGAAGCAATACAAAAGTGAGTATACAAAATGGAGACCAACAATGTCATTAGTGTCTTCAGTGTCACTATATTCCCCCTCCGCTTCTGCGAAGTGTAACTCATGCTCTCGTGCTTGTTGCTTATCGAATGCATGTTTCCAACAACCTTCACGATAATGGCCCTTTTTATGACAATATGTGCATGTGATATCACGAGAATGTGGAGTTGGTGATTGACTTCTTGAGGAGGATGGGCTTGATACTTTAGTGCTAGAAGGTCTTTCTTGCCAAGACACATTTTTTTTGCCATGAAATGGTGAGGGAGATCGTGAGCTTTTTGAGAACATGACTAGGGGTGCGTTGGTGGTAGTGTTAGATTCGGGTGGTGGTTTGTTAGTATTCTTATGCATGGTGTCTTCTTGGAGAATTCCACCAAGGAGAATAGGTAGGGTTAGATTAGCGGCACTCCCTTGTGTGTGGTAACAAAAGAGCTCCATGTGGGAGGTAGGGCACTTAGTAACATGGTGACCACTTGGGAGTTAGAGAAATTGAGACCCACAGTCATGGCTTCATCGAGAAGCAATTGCCACTCTTCCAAGAAGTAGGCACTGATGCATTCTCATCCAAAGAGTGGTTTACTAGATGACGATGTGCTGAAACTTGGGAAGCAATGTCAGAGTGCTCGTAAATAAGTTTGAGACGGTCCCAAATAACCTTTGAGTGAGGAAGACGATGAACTAGATTAACCAGATGATATCCAATGGAGAGAATAAGATTTAGCATCATTGTCTTTCCACGTAGTAATGTCAGCTTAATTAGTAGGAGTCGAGCCTTGTGCCGCGCCAGCCGCAAAGGTAGGTGGCAGAGATGGGGTGGTACCATCTACATACTTCCACAAACCTTCTCGAATGAGCAACATTTGCATACACACGGACCACGTACGATAGTTAGTGTTGGTGAGACGGTCAATTTTATAAGATCAGAAGCCTCTAGATGTGGAGGCCATGGTGATGTGGACAAGACTTCTCCACAACGAATAGCCAAAGAATATGGCAGCTCCGTTGCCTTGGATAGCCTTAAAGAATAGGCAGTTCCAAGTAGAGAGTGGATGGAAGCCTGTTTGGAAGGTGGTGATGGTAGATCGATGCAAACTATTTATCGATGGAATTTTGGTGTGTGTTTTAATATATGGTGATTTTTAAATGATCGAAGCATCAAAATGAAAGGAAGATAGGGAGTTAGAGGGCTTAGTCTTCTTGATGTTGTTGATGCAGTTGTCTTGATCTTCTATAATGTAGCATCTTTTTCACCAAGGGTTTCGTCAATTGTGCTTCTTTGATACTCACTTTTGTATTGCTTCTTGAATAGGTACGCAAAGTGTGGATAAAAGGAGATGATAAAAGATGCAACAATTGCATAGAAGCATCTCGAAAGATCTACTGAAAAGGAGCTACAAAAGAAGAAGCCCGAGCTTGCAAAAAAAAAAGCCCATCTTAATTTTGAAGTGAAAAATTAATTAATCCAAATTTTCCCTTCAGAAAAATGGGGGAATATTGAAATGTAAAATAAACACAAAACAAATATGAAAAGGCGTAAGCCTCCTCTTCCTATAAAACAAACAAATAATTACGAAACGACATAACCAATTCACAACAATCTCTCTGTCTCTCCTCGATCTCTGTCTCTCAACCTTCTCATCTTTCTCTCTGTGTATATGAATGTCTCAACCTTCTCATCTTTCTCTCTGTGTATATGAATGACGTTCCCCTAATTTCTATATCAATTGCAGTAGTATGCGTATGGTATCCATGGTTGAATTCCTGGTCAGCTAATTGTCCATCGACTCGATCGTTGTGTCCAAGCGAAGTGTTGGCAAGAGGGTTCTTGCGTTGCTTGGAGGCGAGAGGAGGCATGCAATTGTGGTTGTGTTACTGACTCTGCGTCGCCAATGGTTGGGGAGGAGTGGGTTCGAAGCGGATGGTAATTCAGGCTGTCGGTTTGGCTGGATGGCAGACGAGCGCAGGCTTGAAAAATGGCGCTGATGAAATAGCGATTGGGCTGGTGTTTAGGAGGCGCTGGTGTTTTGGCACTGAATTTCAGCGATCTCGCGCTGCACGCAGCTTTGGATTGTTGACGATGTAGATTGAAGAGGATGCAAGGTTGTGGAACAGGCGTTTGGGCTTGGTGATTTTGGGTTTGAACTTTGGCGTTGCAGCGGGTAAGAGATGTTGCGAAGTAAGTGACGAACGTAAGGCGAATTGGATTGGGCAGCAGATCAAGGGTAGTTTGGGCGCTGAAGAAATGACGATTTTTGTATAGATCGGGAAGCCTCTTGAAGGGTTATTTGGACGACAGATCTTGCGAAGAGAGGGTTGACGATTCAGAATTTGTGGTAGACATGGTAATCATGAGGGTGATATGGCGATGGAAGCGTGCAGGTCACAGCAGGAAAGGCTGGTACGATGATACCATATAGAAATTAGGGGAACGTCATTCATATACACAGAGAGAAAGATGAGAAGGTTGAGAGAGAGAGATCGATGAGAGACAGAGAGATTGTTGTGAATTGGTTATGTCGTTTCGGATTCATTTGTTTGTTTTATAGGAAGAGGCTTACGCCTCTTCATATTTGTTTTGTGTTTATTTTACATTTCAATATGCAATGTATCACCAGGAAATGTATCCTCATGAAAAATAACGTCAGTACTGAGAATCATTCAAGAGTTGACAGGATCCCACAATTTCTATCCAACTCTGTCACGAAGATACCCAATAAATATTGCTTTGCAACTACGAGGAGCAAGTTTGGTGCACTGTGAAGGAAGAAGCTTAGCAAAAGCTTGACACCCAAAGACTCTCAAATGAGACACATCTGGTTTGGTGCCATGCCAAAGTTCATAAGGAGTAGATAAGATGAGCGCCACAGTTGGGAGACGATTTTGAACATATACTGCTGTGTGAATCGCCTCAGCCCAGAAGGTAGAATCCTGTTTGCTTGCTACCAACATGTTATGCCACCATTATTGGTGTTGCGATTTTTACGTTCCACCACCCCATTAAGTTGTGGGGGGTGTGGAATCGTTAATTCTCATAGAATGCCATGTTGTTTGCAATAGGAGCGGAATGCATCACTGAGGTATTCGCCACCATTGTCGGACCTCAGGATCTTCAGTTTGTGCCCAATCTGTAATTCTGCCATGCTCTTGTACTCTTGGAAGCATTGGAACTTATTTGGAAGGCATCTGATTTCTGTTTGAGGAAATAGACTTCAGTCCATCGACTAAAGTCGTCAATGAAGGTCATGTAGTATAGGCTGCCCCCTTTGGATGGAATTGGCATCAGTCCACACAGGTCACTTTGAACGAGCGCAAGGAGAGTATCCGCATGAGGGGCCTTGTGATTGAAGTAATGCCTGTGGTGTTTCCCGAAAACACATGCTTCACATGCTGCAAGTCGCGGTTGTGAAGGCAGTTTGAAGACCAGTGACCAGATTGTCCTGACGCATCTGTTTGATGGATTTAATACTGGCATGAGCCAGGCGTTGATGCCATAAATCAATATTACTACTGCTAGTGGCGATGAGCACAATACTTCTAACGTCATTTGCATCTGTCAACAAATAAAGCGAATGCTGGCGGACACCCTGAGCAATGACTTGTCTTGAGGTTTCATGACGAATGAAACGGGCAGTAGATGTGAATTTCACAATAACACCCATGTTGGTTAGACGAGCAACAGATATGAGATCCCTTTTAAATTTGGGACATAAAGTACTCCAGACAAGTGAAACACATCCCCTGACGTCAATTTGAATTCGACATCCCCGACCTGCTCATACAGCGCGTCATCAATATGTTTTTGGGCTAGTGAAAGAACTTCCTCTTATTAACTAAACTTAATATATCTTTAAAATGAACTTACCTAATATTTTTCTTAATCTAATACTTTTTCCATTTAAAGCAATTGATTATTTATTCTTGAAGAATTAAACTATCTTATATGGGTTCTTCATTGTTGACTACAAGCATGGGTTATTGGCCCATTTAATCAATCCTTGTAATGTTGCCCCTATTTGATTATTGTTGACATAAAATAATGGACTCTTGTCATAGGAGTGGATTACCCTCTACCTTTTATTACAATTAACTATTTGTACTCTTGGATATGGATTATCCCCTAGTTAATTTTATTCAATTTGATTGTTTTTACTCTTGGGTGTGGACTATCTCCTAAACTTTAAGTTCTTTAACCCTTAATACGAGTGTGGACGTCCGCCTTTGTTAATTCATAAAGCCCTTACGTTTCTTTCAAGGATGTGGATTACCCCCTTGCCTTAGTTATATTCTTTCTATATTGTCTTTTTACTTTTGGGCATGGAATACCCCCCTCACAGTTTTTTATTTTTTCTAGAATCTTTGGGGCCAACCCCTTTTATTACATTATTGGCAAAGCACCCCTCCTAATTTTTTTGTTAATTAAATTTGATAGGACACTCTAATGTTGAACACTTGTAAGTTCTGTAGGACTGCCAGAATGTCGGTAGTCAAGGACCCTACCAAATTGGCCATCATTTCTCGGAAGAAATTTGAAACAATTGGACAAAAAACTAGGACTAGATTGTTTCTCTTTTTAAAAGAAAAAATCTTTAAAGTACTGCTTATGGCATGAGATAAACTTTTATAAAAGTTTAAAAATCGAGCAAACTTTTTTAAGTTATCTATACCTCCTTCTCCTATTCTCTAAAATACTTCTCTTTTCTATTTTTAATGCTTTAAAAGATGTGGTGAAGTATTTTTTAAATATTTTATTAAGAACCCTTTATGGGTGTGGATTACCCCCCATCTTGATTACAAGTAAGGGTTGTGGATTAACCCACTTCATTAAATAATTCATGTGGGCAACCCCCTTCATCAGTGATTTGTCCTTATGGGTTGTGGAAAACCCCTCTTCTTTAACTTTCCCTAAGGCATGTGGATTACCCCCATTAATTAATTCATATAGGGATGTGGATTACTCCCCTTACATAATTAAATTTTTAATTAAATTTATTAAGTTAGGGATGAGGATTACCCCCTTTTTTAATTAAGATATTCATTAAATTAATTAAGATTAAATTAATCAATTAGTTTAATTAAGTCAGGGATGAGGATTACCCCCCTTCTTTAATTAAGATATTCATTCTTTAATTTATCTTCAATTATGGGTGCAGATTATCCCCCTTATGAATTTCATCATTTTTTAAGAATTCTTTAGAATCTATAGGGTTGGCTTTGCTCCTAGGTAAAGCGATAACAAGCCAAGGAGCACAGGTGCTACCTATCTTCCCAAATTAAGCTATATTGTTCTAACATATGGTTTATTTTGATGGTGGTATGTAAGTGGACCTTGACCTTGGAGCTTGGGTTGCCTGATGGATTCAACCCTTTTTGTACCAATTTTTACATATTGAATATGCAATCGTATAATGAAACGTTTTGTATCCACCCTTATTTGAGCTTCATGTGCCGTCTTGTTGAAAGGTTCTCTCTTTTAAACACACACACACACACGTGTGTGTGTGTGTGTGCACATGCATGCTTGTGCATGTGCCTGGACAATACATATTTACATAAAAATTTGTGTTTCCATTACATTGTACCACCAAATGATTTATTTCGTACTTTATAATATTGATTTATTTGACTCTCTAAAACAATGAACTCTCATCCCTAGAACTTTTCACCATTCCAAAGCACTCCTAAAAGGCTCCATTTAAGCTACTCTATGACACTATCCTCTCGGCATGAACTTTAACTTCTTGTCATTTTTATCCTCCTTGTCTCATGATTCCTTGAAAACATCATCCCCTTCTTGGACTACTCATAACTAGGGATTAACTTTTAAAATAGAATAATAATAATGCAAATGGTAAGAGTTGAAGGCATACTTATTGATGCATACTTAACCCATAGTCACATCAAATTATTCCTAATTCTTCTTAAATAGTTGCAAGTGGGAGTGTGTTTCATGGTAGTACCCAAATCTATTTCATAATCATGGCAACCCACCCTTAATCCTCTATTCATACACAAAGAAGGTTTAGTAACTAAACATGAAGAGAGTGCAAATGATGACCTTGGGTTTTTGTGGCTAGAATACTACAATATAAGCATGAAAGTGATTCTTCCCGATATATATCATGGGAGCTTACATCATTTAAAAAGTTGGAAGTTTTTGCCTCCCTTTGTTGTCTCCTTCATACAAGCCATTCCCATTTTGGATGTTTGATTCTTCACATGATGTGACTACTTAGCAACCATCCTTATACTTCCCTTATGGCTTAGTTTATTTGAAATATTCCCTATTGTTCATGTCCAAATGAACATTATATGGATCACGACTTTGTCATGAATGATGTATTATTTTAGTAATCTATAGATTAATGAATATCAATGGATGGCTTAATTTCTATCATTCACTTGAATCTACTCTAGATAGGATATTGTCTACATAAATGCATGTGACAATAATGTAAAAAATGTCCAAACCCATGACCCAAAATTAGATAGATAGACAAATAGATAGCCAGGTAGATAGATAGGTAGATAGATAGGTTGATAGACAGACAAATAGACAAACATATATACATATATATAATTATATTTATATATTTATATGTATAAATATATATATATATAATTTATTTACATATTTATACATATAAATATACATATACATACATACATATGTCTCTCTCTCTCTCTCTCTCTATCTATCTATCTATCTATACATACATACATATATACATACATATATTATATATATATATGTATGTATGTATGTATGTATGTATGTATGTATGTATAGATAGATAGATAGATAGAGAGAGAGAGAGAGAGAGAGAGAGAGAGAGAGAGAGAGAGAGAGAGAGAGAGAGAGAGAGAGAGAATTGGGGGGGGGGGGATATATGTTGGGATTCTTAAATGTAATGGGAAAGTCTTAAAGAATGATGATCCTTTCAACAAATCTTAGAGGGAATAGTAATGCAAGCCAAGATTACAATGTTTCTACCTGATTGCACACCCCTTTAGTTGCTCTTGGAGGGATTGAAGTAGGCTAAACTGCCAATAAAAATCCTTGGGGGGGTCACTCATCATATGTAACCCTATCACCTGAGTTCAATAGAAGGATTTTTTTTATTTCTAAAATTTACAAAAATAAATATACATAAGGGACTATTTAAAATAGTTTTGGAAAAAATTTACAGATTTGTATAGAAAAGGGGTACATTTTATTCATGAAATTTTTTACAGATAACGGACTTTAAATATAGGCCTTGAACGCACGTGATATAGAGGGTTTATACATAGTGACCCCCCCGAGTAAAAATCAATGGTATAGAAATGACTCTTTTCTATTCCTATAAACTATGGATTAGCGTTGTTACATATCTCTTTACTTCAAATGATCAGGGAGGTTGGCATATAATACTTAATGATGTGCAAACATTGCCTCTTTACCCAAGCTTATGATAGGACATGCTAACGAAGTGTCATGGCTTAATGCTAAATGGTTATGTTCTATAATTGTGTGGACAATGAGTTGACTCGCGTGGTTAATGTGGAAGATGTATGACTCATTGTAGGGGGGTGGTGGTGGGTGTGGTGGGTGAACTATGATTGATCATACCATTTAAACTAATCGAATATCACTGTGACATAAGACATGGTCAATTGCTCAATGATGGATAGTATATGTTATTGTTGGTGCTATGTGGTGCGGTCTCACATAGATAGAGATGCTACTAGAGTTCTTTATTTTTTTGGTGAAAAGATAACCCCTTATATTAAGAAAGAAAGAGAAGGTACAAAATACAAAATATTCTACCTCCTGATTCAAGAAGGCAAATATATCTGATCTAATAGACAAAGACTATGACATAAGAGGCTTCTCCTATAAAAGGAGAGAGAAATTTGATTTAATAGCTCAAATATCATGCCAAAAAATTGATTTCATTTGCCTAAAAGCCTCAAAGATCTTATAAGTTGAGTAGTGACTTCATCCCCATAGAGATATCATTGCCTTACCTTTCTTCAAGACCATAGAATTCCCTGTCACAAATTGCCAAAAATTACAAAACCATTAAGCCTGCCTTTATCACCCAATAATGCATTTTTCCATTTTGACTTAATAGAGATGGAGGATCTTTCCAACCATCTACTTATCTTCCATCAAACCCCTTTAATGGCCACACAAGAATAAGTGCATACGAGTTTCCTTTTTCAATCTGCATAAAGGGCACAATAGGGAAACCCTAGGATTGCACTTAGCAAGTCTTTCTCTAGACAGGAAACTTGCACACCATCAATCTCCACAATAAGAGATTAAGTTTGGGCACCTTCCACAATTTCCTAAGCCTATTATTCCACACTTCAATCGCATCAAGAGGGGCAAATTGCTTCCACTGATAGCGGGCTATCATTGTAGCCCCTTGCAAATAAAAACTCCTAAAGTCCTTTAGAGAACATTGATTTGAAGGCTTTCCAATATCAATAAAAAATCCTTTAAAGTATTCAGTCATCCTGAAGCTAATCCTCCCTGATCCTACCCAATAGTAGACTCATCAATCTCTTTTCCACTTCAGAGAGATGAAAGATAGCAGCAATACCACCAATCAACC
Source organism: Dipteris shenzhenensis (assembly GCF_047967505.1). NCBI lineage: Eukaryota > Viridiplantae > Streptophyta > Polypodiopsida > Gleicheniales > Dipteridaceae > Dipteris > Dipteris shenzhenensis. The sequence goes on along the minus strand of NC_141628.1, from coordinate 25,539,063 downwards.
TCCATTGGCTGCGAGTAGGATCATAAATATCATAAAAACACTCTAAGACCCTTCTTATACAATCTTCTAACCACTCTTGGCTAGGAGCAAACAAAAGGAAATCCTCCCATGAAGACCCAGTTGGAAAGCCGAAGAGATCTCCCTAGAGAAGCATCACCATAAAGAGACCTTAACCACATCGATACAATTCCATTGACATTGTTTTTCCAAATTGGAAGCAATATACTTAGACGCTCAAAGTGAGGTATCTTCAAAGGGACATAAAAAAGAGTGAGGTCTTGCCATGGCTTTGAAATACCTTGACGCCCAAACTTATTGATCCAAAACCTTGAAATATTCACCCATGGCTGGCTACATCCCAAGTTTAGAAGCCATTTGATGTATAAAGAATCATACTTGGCCTTCATTTCTTCAATTCCTAATCCACCTTCCATCTTTAGGGCAATCACAAGATCCCATGGAATAGCATGCCATTGATCCCTCCATATGAAATCCTTCAATAAAGCATCAATCTTCTTCAAAGAGTTATCCAAGAAAGGGAAAATAGATAAAACATAAACCATGATATGCTTCCCCGTAGTAGGTCTACTAAAAGACAATTTCTTTCCTCTCCACTTGTCAAACTTTAGCATGATTTTTTGAAAGCACCATTCAAACTTGTCCTTGAGTGCAACACTAACTCCTACTCAGCATCCCAAATATCTCAAAAATTGTCTAGGATTTAACCACCTGAAATCCAACTTGTTTGACCAGTTAGGGCCATCGTCCCAAGCTAGAATTAAGGCTATTGTTTTAGCATGGTTAACCTTAGAATTTAGGACAGAAAAAAAAAAACTCTCAATAGAGTTCTCATATTGGTCTTCAGATACCACGAAAAATTGGTATTGTCGCTAGCAAAAAATTGCGAGCAAAAGTAAGAACCCTCTGGTAATGAAAGTCCCTTAATGAAACCTATATTCTGATAGTGCTCCAACTAACAAAGTAGGGGTTCAATGGCAATTGAAAATAGTAAGGGAGCTAAGGGGAATCCCTTATGGATGGACCTCTGCAATGAGAACCTATGATTTCAGGGGAAGCCTACCATAAGCATTTGTAAAAGAGAATCCTAGTCATCCTGCAAAATCCTCACCAAATCCACATTAAGCATCACATTAGGGGAATTTTGGACTCAAAAAGGGTCTCATAAGGAGTGGATTAGCAAAATGGACTAAGAACTAATAAGGTCTATAAAGGGTCCCATCACCCCCATATGAGTCCAAAAAAGTACACCTCCCTAGGCTTTGGTAGTCGCAAAAAGTGCACCTCCCTTTGCCACTTGGAGGATCCCCCCACCATGTGCAAGAAGTCCACCCTCTTTATACCCCAAGGTGGTGGTGGTCCCCATGCCTAAAAAGTATCTCGTGGGTACTACTCCCCCCAAAAATTTGAAATTTTTCAAAAGTGCCAAAAATGACCTGAAACCCTTCCAAACCTTTCCCCAAACCATGCATATGCACCCAAATCCCTTTCTAACCCTTGAATCCTTCTTCTACTCATCACCACAGTCACTTTCCAATGCCTCAATCCTTCTTCTTCTCACCTAATCACTTTCTAACCCCTGAATCATTTTTCTTCTCACCATAATTATTTTTCATCGCTTTTCTAACCCTCTCATGGCGCCATTGCAAGATTCTCCTACAATGTGGTGCATGGTAGTTGATAGTGTAACAACAAAGCTATTTTGTAATCTAATTTTTTAAATTACTGTCACTTAGTAACTCAAATCTATTTTCTCACATCACACATTGTTCCATTTCTGTTCCCAACAAGAAGTAGAAGTGTTTCCTGAGTTACAAGTGCATGTGACAAAATGTGTTCTTGGTAGGTTGCAGTGGAGCAAGCAATCAATCAAAGGGTGCAAGCTACATGGTGCATGAGGGCTACGACGTCTAGGGATTATGAACTACCTTCTCGGTTTATTAACCAACCACGTGATCCTATTGAAGTTCGGGAGCAACTTCAAATGTAATTTGTGGGGGGAAATGTGGTGTTTGCTGGTGATTGGAATATGGCGATTGATGCCATCGACAGATCACACTCCTCTTTGGTGCTTTCATATGAGAAGTTGCTGCATGGGAGAGCTTTGCTACCGCTTGTGGTTTGTTTGACTAGTGTTCTTATCATATTCTTCAGAGCCTCCGGAAATTCACTTGGCACAATAAGCACGATGACCCTTCATCATGCTTAGACAGGTTCTACATTTTATTGCTCTTGTCCCCACATTGACTCTTATTGTAGTGTCGTGATTTTGGATTGTCAATCTATCAGTTCCCCAATCATCGAGGAGTGATGCTTCACGCAACCAAGGATGTCCAAGCAAGATTTGATAAGATTTATTGGGGAGATCCAAGATTGTGAATTGAAGATTAAAGCGGACTCCTACGACTTTTGTGGACACTCCATTCACTATTCCCAAGGGCTTTGCATGTAAATCATCTACAAGAAGGCGTATGTTGAAATTAGCCTTTTGCATTGGTGGGAGACCCCATTCATCATGTAGCTTATTGGATAAACATTATTCAGATCTTTTTAAATATGTGGAAATAATCTCAATTGGATTTCAAGGAACTTGAGCATGGATAGATAGAACATTGAGGCAATCAAAGGTAGAGGGAAGAATCTTCTTCAACGTGATCGAAGTGGTCATTCTTTAGCATTTACCACTATACCCATCAACATTTATCTGTCTTGTATGCGTTCTTTTCCTTTAGAGGACACCTATTAGATTATAGTGTGTCCTTTTGTAGACACTATATTTTGGTTCCCCAACGGAGGTTGCTTGTACTTGCCCTTTCTATGGTAATTGATATTATTTCATTCTAAAATAAATAAATGTTATCATTCTCATGAAATAAAGTAAAATCAAAATCTATGTTGGTTTATTATTGTTGTCTTATTCTTGCTGCTTGTTCTCAATTTCAAAAAGGCCTCTTGGCCTCAATGTGCATGTGGGTGTGCAATTGGATCAAACAATGTAAGTTTGGCCCAAATGTGTGCTTGGCCAAGAGGACTTTGTTGTGTCTTATGACATTACTTCTTGCCCCTAATTAGCCCCTTCCTAGTGATTAGCAAGTTTCTCTATAATGAACACTAGTATTAGCCACACATCTATTCAAAAAATCAGTTGAGCCAAGAAGAACAAGTATTGTGTAAACAAAGAAAGGCAACCACTTGAACTAGGCTTCAACAAGATTGAGCCCCAAATAGTGGTTCCCAATTAAGTAAAAGAGAAAAAAGATGATTTGGAAAAATATTAGGCAATCTTGAACCGCCCCCCCCCCCCCCCCCCCCCCCCCCGAAAAAAAAAAAACCATTAGGCATCCGTGATTTGTTGGGAACCAATATTTGGGGCATGGAAAGACATTCCCCCCAAAAAAATTTGAAAACAAATGGCCAGATGGCCCCAGGTGTGAGCAGGCACGACTTCCAAAAGTCATGCCTGCTCACACCTGGAGTCATCTAGCCATTTTTTTTCAAAATTTTTTTGGGGGAATGTATGCCCCTAATGCTGGTCCCCAATAGTGTTTGGGGCATGAAGAGACATTCCCCCAAAAAAATTTTGAAAAAAAATGGCCAGATGGCCCTAAGCGTAACCCCTAAGGCCATCTGGCCTTTTTTTTTCAAAAATTTCCCTAACAGCATGGAGAGACATTCCCCCAAAAAAATTTTGAAAAAAAATGGCCAGATGGCCCTTGGTGTGAGCAAGCGCGACTTTTGCCCAGACGGGGATCACGCTTGGCCAAAAGTCATGCCTGATCACACCTAGGGCCATTTGGCCATTTTTTTTCAATTTTGTTTTGGGGGAATGTCTCTCCATGCCCCAAACACTACTAGGTCCAGTATTTTGGGCATGGAGAGACATTCCCCCAAAAAAAAATTGAAAAAAAATGGCTAGATGGCCCTAGGTGGTCGTGCCTAAGGCCATCTGGTTTTTTTTCTTTTTTTTTTTGGGCATGCAATAGGAGAGGAGAATGTGTAGCTTCAAGCAAAGTTGAAGAAGTATCAGCAACTCCAGCAACTCATCCACCTTGTCTAGGTATTTGATGAACACCCCATCCTGCCTTGTAGACAGCCACTAGATAATGATGAAGCTGATGGAAAAACTGGTGGGCTCAAACAGTTAGTTCCCAGTAAAAGAGACAGTAACTCAGGCTAACATTCCTTGGCTAAGGGGGGGACTTCAAAAACAAAGGGGCCAGAAGGGGTCATGGCCCAAAGTTTACTAATGTTGCACTCAAGTCTGTAACATATACCAAGTAGGCGATACAAACGGACAACAGTTTTGATGTATCAGTGCAGATTTGAGTTTTGGATGAGTGTTAGATGAGGAGGTGCAAATGAAGTAGATCGCCGATGCTAGAACCAATTTTTCCAGATAAAGGTCTCCCAGTTGCTCTAGCTACCACAAAAGTTTTGCGGCGTATTCTGGATAGGGAAGAGATGCCCATCCATTACAAGATTTATCGGCATCTAAGAGTGGATGAAGTATTTACTACACCCTCCATGCACCAAGAAATGTTGGAGCCTGTATGATCAGTTATTTTAGTATATGATAAGGCGATCCAAGATTTCAACCATTTTGTGGAGGAGCACTCTTAGAGGTAGCACAACATATTTGAGACCGAGCGCAAGTTGATTCTCTCTTTAGTATTTGCCCAAGCCTATGATGGCCATGTTACCCATCTACTATGGCAAGCTTTTACAAGAACTCGAGCAACTCATTGTCGACAGTCAAGTGATATAGGCTCAATCTATACATGATAACACATGCAATTTATGTAAGGATCTAGGGATCAAGTGGTGAGAGCAAGTCACCCAAATGAAGCAGTATCATATACATTTTGAGATGCTAGGTATCGATGTTCCATCTGAAGACCCAATTGTCGAAGCTTGGACCTTGGATTGGATTGCGAAACCCAAGTGCTCATCAGTGGATGCCAGTAGTGTCTACTATCCCTGGCCACCAAGGGGACAACATTTTGAGCCACCACATTCCCCTCCTTGACCACCACCTATAGATGAAGTCGGGCCACCTCCACAACCCATTTGTCTCCCAATGAAGGTGCCGGTGACCCCGCGTGTTCTATTCGCGAGCATCTCCCTTTGAGAAATGTCTAGTCCCTACCAATCCATGAGGACACAGACAAGGATAGCCAAGGCAAGATGTGAGTCCCAAGTTAGGCTAACTTGGATGTGGTCATTGAGCATTGACCTCAACTAGGAGCAAGAAGCAGTGGAGGCATTTGAGCACCCATTTTGCAGCAAGATGTGCAGTTGATTCTAACAAATGAACCTATCAGAGCAAGTAGCGGTTGGCCCATCAAGTGCACACTCAAATAGAAGGCAGTTCTTTATGTAGAAAAGTTGACTAGTTATCTGAAAAATGGTATGTTTCCTCTCTTTTGTAGAGCCAGTCCATGAAACACCAAGTGAGGTTTTTCCAGGTAAGAAAGTGCTTCCTCTCTTTTCCTATTTTTATTTTCGTGATTTGCATTGGCTTGCAGCTAGCACCTTAAGCACTAGCTGCACTGATGGGCATAGGAACCCTCTCTTCCCCTCTCTTCTCTTATTCCCTCTTCTTTCCCTCTTTTCCTCCCTCTTTCCCCCATCTTTCCCTCCCTCTATTATTTCCTCTTCTTCCTCCCCTCTCTTTTTCTCTCTTTTGCGTATGCTACTCATAAGCATATGCTCATATGCTTATGCTTATACATGAGCTCATAAGCATATGCTCATATGCTTACGCTTATGCATGAGCATATGCTCATATGCTTATGCATGAACTTAGGCTCTCTCTCTTCCTCTCTTTTCCTTCTAATCTTTCATCCTCTCTTCTCTCTTTTCTCCTCTCTTTTCTTCTTTTCCCCTCTCTTTTCCTTAGCCGTATTTGGTTATTTTTTCTTTTGATCCTTAGCCATATTTGGTTCTTTTTTTCTCTAACAGTTTCTAAATGGAACAACCATGCCCTCACCCATGGATATCCTCCCAAAACCCCAACCCGGTTCCCCACGTTGGGGTAATCTGAGACATTGATTCTCTACTAGCTCATGTAAAAGAGAAGATTGTGCACGATAACGACTGGGTGAAGTACAACGTCCAAGTGCGTGCGCTTGGGTGGGATGCAAGCCGAATGATAGTGGAGTAGGGGTGACTGAGGAACACATGACACAACCTACGGGATCTCCGTAGGTTTTAGAGAGACCACCATGATTGCTAGAGCACCAAAGATCAATGTATAAAGGACATAATGGGTTGTGTGGAGGCCTTCGTGGTGGATAGCTAGTAGATAATCCCTAAAGAGCATGACCTCATATTAGAAGAAGTGGAGGATGAGGTCTCAAGTGACCCGCCTAGTAGCTCGGAGGAGGAAAGTACCTCGGACAGTAATGCAGAGCAGTACACCTCCTCCACTATTCTAGCATTTTTAGAGAATGCCTCTTTTGGAGATAGATTTTGCTTACATATAGTTTTGAAGATAGATTTTGAGCTCTCTTTTTGTACATCAGAATTCTTGTTTAACAGTAGTATTTTTGATATATGAAAACCTTCTTAGATTCCACTTGTCTTTCATAAATATTTGTCCTTTCAAAGCTAGCTTTACATAATTGTCTTAAATAAATAATTTTCCTTTCATAATTATCCTTTCTGCGTTGATGTCATTTCATAATTTTCTTAAGTGATTAATTGTCTTTTCATAATTTTTTGAGTTTGAATTTCATAATTGTCTTTCTGCTTCTTACTCGCTCTTGTTTTGTTTTTGTTTTCATGTTTGTGCATGTGTTTGTCTAGTAGTTTGTATATACTTCGGCATGTATATGCTTTTGTATGTCGGCTCATTTGAACCATTTTGTTTCACCATTTTCAAAAGGGAAATTTTGTAACAAACAAGGTTGTATATCTTTAGCATGTATATGCTTCTGTCTCTCGGCTCATTTGAGCGATTTTGTATCACCCCTTTCACAAGGGAAATTTTGTAACAAACAAGGTTTGAGAGTTTTATCTCGCTTGTGTGCTTGTAAACATTCTTTTGTAATTACTATAAGAAAAAACATTAGTGGGGCAAAACCTGTTACAAAATTTAGCCCCACTAATGTTTTTTTTAAGTTCTGTTAAGGGTTGCTATATAGCGACGCTTTACCAGTGTTGCTATACAGTGATGTTTACCAGATTCGCTATATAGCAACGCTTATATAGCGACATTTCCTTTTTGATGTTAATAGCGATATAAATATCGACCTTTGCACCCGTTAGAAAAAACCTTTTTAGTGTAAAAAAGGTCGGTATTTCCTTCGAAAAACGGCCTGTGCCTTGTAGTGTTATAACTAGAGATTCTAAAATTCTAACAGACTAATTTCCTATAGTTCTTACAGCCTGATTCTAGCTCAATGCTAGCTCGAGCCTCTAGTCTTGTTATTGTAATTTAGATGGTCATGACCGCTCTCATGCATAGGGCTAGTGTTTACCCAATGGCTATAATTGTCCAAATAAACTTTTATCATCTACAATCTTATAGCTGTCCAAGAATAGTGGGCATTTCACGCTACAATGTGGATCTTAAAAATATTAGCCTGCAAATTAGATGTCGTCTTGGGTCTGCAATGCAAATTAGATGTTCTCTTAGATCTACCCACTTGGAATAGACATTGGTCCATTTGAAGGACGATACTGCAATGTGGACATTTTGAATGAGATGGTCTTGAATTTGCTCACCCAACATGTGCAAACAACTATACTAATAAACCTCATTTTTGCACTCCTATGACAAAAACAAAACAAAACACAATACATGCAAAAATGTTGTCTAAACAAAAACAAATTCAACCACTGGGCTGGTTTACAATCACATATAATCAAGCTAAAAATTAAGCTAGTCAACTAAACTAATCAAGCTAATAATTAAACTAATCAAGCTACTAGTTTAGAAAAACAATTTTAGTTAAGATTTGTCACATATATAATCAAGCTAATAATCAAACTAATCAATGTAATAATTAAATTAATCAAGCTACTAGTAAAGAAAAACAACAAGGCTATTTAGGACAATCACAATTTCAACATCCGGGTTGGTATCTGGACTAAATCAACTCGATATTAAATTGTTGTACATGCAAAAAACATAGTCTAATTAAACTAATCAAGCTAATAATTAAGCTAATCAAAGGTACTAGAATTTCTACCACTAGGTTGGTTTAGGATAGTCACATAACTGGTTTTTGACCTGAATAAGTCTATTATTTTTGTCCAACCACAATTTCAATCATGTAACTATTTTTTTACTTAAACCAGCTCAATGACAAGTTTAGGACAAGCAATATTTTAACCATTGGGCTATACAATAACAATATATTATTGTTCGTTGTGCTATGAAATATATTGTTGTTAATTTCTATTTAACCACGCTAGTTTATGACACTCACATAAGTGGTGTTCAGCCATGGTTGCTTGATGTTCCAAACATTGGACTAGTTTAGGACAATTACATTAAGTCTAAGCCAGCTTGATATAGAAGCTAAACATTCCAAAACTCAGTCATCGACAACCACTGAGCTAGTTTAGGACAATCACATAATTGGTGCAAAATGTATAGGTATTAATTTATGTTCAACCACGCTATTTTAGTGTGGGGGTTAAAGGTCACTGTGGCTTTACCCCGGTTATGTACAATACTCAAACACATATATAAATGAATGAAAAAGAAGATTAGGGTGTTTTGCACCCACCAAAACTTGTGTGGCTCTCTGTTTCTCTCTCCCCCTCTTCTGTTCCACTTCTGTTGAGAGCACTCTCAACTGGTATCAGAGCCTGGGTGATCTAGCTGAGTGTGCGTGAATGCTTGGAAGCTCAGCAGCTCTGTGGGAAGAAGGAGAAGCTCTATGGGAAGCTTTATGGATGATTTTACTTGCATTCGAGTGCGCAGAGTCCTTGAAGGAACCTTTGGAAAAGTCACTTTGGTTTTGCAAAGTGGTTTTGAGAGCCTGTTAAGTGTTTTCAAAGAGAAAGTCGTTTTTTGAGCTTTTCCCTATTTCGTTCGATGATAGAGACTCTGTATTGACTTGTAGAGGCAACCATTGCCTGCTTTTGGTGTCCATTTCACTTTAAAAGCTTGGAAACACCTTCATTCTTGAATTTGGGATCATTTCGTTGGATTTCTAACTTACTGTGTCAGTTTCAATGTTTTTCTACCTGGGTGTTGGAACTCAAGTTTAGAGCAACCATTTGTAGATCTGTCAGTTTTAGTAGACTCAAGAGGTCCTAAAACTTCTATGTTGCTCATCATTCACACTCCGGTGGAGTTTACCAACAGTTCAATTTCCAAAAATGTTTTTCAGTCCGTATGTTGGACCTAGTGATTAGGACCACGGTTTCCAAAACCGTCTGTCCCATTGCATTTCGAACGCCTAAAAACCCCTACCTATTAGTTCTTGCGTGATTCGGTGGAGTATTTTCAGAATTATAGATCTCTCTGTGTATTTGATTTCGTCTCTCTGTTATGCATTTTTCATTCTAAGGTTTTGAAACCTTAAATTTATGCCACATGGCAGTGGATAAGTGTTGACTCCCATTTCTCACTCATTGGTTGGGATTTTGGAGTTCCAACAGAAGAGAGATATTTGTAGATTGTCTTGTTGAGTCCGATTATGCAATGGCGCCCATGTTTTGAGGCATCTCAGGTTCTATTTTCAGTAGGGGCCATTACTGTAGGACCATGATTTCTTGAGCATACGTTATGCAAATCACTCTGGCTGCAGTTTGAGCCATGTGTGCTCACTTGTGGTGTGTATTGGGTTGCAATGGATGATTTATAGGCCATTTGGATGCATTGCAATCCTTATTGGATGCATTGATAGGCCCAAATTGCCTTGTGGGATGCTATTTTTTATGGACGCTTTGCACATGGATGCTATTTTATGCTGAGGGACAGCTTTGACACATTGCAGTTGATGCACTAATAGTGTTATGCTCTCTTGGATGAGATATTGTTGATGCATATGCCCATGGACGGTGTTTATGCTTGAGCCATTTGGCAGTTATTAGCATTTTGGATTGCCATTGCAGTTGGCATTTCCTTTTGGGCCAGATTTTCTCATATGGATGCATAGTACATGCACATGAGTCAGCTGTATCTTTTGATGCTTTGAGCTTTGACTTTTGGTGATATTTCACTCTATTGTGGCATACACATTTCGGTGCACCTAGTATTTGGTGTGATTCTCTCTTGCAGGCACTAGCATTTGGGATTTTGCTTTATTTGCATCATGGCATCCTCTTCCATGTCTAAAAATGAGGTTTTCAGCATTAAAAAGTTTGATGGGACAAACTTTTCTTTGTGGAAAGAACAGATAAGGGACGTACTTATTCAAAAGAAGTAGATAAAACCCTTGCAAGGGATTGCAGCTAAGCCTGCAGCTATGTCCACAGATGAATGGAATGAGTTGGATGCATTGGCAAAGTCTACCATTAGACTTCATCTTGGGGAGAGTTTATTTCACAGTAATCACTAAAAAGACTACGGAAGCTTTATGGAAAAAGCTGTGTGGTACATATGAGAAAGAGACTGCCTAAAACAAAGTCTATCTCATGAAGAGATTGTTTAAGCTGCACATGAAGGAGGGAGTATCCATAGCTTTGCACTTGAATGAATTTAATATCATTTTCAGTCAGCTTCAAGCTCAAAAGCTGAATTTCTCTTATGCTCATTACCATCATCATGGGATACTTTCCGTACTGCTATCAGTAAATCTGCACCTAGTGGAGCATTGAACTTTGATGATGTGGTTGGTAGCTTGTTGGCCGAGGAGATTAGATGGAAGTCAATGGAAGGCAACAAGCAGGATGCAAACTTAAATGTACAAAGGGGCAGATCACAGTCCAGGGGGAAGTTTCAAGAAAGAGGGAAGTCCTGTAGCAAGTTCAGGGCATGGAACATTGAGTGTCACTATTGTGGCAAGAAGGGCAACATGAAAAAGGATTGCTACAAGCTTAAAAGAGAGCAAAATGATAAGAAAAAGAATGCAAATTGGGGTGCAAATCAGAAGGAAGAGAGTCCAAGGGAGGACAAAGGAAAAGTGAAGATCAAGGAGATCAATGCAGTCACATATGATAGTGACAATGACATGCTCTTCATGTCTACTTTATCTGTAGAGTTGCTTACCACTTCAGATAATGCATATTCCTAGGATCGGATTTTGGATTCTGGTGCTTCATTCCATGTTACTCCCCATAGGGAATGGTTTTTCACTTATGACAGTGGAAAGACAAGTTGTGTGCATCTTGGAAATGACTATGCATGTGACGTAGTGGGAGTAGGTGACAAAGTTTTCTTTTGCAAATGGGTCTGCATTTATTTTGAAAAATGTGAGACATGTGCCTAAGCTAACCAAGAGTCTCATTTCAACAGTCAGCTAGATGATGTTGGTTTTCAAACCACCTTTGGTTCTGGGAATTGGAAAATTCAAAAGGGCTCTATGCTTTTGGCCAGGGGTGCCAATTGTGGGACTTTGTATCCCTTGCATGTATCAGGGGTGTTTGATCATGTTGTTGCAATAACCGAGCAGCCAAGCACTTCTTTATGGCATTGCCAGTTGGGCCATATGAGCCAAAATGTGATGAAACTCTTATGCCGTTTGGGTTATGTACCGCATTTAAGTTTCTCTGATTTTGAATTTTGTGAGCACTATCTCTATGGGAAGCAGACCAAATCAGCCCATAAAAGAAGGGGAAAGAAAGAGTTTGAAAAGCCTGATTTGGTACATTCAGATGTATGTGGTCCCATGCCTACACGATCATTAGGCGGGGCTGAATACTATGTGACATTCATTGATGATGCAACTAGCAAAGTGTGGGCTTATGCTATAGCTCGAAAGAGTGATGTGTTCCAAGTATTTCAAAAATGGCTGGCCTTGGTTGAGAATCGGTTAGGTAGAATGCTTAAATGCCTACGGACTGACAATGGTGGAGAGTATCTCTCTCATGACTTTCAACATTTCCTGTGATACATGTGGGATTAAGAGAGAGCTCACATCCCCTCGTACTCCAGAGAAAAATTTAGTTGCATAAAAGATGAACCGTACCATTCAAGAAAGGTTACAATGCATGCTTTCCAATGCAAGTTTTTCTGGTGGTTTTTGGGCTGAGGCAATGAAGACTACAGTGCACGTGATCAATAGATCACCTAGTAAGAGTTTGGATGGTGGTATTCTTGAAGAGGCATGGAGTGGCAAGAAGCCCTCTTACTCTCATTTGTATATATTTGGGTGTGATGCATATGCACATGTGCCAAAAGAGCTTCAAAAGAAGCTAGATCCTAAGTCTAGGAAATACATCTTTCTGGGTTATGGTGAAAGTGGAGAGATGGGCTATCGTCTCTGGGATCCAAAAGCAAAGAAGATCGTACATAGCCTTGATGTAGCCTTCATGCATAAAGCACCCATGAGGGATGTGGAAATAAGGAAAATCACTTTCTAGGATGTGAATCCACCTGCATATGTTGATAGACAGCAAGCTATCCATGCACCAAATGTGCAAGAAATGGTACCACCAAGTACTCCCATAGGTATACAATCAAGGGTAGATGATGGATCATCTATTGGTGGAAATGATGAGCCAAATGTGGCTGATATGTAGCTGGGATAGCAAGCTGAAATGCCCTTGAGAAGATCATCTAGAGTGTCTAGACTGCCTGATAGGTTTGTTCCAGGGCTAGACTATGTGATGCTTACTGATTGGAGGGGGCCTTCTTGCTACAGAGAGGCTATGATGCATGAGGATCAATGCAAGTGGGAGTATGCTATGCAATCACAGATGAGTTCACTCATGAAGAATAAGACTTGGTACTTGGTTTCTTTGCCACATGGAAAGAAAGCATTGCCATGTAAATAGGTCTACAAGATGAAGGTCACAGGTGATGATGTGCCTAGGTACAAGGCACATCCCGTTTAGTCACTAAAGGGTTCAAGCAAGAGAAGGGTGTGGACTTTGATGAGATATTCTCTCCGGTTGTGAAGATGACCACACTTAGATGCATGCTTGGACTAGTGGCAGTAGAGGATATGGAGCTTATGCAGATGGATGTCAAGACATCTTTCTTGCATGGGGATCTGCATGAGGAAATTTACATGGTGCAACTGGAAGGCTTTGGAGAAAAGGGCAAAGAGCATTTAGTTTGCAAGCTGAAGAAGAGTCTCTATGGTCTTAAGTAAGCGCCTAGAGAATGGTATCAGAAGTTTGATGCTTTCATTCGGTCCCAAGGTTTTAGAAGGAGTAAAATTGATCACTGCCTCTACACTAAAAGGGCTAAGGATAATAGCTTGATACTCCTGGCACTATATGTGGACGATATGCTATTGGCTAGCAAGAATACTTATGAGCTAGATGCATTAAAGGCCAAGTTGCATGAGGCCTTTGATATGAAGGATTTGGGACTTGCAGGTCATATTCTTGGTATGCGCATCACGCGTGATCGGAGTAGGAAACTCCTTTGGCTTTCACAGAAGGAGTATGTTACAAAAGTATTGCAACGTTTCAATATGGAGGGGGGGAAGGCAGTGAGTGAGTCTCCATTGTCTCCATATGTGAAACTGAGTCATATAGATAGTCCCAAATCAGATGAGGAGAGGGCCTGATGGCCAAGGTTCCTTATGTCTCCATTGTCTCCATATGTGAAACTGAGTCATATAGATAGTCCCAAATCAGATGAGGAGAGGGCCTGATGGCCAAGGTTCCTTATGCATCAGCGGTTGGGAGTCTTATGTATGCTATGATAGCTACTAGACCAGACATTGCATTTGCAGTGAGAGTTGTTAGCCAATATATGGCTAATCTAGGAAAGAGGCATTGGGAGGCAGTTAAGTGCATCATGAGGTACATGAAGGGTACCAAGGAGATGTGCATCTGCTTTGGTATAGGAGACATGCATGTACTTGGGTACACAAATTAAAACTATGCAGGGCATGTGGATAGAAGGAGATCTACTTCTGGTTATGTGTTCACCTTTGCAGGTGGTGTAGTGTCGTGGATGTCTCACGCACAGAAGTGCGTTGCTTTGTCTACCACAGATGCTGAGTATGTTGCAGCCATAGAGGGTTGCAAGGAGGCTATATGGCTTGATCGGCTAGTGGGAGATTTGGGGATTCATACAGGTGTACCAACATTGCATAGTGATTCCATGAGTACTATTCAGCTAGCATGGAATCCAGCCTTTCATGCAAAGACCAAACACATTGAGGTTAGGTACCATTTCACCAGGGAGGTACTTGAGGACAAGCGCATAGAGCTTGTCAAGGTTCATACAAATGATAACCCTACAGATATGCTGACGAAGAGTCTACCTAGTCAGCGGTTTGAGTATTGTCGTGTATTGATGGGCATTGGATAGTATGCTCACTGGTTGTTCTCCCTTAAAGGCACATTGTCCTTTAAGTGGGAGGTTGTGGGGGTTAAAGGTCACTGTGCCTTTACCTCGGTTATGTACAATACTCAAACACATATATAAATGAATGAAAAAGATGATTAGGGTGTTATGCACCCACCAAAACTTGTGTGGCTCTCTGTTTCTCTCTCTCCCTCTTCTGTTCTACTTTCGTTGAGAGCACTCTCATTTAGGACATCACATAACTGGTGTTTGACTTTGCTTGATGTTCCAACCACTAGGATGGTTTAGGACAATCAAGTTTAGAACTTAACTACTATATGACCCAAACTAACAAAAAATTTGATTTAAATAATTTAACTACTAGGAAACACAACAATTTCAACTACTGGAGTGGTCATCAATTAAACGAAAACATACTCTGTTGCGAAATATATTAGCATTAATTTTTGTTCAATCATGTTGGTTTAGGACAATCACTTGATTGGTGTTTGACCTAAAGCAGCCAGAATGCTTAATCTTCCAACCAAAAAGCTGGTTTAGAAGTCCAAGCCAGCTTGATGTAGAAATTAAACATTTCAAATCAATCACAAACAACCACCAAGCTGGCACCGGGTTGGTTTAGGCAACCACTGACCTGTGTCGTATCCAACATGTGTATGATGTGCTTATCCAAATTCTTGCATCCCATTCAGGATGTATGCTTCACATTCAACACAACACTTGTAATGATTTAACTATCTTGTTCCAAATCTTTACTCCATATTTTTTTGGACTCACGTTTAATATTATAATGTGTACTACAACTTGAATACAAAGTTCATTGAGCGATGCATAAGTTATGGGTCAAGCAAGATACTTACATACAAAAAATGCCTTAAACCTCGCCAAAAATGGCTACACCTAAGCAAACAATGACCCTAGATGGCATACAGTAAAAGGAGCTTCGACAATAGTTTAGTGTGTAGAGTGTTCCACAAGGTTAAAGTGGAGGAAATACAAAGGTGGAATAAACATAATAATAAAGCCATTGATGGGACACAAGTTTCAAAATACAATAGCTCTCTTGCTTTTATAGTGGCATCATGAGAGATTATGAGAAGTCTGAGGACAACTATGGAACAATGGGAGATAAGGATGGTCCACAACAACAAACGATCTCTTTTTGCTTTCAGTATTGCATTGACAAGGCATCCTATGAAAAACCTTGTTGTGAATTTACCTCCAATAGAATCCAATGAGCATCTAGGACAATGAGAATGAGCCTTGGATCTTGATAGGTATTTGGTATTTTCTTAAGGATTTGGACTAGTTCTTGGATCTTGTTATAGTCCAAGAGCCTTGATACTTAGTCACATCTCTCTCCAATCAAATCATCCACCTATTAGCTAGTATTTTGGCAACATTCTTAGTAACATTGGACTTATCTAGACTAGCTTAGTGTGGTTTGGGTGCAGCAAAGCAGTGTGGTGCACAAAGTGGCATGGTATGCATGCCTAATTTGATTGGCTTTTTGTCCTAGCCTCGCAACTATCCCTTCAGTCATGCCAACAAGCTCCAATAAGGAGTAATTAGACTCACACACACAACCCTTCACTTGGAAATTGATAAGGCTTGCAATAGATGCCATTGCCACCACAATGGTTGACATGGCAAGGTTTAGCTGGCTAGTTTCAACCATTGTAGTGGTGGACATGGCTATTTTGAACCATTGCAAATATTGACATGCCTAGTTTTGACCATCACAATGGTGTCTAGGCTATGATTCTAGCCACATTGTGATGTGATGATTGATTTATTCCACTAACTTCTGTGCCACATGTTTCATATTGCCAATCAACATAGTGATTGCAATAGATAACTATAGCCGCTACACCTACATTGGTTGATGTGGCTAATGTAGGGATTGACTTGGGCCATTCCAAGTGTATTCCACCCATTTCACTAGTTGGCATGACTAGTTTTGAGCCTATGTGCTCTACCAGAGTCCTATTCATGGCTTCAAAGATACATGTGTAGTTCCATGGGTTTTGCATCAAACACCAACATAGTGGTTGCAATAGATTAACAATAGCCTCTAAGTCCATTTGGCACACTGCCATCATATAATAGATATGATGATTCTAGTATTATTGTGCAATTAAAGAGTGTGTAATGAGATTGTACCTGGTAAAAATTTAGTTGTGGTGAAAATAGGACCTTCCCATAAATGAAAAAAAACAAATTTTATGTGTGATTTGCCACTGATCTTATAATCCCCCCACCAATGTATTTTGTGGCATGTCCTAAAAGTAGTTTCACAATAGGTTACACCTAATCGTGTTGTGACTCTTTGAGTAGATCCAAAGAAGATAGAAGATATTGTACATGGGAAAAACTAGGGAGATACATGGGTTGAGACCATTTTTGGGTTATGTAAACTTTACAAGAATTATTTTGAGCATCTTGCAATTATAGGATGCAGTTGACAAGTAAGAATGGAAAACTTCTATGAATTAAGAAATGAATGCATTGTAGAAAAACAATTGGAATTACATATACATGTGCATATACATGTATGTGTACATATACATATACATACATACATACATACATGCATCCATGCATGCACGTGCGTGTGTGTGCACACACATACACACATCTATATATATACATCTACATATACATATACTCTACATATACATATATGCATATGCACATCCATATGCATAAATATATAGACATAGACATAGATATAGACATGGACATGGACATGCACATAGACATAGGCATAGATATAGATATAGACATAGACATAGACATAGATATAGACCCATATATATATGTATATATATATACATATACATATATATATACATATACATACATATATATATACATATACATACATATATATATATATATATATACATACATATATATATATATATATATACATATATATATATATATATACATACATACATACACACACACACACACACACACACACACACACATATATATATATATGGGTATATAACAGCTTATAAATACTTTCATGTGTGGGTTGACACAAGGTTAGCATATCAGAACCTCACAACCGACATATAACTTTTCAAAAAAAAAGTGATAATCAACTTCATATTACAAAAACATTCCTATCATCTAAAACTATCAGACTTTTATTGATGAATATACTAACAACTAAACTATCAAAGTTTAGGAAGCATGTAGCCCTAGTTCAAGTTATATTGAGAACATAGTGCAAGGATATGCCATCCAAGATAAAGTTCAAGAAATAAGATCTAAAGAGCTCCTAAAGAGATGGATGATAGAGATGGAGATGGAAGAGACTTGGATGGGAAAGCCCATTTTCTCCCCTGCTCTACCCACATCTCTCAACACCTTCAAGATTGAAGAGCTAAGTATGCAAGAAATAGTGATAAGGTAAGGTGAAATTCTACCCAATAGCCTCAAATTACCCCATGCTGCTTTTTCTTAGGAGGATGAGTTTGTTGTTTCTTGCTCACTGCTCACAAACAAAACAATTTTGGCCTTTCTACCAAAAGTCAATGGACCCTATGCTTTCCAATAAGAATACTTGACTTTGACAAAGGGGGCCACTTCGAGTGCTAGGGCTTTGGTCTCTCTATAGATAGAGACTTGAAATGCAGCCATGCAACCCAAGGAGGAAAGAACGAAGCCACCCTTTCAACCACCAGGCCCAGCTACTCGAAAACAATCCAAACTTCTTCAGGAGGGATTTTTTCACTTCCCTTGCATCAAGATCTACAGGAGGTTTGAAAGAGAGGCCTTGGATAAAGGCAAGACAAAAAAGAATGAACCACTAGCCCCCCATGATGATGAAAGAAGAGCTGACGCATGAGAATCTATGTCACAGAGGGCATTGAATCTGCAGACACGATGGCGCCTTCTCAAACATGTATTCATGTAACTGCAACTCTCAACATTGACCTCTTTTAGGTCTCTATGATTGGCTCATAATGGATCCACTTGTAGGCTTCATTCTCAGTGTCCGTCCCCTAATGTCTATGATAGGAATATGGATTGGAACAAAGGGATGAATGTAACCAATATTAGATTCTTGGGGAAGCGATATTTTGTTTTTCTCTTTGATAGGCCAAATATGGTAGTTAAGACACTTCGATAAGGCCTTTGGACTATCAAAAGCTAACCTCTTTACCTAGAACGGTGGTCTGAGGAATTCTCACCAAACAACCATAGGTCAACTAAGACCATGGTTTGGGTTGAACTCCCTCATCTTCCCTTGTCTTTGTGCAATCAAGTGCTACCTCCTCGTCATGGTTTGGGTAAAGTCATTGGTGTTGCGAAGAAAAGTTTTATCAATCCTAGGTGCAACCCCAAGGTATGCATTCAAATGGACATAGGAGAAGATCTCCCCCAACTCCCTTTATATGTGAGATGAAAAATAAGGCCTTCAAGTCTTTCATACAAATTGATGAGTATTTAGCTGCACATCATTTTCCAAAGCACATAAAACATATGGTGGCTCAGTTTGATTCCTATTATTATAGCTTGTAATGTGCATGATGTCTTATTCTTCTCTATAGGTTTAGCAATGAATTTATCTAAATATGTGAGAATTGTCAACGGCGTACATAACACCACTACATTCAAGGTTAGGATACATGGTGTAAGGAATTTCATAAAACCTTGTACTTCATAGGCAATAATTCCATGAATGGTATGAGAAGGCCCTACACAAAATGCTTCTAGCTAAATGTTACAGTTAAGAATCCGACCAATGTTGGTGTGTGCCTTGGCAGAACCAAGAAGAAACCCTATTTGGTTATCATGCCTTACTTTAATGGGGTGAGATAGTAGAGCATGGATCATGGATTCATTGTGACTTGCATAATTGCAATATGATTTTAGATTAGGTCCCCAAGGGACTTGTATAATTTGGCATTATTGACTAGGGACATGTGCTTAAGTTCGAAAAAAGGTCCCCACATTGACTCGAAGAAAAGAGAAGAGGTAGATGTCAAGCTCCAAGCGCATATGGGAAAAGGGAGGAAGGATTTTGACCCTTACAAATGGCTTGCTTAGTAGCTCTTGGATCCCTCACACCATCTCCATATTTAGTTGCCCTTAAATGTATATGCACTTGGATCAATTTTTAGCCTTTTTAACGATGGATGTATTAGAGGTTCCAAGAGTTGTTTGCACCCATAGTATTGGATTAGAGAGAAGCATTGACAACACATTTGACCACAACGAATGACCATATGATACTACCAAACTCAAGCAAATGCGAAAGAGTTGCTACTAACATTGCCAATCGCAATGCAACTTGGTTGAAGGGGATAGAGTATGACGTCAAAGATGCAATTAAAATGCTATGAAGGATTTATTTTAAGATTATGGTTAATCTTTGTTTAGATTTGCGATGCATGGCTAGGATTGGGTACTCCCTATAAATGGATTTGTCATGGGGAGGTGGCATGACTTGAGTGATTAATGATGTGCACATCCTTTCAATATAATGTTGTTTCTACATGTAACCTTGTTTTATGAAATGATATTTTCAAATGGCATATAGTACATTGCAATATAATTTTGTGTATTCAAGTCTATGCAAGCAATATTTCTTTTCCTAGATAGTTGCAATAAACTTTATCATGATGCAATAGCCATAGCATTAAGAATCAAAGAAGTATCTGATAGATAGGCTAACTATGAGGGTGATCAAGGTCAAACAAGAGCAAGAATTCACATCTGATGAGAAGGTTCACTAGGAAGAGTCCAAAGTCTCAAGACTTACTAAACTTATGAAACCCTATTAAACCTTTGTGATATTCCTATGCGAGTTTCTTGAGCCAATGGGTCTAAAGTCGAAGGATCTAGTAAAAGAGGTTAATAAGGTAGACATGAAACCTTTTTTAATCTCTTGCAATCAAAGGCATGGAAAACGGGAGACCGACTTTTCCACAAATGAGGATATCTACAAGCATATTGAAGTCATTTTTGCAAAGACAAATGGGCGATCACAATATCACAACAATCTTCCACTGTTTTTTTGCCAACAATTGTTTATGCAATTTGTGTGCAGATAGGCGTGTACTTTTCTCCTCACACAAGTCTAATGTGAGTGAGAAGGGATAGAGAGGAGCAAAGTAAACTTCCTAAAGTTTTCATATTCTACTACAAGGTGTGCGCTTGGTTGGTAGCAAAGCATGCAAAGTCAAAGTTGGGGGATGAAATGCATGCATAGGCAAACGAGCTGAACAAGGTGAGGGAAGATATACATGTTGACATTGCACTATTGAGCAGGTTTGTTTCTAGTTAGGGCAAAGCCATCACAATTCAAGGTAGCGTTATTGCCTTGGAAGTGGCACTTAGAAGATAGATACACTATTGGCAAGGTCAGCAACATCGATGATGCAACAAAATATATTATCATCAAGGACGATTGCATTCCAAGTGGGTGATCTTGCACGAAGCATACAACCAGGCCCTCTATGTCCCATTTATGACACCTCTCAACACCTCTACTAGATCTTGTATGACAGCTTGTAGCCCTCGCTTTTATCTGGTGCTCCTTGTAAGACATCTTTCCAACCATTATATGTAATTTTGAGTTTCCTAAGCCGTGTTTTCATATGGATGTTCCTATAGATTTAAACATTGATGAGCTTCTTTGATCTCCTAGTTGCATTAATGGGAAAGATTCTTTTGTAAATAATGATCCCATTGTTGGACCAAGCAATTGAAGATAGAGTTCTAACTTAATTGGTTGTGTTGTGCAACCATTTTTTGGTAGCTCATGAGACCACGACAACCATCAATTCTAGAATGACATGCGACTTGGAGGTTTATTTATTTGATAGACTACAATATATCCAATCGTACGAATTCAGATTCTTATTCTAAAGTCCAAAATTCTAAAGAAAATAAAAGAGAGAGAGACGAAAGAGAAGAAAAATGAGCTAACAAAAAAATTTTGAAAAACAAAAGGTAGACTTACATAGCAAGCAAAGCAATGCTTATGTCGTCATCAATGCCCAAGCATAAGCAACTATACTAGGTTTCTAAACACCCACGAAGACTCTTGGTCCAACCAATACGTTAATTAAACAAAAGAGAAAGATAACAAGAAAGAAAGAAGAAAGGAAGAAGGTGACTAAGCAAAAATAAACAAGCAAATCAAGAAACAAAATCGGTCAAAAAACAGGAATAATCTCTCTCTCTCTCTCTCTCTCTCTCTCTCTCTCTGTGCACTGTAAGAAGGTGCTTATAGTACCCCCAATATGCACATATGAGGGAGGACTACCAACGAATACTGGAGGACTCCACTCAGTTGGCATCAATTCTCTCTACTGCCTCTCCGACAGCGTTGGGATCTTTTGTCACCCGTCTTTTTACATGTCGTCAGAAACTCATAGATTCCTGACCCCACTTTTCTAGGAGAATTTCTTTACATTGTATTGAGATGGTCCCATGGGTCATTTTTGGCCCCCCGTGGACGTTAATAAATTCTACTTCTCTCTCTCTCTCTCTCTCTCTCTCTCTCTCTCTCACACACACACACACACACACACACACACACACTTTTTTTTTGGGTGAAATCTTTGAGTGCTTTATATTACAAGATAGCTATCCAGAAAAAATTGGTAAGCTGAAATAGTACATCAAGCAAAAATGTCCATGTAGGACAAATATACATCCTGATGTATGCAGTGAGTTTGCAAACAATCGAAGGGCGATTGCTACAAAGAATGACAAAGAAAACAAAAGTAGAAAAGACTAGATCACCAAAGACTCTATAATTCCTATCTTTCTAGAGAGTTCACAGTGCCCAGTAGCGAACCCAGGTGAAGAACAAATCAAAGTCTGGCCGTTTAAGATATATCTCAAACAACCAGAAATGCTTGCCAAAAACAGCCTGAGAGAATCTCAATCTCAATCTGTCCCAAAGGATGCCCAAGAAATTATGTGTCTCATAGCAATGCCAAAAGATATGAGATATAGATTCCCTGGGAGCTAAGCATCGATGACAGATAGCTGGAGCAATACCTTTGCAAGATAAAGGCTATCCTAACGATATAATCCCCAGCAGAACACGCCATTAATAAACCTATTGGCGTAATGGAACCTTTGACTGCCAATTCTGCTTCAATCTCTTTCTCCACCATTTGAGTGGACGATGTAATGCCCAAATCTGATTGGCTCTGTCTGACACCCAAGGTAGTGATAACAAAACTTTATATAAAGAAGAGATTGTTATATGAGACAACTTCAAAGGATGAATGGATAAGTATAAAGGAAGAAGGGTCCAATCCTGAAGCCTGTCTTGAAGCTCCTAAAGCAGTACTCGTTGAAATGGTTGAACCATTCGAGTAATGACTTGCCATACTGGACGATAGTGCATACCCAAACCATATTTTGCAACAACCCAAGGGAAGGATAAAAGAGTTCCATCATCATTGATAACATTTGCAACGACGGAAATCCCTTTTATATTAAGAAAATAAGAGCATCGAGGCTCCTCTAAAGCCAAGGGAGTAGAAAAAGCCCATGATTAATGGATGCTCTCAACTCACAACGAGTTACCCTAGAAAGAGTCTCTTCCATTCCATGCCAAGTGTAAAAGAATATGCTTCCACTCTAAAAACATCTGAGAAACCATATGACAACCTTTGATTTTGCCTTCAATGCAGCCCAAAAGAAAATCCCACTGCGTGGGTTTCCAAAAACCAAATGCAGGAGTGGTGATGTGAACCAGTAAGAATGCATCATAGCATCGGGAGAGGAAGAAGGTGTAAGAGCATGGGGGAAAGAAGAGAGAGGAGGGAGGAGGAGTGGAATACTCCAAATCTAGGAATATGCTCTGGCTGGAGGCATGATCCTTTCAATCCTTACGTGTATCAACAAAACCTTCATGCATCACATCATAAACTAACTGGGCCTCCAAAGAAACATGCCCAAGGTCGTTCTCACCCAAATCCTACTTGTCTTTTATTTATGTATGTCTTCATAGTAGTCATTGAGGACCTGTAAAGCGAAAAAGAAGAGGTAGGAAAGGAAGAGAGCTTTGAACAGGTTGAAAGTAAAGGGTAGAAAGCAAAAGTGAAAGAGGATATTGACTGCAAGAAAGCGTATAACAAAGAGAAAAAGGCTGATATATACGAGATTGAAAAAGCTGGAGCAAGAAATACAAGGAGATGTTGGAGACGTCAAAAAGGGACGAAGGAAGAAGAGAAAGGGAAAAACCCAGTAAAGAAAAGCAAGAGAGGAGAGAAATTCATGACAAAACTGCAGAGATCATGAAGAAAGCGCGGAGGAGCCTGGGATGGCCGTACAAAGTATATTAAATCCGTACATGCTGTACGGAACAATACGGCCCTTTACGAAACTGAGACAGGGTCTGCAGCAGGACTTCGAGGGCGAATGTTGGCAGAAAAAATAGAGCGGAAGCAACGCAAGGGCATGTGGGTTGGTTCAGGAATTGAGGTAGGTCGCAGAAAGCCTTAAACGATGGGCTCACACACGGACTGGGCTGGCTGCAAGGCAGGTCCGCTCCTCTCCTATACACTATACACACACACACACACACAAAAGTAAGAATAAAAGAATTTACAAGACGAATGAATTATTTAAAACATGAAAACATAAAAAACTTACATTACTTGAAATGGCTTGAAAGGCAAATTTATTCGCCCATATAGAGTCTACATTTTCTTTTACGTATGGCTTGAGTATGGTTCTACATGAAAGTACATTATAACTATGTTTTGAATGTTGCTCTTTTAATAATTCATGTATTCCAACCCTACCTCAATTATGCACGCATACCAAACTACATGAACTAAATATACAGACATATGTACTAAAATTTTGGATGCAATGACCAAACAAATTTTTGCAACAATACTACATTCTATGATCTTCATGAGCTGTCAAATTTGCATTAGAGAACTCAAAACTTAATAACATATCTTCAATTCTATCAAGCTGCTCCTCAAAATAGTCCGGCAACAAGGCAAGGACTTGAAACATCATCATTTGTTCTCCTCTTGGCTTGTAGGCATCAAATGAGGGCAATGGTACCAATTTGCATCCCAAAATGATACCCCGTATATCTCTTATTGCTCATTCCATTCTTGCACCATCTCATCAAACTTCTCATCCTTGAGATTTATCAAAAACTTAGTAATTGTATGTAAGTACACCAACTTCTCTTCTCTGTCTGCCAAAAGTTGATTAGAAGTGATAATATGAATATATTTGCACATGCTCCAATTTTTCTCTACTTGACTTGATAGCCGTTTGAGCAAGAATTTTAATTACAAGAGATTGCAACTTTTCACAAGAAAAAGAATCTCGGTCAAACAGCCATGTGCTGCAGATGGCTAGGCCAAAACTGAATATGTCACAAGTAACTGTAGACTATGAAGCTGTGATGAAGGCGGCGGATGTGAAGTTGATCAGGATGGCTCTAAAGACGCTACCAGAACCTTCTGGTAGCGTCTTTAGAGCCATCCTGATCAACTTCACATCCGCCTTCTTCACAACATCTTCATAGTCTACAGTGAGTACTGATATGGAGGGAGATGGTCAATGGAACTTCTCGGTGTGGAACCATCTAGTGACCTGGCCCGTACTGGCCCGTACTGATCCGCCCTGGACAGCAGCCCTCCTGGCCCATGAATATGGCCATGGCAGGCAAATCCTGGCCATTCTATTCGCCCCCTATGAGGGTAGTGTAGGATAGGGCTGGGTGCATCATACCTAGGCATGTGCCACTGTCACACCCCATCGGCTGTGCCTCTGGTCTAGTGAACATAGAGAGATCCCCAAGTTATTGTCCACCTACGACATTCTGTTTTAGGATATCTTATGCGATGCTTGGTTTGGTGAAACATTGTTTGTAAAAACCTTTTGGATTTATAAAGATTTATTTTTGAGGTTTAAGAAAAAGTTTTGCATATACTAATATTTACTACATAACGAAAACAGCAAATTTGGGGTTTGTTGTATTATAGGTGGATGATATTCTCGCCTTAGTAATGTTGATGCATGGTTTGGTGAAACATTGTTTGTAAAAACCTTTTGGATTTATAAAGATTTATTTTTGAGGTTTAAGAAAAAGTTTTGCATATACTAATATTTACTACATAACGAAAACAGCAAATTTGGGGTTTGTTATATTATAGGTGGATGATATTCTCGCCTTAGTAATGTTGATGCATTATAACATTAGTAGAGGTTAAGTAAACCAAATCCTTTCACATGATTGATCCTAATTAAATGCATTATTGGAAATTAAAGTGTGGCCGCTAATGACAAGTATGTTCTTTCACATGGAAAATCTGAGAGATTTAAATACGTCATATCTGCAGAGTCCTAGGCTCTAGCATCTTTATACTCCCATGGATAGAGTTTGCAAATAAAAACTAAACACTCCCATGGATAGTATTTACAATTTTGACAACTTATGACAATTCAGTTATGTGAATGCCATAATTTATAGGCAGCTTGTGACCAACCTAGAAAACACACCAAGGTCTACCATTTTGAATCCCAAAGTTTATAGGTAGGTTGTAACCAACCTGGTGGAAAAGCAGACTAGTAAACACATCAAGGTCCAACGTTATTGAGATGTAAGGAGGCAGGCTTCTTTGACTGCTGCAGAGAGCTCAATACGTAGATATGAAATTAAAGCTACATACACTTTCTTGAGCATTTCTTGCTGTGTCTATAAAAAGCAGAGGTCTTTTTAGCATACAGGCGCCCACAGCCAGCTGGACAAGCTATATTCTCATGAGTGGAAGTGAACTCGCTACTTCCATGCAATATTTAGGCAGGCTTCTTTGACTGCTGCAGAGAGCTCAATCAGAGAGCTCAATAAGTAGATATGAAATTGAAGCTACATACACTTTCTTGAGCATTTCTTGCTGTGTCTATAAAAAGCAGAGGTCTTTTTAGCATACAGGCGCCCACAGCCAGCTGGACAAGCTATATTCCCATGAGTGGAAGTGAACTCACTACTTCCATACAGCATTTCTTCTTCAATGTTCAAAGCCCTCACAGAGATCCCACCATCATTGATCACTTGGTTCAAACACAAACCTACAAACAGCAAATGCCAGCATTATTTTTCAAAAGTGACAAGGAAGTTCTCATTTGAAAGTTATTGTTTCCAGTTTCTAGGACAATCCTGCCCCTCTTCTGAATCTCAAACATGTCAATGAATGCTAGTAATAAGAATTGCACATCTTGTAGCACTAAGTTTGTGCCAAACCAAGCAAACAGATTTGCAGTTCCACCAAGTAAAAGTGTTACAACCCCATCATCTGTGCTTGCACTCTGTAATACAGAAAGCAGGAAAGAAAGAATCCATTAAATTTTTGAAAGAAGAAGCGTTCTGTGAGAGGGGGATTATCTGACCTCTGTATTTAATAAGAGATCATATTGCTCTGAACTAGCAGTGACAGTCTAGAATTAATTGCCATTTATCCATAAATGCACGGTCAGGCCTTACTCGAAAACCGAACTCAACATTCTTTGCAAGAAGTCTGCATGCCACATCTGATGCTAATAGGAACTTCCCATTAAGATTCTGGAGGGAAAATACAATTTATCTATCCATGAGGATGCTGTGTCCCTTGCAGGCTCCTCCCCATGGTCCTCAACAAGGGCACCGCTGCGTACAATGTGTTTAGACCGTGGGCCATGCCATCCTGGTGTGGGGGTTCCATGTCCCACTAGATTCTATCCAAGAAAATGTATGAGCCAACATCCTCAACTGTGCACGTGTGGAAGCATACAAGAGAGAGAGAGAGAGAGAGAGAGAGAGAGAGACACACACACACACACACACACCCCGAATTAGGCATTGGCAACTGCATATAATCTGGAAAGCAACCTCAGCCAGAGGGAGACAGGTGAGGCCAAGTGGCAAGTAGAAGGGTGAAAAGGAGGGCCTATAAATAGGTCCCTTCCCAGCCTGGGCGGCCTGCTTAGTGGCCGACCAGCAGGTCGGACTGATCTGACCCAGACAGGGTCGGGTTGTCCCGACCAGGGCAGGTCGAGTGACCCAACCTGGTTGGGTGCCCAAAATGGACCCCAACCCTGCCCTAACCATGGGCCTGACTCGCTTACACCAGCCAGCCTCAAACAGGCCGCCAAACAGCCTGTGGTTCAGGCTTGACCCTCGCAAACATGCCCTGGTACCTATACTCTCTTTGGGCTGGCACACCCACAAAGAAGCCCTCTCTCATTACACATGAGATGGCATAAACTCTAACACCATCTCTGCAGCTCATGGTGTCAAATGATCGGAAGAAGCAAGCCAATGGAGATGCAACCATGGACCCTACAACACCATGTGAATACTGGATTCACATCTCCGATGGCAACTGATATTGGCAAGATCCTCCAAGAAAAATGAGATTTCCTTGGCTTTGATTTCCCATACTAGTCTGCAGTTTGAGTTCTAAATGGAGAATGATGATCCATGGAACAAACCGCACCCAATATCCTCTGCTGAACCCATCATGTCCAAGAACCTCGAACAATGAATTCCGGCAAACACTGTCCATAGTCTCTATGACGTCAAGCAATGAACTTTGAGCATATCTGGTCCATAGCTCCACCGTTTGGATTGTTGCCAGACTTTCAAACGATAGGAGCTGCAATCAGTCCGCTCTCCCACCCACACGCCCTCACTGGCTGTGACACGTAGGAGTTCATGTAGAAAATGGGTGCTATTTGGAGTCCTTGAGAAATCGCTACCTCTAGAAAACTAGACTGGTCTGAAGATGAATCTGATTTTGTGTCATCGGCTCGAGACTGGCTTTTGTTCTTGGACCGACATGATGGGAGCAAGGAGCGGAAGCAAGAGGGAGATGGAGAAAGGTGAGAGAGCAAAAGAGAGAACACACATTTTGTGGGAAGCAAAAGTCTACGATGTGACTTCCCTTATTGCCTTTTATACAAAGAATAGATAAGGTGATGACGTGGCATTATAAGTACCACTTATACAAGGGATAGCACATTATGCCTTTATCCCCAACAATCTCTCACTAAAAGGCAATGTGCCCAAAAAGAGGAAGGAGTGTACATAGAAAACATATACACAAAATACAAGAGAATCTCAATCATGAGAAACTCAGCCAACACCCATCTGTACTCTGCAATGTGCAAAGCGTTGCGGGTTAAGCTCTTGGTTAAAAGATCTGCAAGATTGTCATCAGTGTGCACTTTGACAAGCTGAATGCGCTTATCCTCAAGCACCTCTTTGATAAAATGATATTTCACCTCTATGTGTTTCGTTTTGGCATGAAACACAAGATTACGTGCTAGCTGAATAGCACTCTGACTATCACAATGCAAAATAGGAACCTCTCCTGATAAACCAATATCTCCCACTAGACGAGATAACCATATGGCTTCTTTGCACGCCTCTATGGCTGCAACATATTCTGCCTCTGTGGTAGATAAAGCAATGCATTTCTGCAACCGAGAGATCCATGAAATAGCACCACCACCTAAGGTGAAAACATATCCTGTAGTAGACTTTCTTTGGTCTACACATCCTGCAAAATCTGAGTCTGTGAACCCATGAAGAACCAAGTCTTTCTTCCCAAAGCAAATGCACACATGCATTGTGCCCTTAAGATATCTCATGATACCTTTTACGGCTTCCCAATGCTTCTTGCCAGGTGTTGCCATGTATCTACTGACAACTCCCACTGCAAAGGCAATATCTGGACGTGTAGTAGCCACCATTGCATACATGAGACTACCAACCGCGGATGCATAAGGAATCTTGGCCATTTCAGCCCTCTCATCATTTGACTGTGGGCTGTCTTTCTGACTGAGTTTCACATATGGAGGCAATGGAGTACCAAGAATCTTTCCTCCCTCCATATTGAAACGCTGCAAAACCTTGCCAAGGTATTCCTTCTGAGACAAATAGAGCAATTTCTGATTTCTGTCCCATATCATGCACATCCCTAAAATGTGATTTGCATCACCAAGATCCTTCATATCAAATGTCTTATGCAATCCCATCTTCAATGCATCGATCTCATACCGAGATTTGCATGCAATAAGCATGTCATCAACATAAATGATGAGCAAAATAAGACTACCATCCTTTGCTTTCTTGGTATAGAGACAGTGATCAACATCACTTCTCCTAAACCCTTGAGATTGCATGAAAGTATGGAATTTGAAGTACCACTCCCTTGAAGCCTGCTTCAACCCATATAAGCTCTTTTTCAGCTTGCATACCAACTTTTATTTGCCTTCACTGACAAACCCTTCTGGCTGTACCATATAAATCTCCTCATGAAGATCACCATGGAGAAATGCAGTCTTGACATCCATCTGACACAAGTCCATATCCTCATGTGCAACCAATGCCAAAACAGCCCTCAATGTTGTCATTTTCACCACAGGAGAAAAATTTTCATCAAAGTCAATGCCCTTCTGTTGCTTGAACCCCTTGGCAACCAATCTTGCCTTGTATTTGTTCTCAGCATTAGTGATCTTGATCTTATAAACCCATTTGCATGGTAAGGCATTCTCTCCAGTTGGTAGTTTCACCAAATCCCATGTTTTATTTTTTATAAGAGAATCCATTTCTGAATGCATGGCCTTCTCCCACTTTCTCTTATCATGCCTTCTCATTGCTTCCTAATAGCATGAAGGCTCACCACAATCTGTCAACATGACAAAATCAGCCACGTAGTTCTGTCCTGGAACAAACCTATCAGGAGGTTTGGAGACTCTGGTGGATCTTCTTACCCAATTATCTTGATTGGCTGGCTGTTCAGCCTGCATATCAGCCATATTATGTGGCTGTACCACCTCCTCTGGCTGTCCTACATCACCCAAATGTGGCTCTATCTGTGGCATATCAAAGGCAATTTGATAGGGCTGATTCTCTGCCTCTATTCCCTGCCCTTCTGTTGCTTGAACCCCTTGGCAACCAATCTTGCCTTGTATTTGTTCTCAGCATTAGTGATCTTGATCTTATAAACCCATTTGCATGGTAAGGCATTCTTTCCAGTTGGTAGTTTCACCAAATCCCATGTTTTATTTTTTATAAGAGAATCCATTTCTGAATGCATGGCCTTCTCCCACTTTCTCTTATCATGCCTTCTCATTGCTTCCTAATAGCATGAAGGCTCACCACAATCTGTCAACATGACAAAATCAGCCACGTAGTTCTGTCCTGGAACAAACCTATCAGGAGGTTTGGAGACTCTGGTGGATCTTCTTACCCAATTATCTTGATTGGCTGGCTGTTCAGCCTGCATATCAGCCATATTATGTGGCTGTACCACCTCCTCTGGCTGTCCTACATCACCCAAATGTGGCTCTATCTGTGGCATATCAAAGGCAATTTGATTGGGCTGATTCTCTGCCTCTATTCCCTGCGCATTAGGGACATTTGCAGCAGCACCTTGCTGCATATTATTGGGCATATTTTGCTGTCTATTCACAATGATTTCTTCAAAGACAACCTTCCTATTTTCTGATTTTTGAGTGGGCTGCCTGTGCATGCTTTCCTCATAAAAAATCACATCATTGCTGCGTATAATCTTCCTTCCAACGGGATCCCACAATCTATACCCCATTTCACCACTGTCACCATATCCAATAAAGATGCATCTATTTGACTTTGGTTGGAGTTTGTTGCGCTGCTCTTTTCGTACGTGCACATACGCATCACAGCCAAACACTCTCAAGTGTTTATATGAAGGTGGCTTGCCATACCATTGTTCATTAGGTACTTTACCATCCAACCGATTATTCGGTGACCTGTTGATGACATGAATGGCTGTTTGAACAGACTCTGCCCAAAAACCATGGGGTAAGGCAGCAAGAGACAGCATACTACGGACTCTATCTTGAATAGTCCAATTTGTTCGCTCTGCAACTCCATTCTGTGGAGGATTATGAGGGCTTGTGAGTTCCCTCTTTATCCCTTTCATGTCACAAAATTCCTGAAATATTTTGGAGACATATTCTCCTCCATTATCAGAGCGTAAGCATTTCAACTTCTTACCTGTCTGATTTTCAACCAAGGCAACGAACTTTTGAAATGCACCAAAAACTTCATCCTTCCTCTTGATGAAATAGACCCACACTTTCCTTGTGGCATGATCTATAAATGTAACAAAGTATTCATGACCACCCATAGACAACTGAGGCATTTGACATACATCACAATGTACCAAATCCAAGGGTGTCAATCTTTGTTGCAATGTCACTTTATGTGGTGACTGTGAATGCTTACCAAAAATGCAATGCTCACACTGCTTAAATTCTGAAAATTTCAGAGACGGTAAATAACCCAATTTAGATAGTACTTGCATTCCTTTAACACTCATGTTTCCTAACCGGCCATGCCACAATGAAACCTTTGGCACCTCAGTTACGGCAACAACATGCAAAGTATACAAAGTATCACACTTGTACCCCTTTGCAATGACTCTGGCTCCCTTGGTTATCTTCCACCTACTATTACCAAACACAGTGTAGTAGCCTTGATCATCCAGTTGACCAGTACTAACCAAGTTCTTTTTCAGCTTTGGCACATGCTTTACATGATGAAGTATAAAATGCGTGCCATCAGAAAATGCAAGCTTCACATCTCCAATCCCTGCAATAGAGCATGCATAATTGTTTCCAAGATGCACAGCACCCTGTAAACCACCATTATATGAGCAAAACCACTCCCTGTGTGGTGTCACATGAAAGGAAGCACCTGAATCAATGATCCAAGTGGTCATGTCACCGTCTTCTTCTGTGACCAAAGCATGTGCATCAAGTGATGAAACAAACAAAATGTCATCCTCACTCTCATGAGTGACTGCATTTACCTCTTCAATCTTCACACCACTATTACTACTCTCTACTTGTTGCTTGCCTTTATCATATTTGGCATCCTGATTGTTGTTGTTGCTCTTTTTCTGAGCTTAAAGCAATCTTTCTTCATGTGCCCCTTTTTCCCACAGTGAAAACATTCAATATCCTTCTTAGGACGTGACTTACTGCGGGATCTGTTCCTTTGGCTATCATTGCCTCTATTCTGAGGTCTTCCTGTTGTGTTAAGAGCAGTGGAAGACTTACTTGAAGAATTGTTCTTCTTGTTCATCTCCTCCATGAGAAGCTGACTCTCAACATCTGCATAAATAAGAGTAGGATTTGAATTGCTCAAAGCTGTTCTAAAAATATCCCAACTCTCAAGAAGAGTGCAAAGCAAGAATGTCGCTTTAAACTCATCATCAATGTTGAATTTCTGATTTGCCACGCCCAGATCAGTGTCTGAGATGCCACGGCTTCGGGCACCAGGCGCGCTCTTGCCCTCGCTTCACGAGGACAGAACCTCAGATGGCCCCCATCCAGGCAACTCAGGATCCCCCCCGCTAGGCATCGACACCCCCTCCCGAAGGGGAAGGCTGGACTGAGGTCAAAAGGAAACGGAAAGGAAACAAAACAGTAACAAAAAAGCCCCCCCCTCTCCAGCAAGAGACCCCTGTGGTCACCCGTCAGTAGCAGCCCGGTAAGGGGAAGGAGAAAGGGAAGGAGAAGGTCAGCCAGCCTTCCCCTCATCCTTCACCCCGCCCCCCCCCCTCCTCCCCCCTCCTCCTCGGTTCCCCTACCTCCCCCCCCTACGGGACCCCCCCGGCACCTTTGGTTCAGCCCCCCCCTCTCCCTTGAGCATGATCCCACGGGAACCCCCCCATCCGCCTGCGGCCCCGAAGCCAACACAGACCTCCTCCGCGCCTATCCCCCCTGGCCCGGTGGAGGGGAGAGGCCCTTCCCCGCAGACGGCCAGCACCACTCCAACTCTTTCGACAGCCGGCACCCCTCTTTCTGGTTCGGACTCCTCATCTTCGCCCCCCCACCCAAGGGCAGCTCCTAGAGCTCTACCTTTGGAGTTTTACCGAGCAGGACCTTGGGATTACTTGGATGCAGCTGGTATTGGCTCCTTCCCTGCATGCCTAGACATCAACATCTTCTTCCTCTGAAAGGGGACGGAGGGTAAGGTGTCCGTCCTTGTCCCCTATGATGGTCCTAGCTATTCCTTCACTATCACCAGTGACGGGAATGAGCAATGGACGAATGAAAATGTTTGGGAGACGATTCGTGATCAGTCCCGAGAGCAGGTACAGGACTGGATCGGTAGCAGAGCAACGGAGCTTCTTCAGCAGCAGTGGAAGGAGGGTGACGTTCGTCTGAGATGGCGCCACAACGCCAAACGATTCCGCCTTTTGGTCATCATTCGACCGCCTCTGGAGTGAATCTATGCGGAAGGGCTCCACCCTTGGAGGACCTCAGAGGTAGTGAGCTTCTACAGTATTTTCCTGGCGGAGGCTTCGAGTTGGTTAAAGAGAGCTTACCACCATGGGACGAAGGGCCTCTCCCCTCTGCTCAAGGTTTTAGAGGATGGGTCCAATGATCCGGCCTCTCGCTCGAAACCTTCACAGAAGCTCCTTCGTCTGCACACTGGACATCCTCCGACCACCTCGACATCGACCGCAAGCAGACAGCTGTTTGTGGCCCATCTCTCCTCTTCATGAGTATACGCATTATCTCTTGGAACGTCAATGGGTTCCACTCATCAGGAACCCGCGGCCCCAGGAAGATGGTGCTCAGACAGGAGCTCCAGCCAGCTTTGGTGGGAGGGGTAGATGTGCTCCTATTGCAGGAACACAAGCTTTCGGCTTCTCAGACCAGTAAGTGTGGGAAGGTCCTCACAGGACGCTCCCACACCTACTGGGAACCTTCGATTGGCGAGCAAGGGAGGAGCGGGGGTGTCTGTACCTCCATCGACGCTTCTCTAGTTCAGCATGTGTGTAGTTTTGGCACCTTGATCCCAGGACGAGCGCTTTGGGTGGGCTTGAATATTGAGGAATCCCACATCGGCATCCTCAATATCTATGCCCCAACCGACCTTAGACGGAGAGCCGCTTTCTGGAGCTCTTTGACAGACTTATTGCCAGAGATGGATTCTTGGATTGTAGGAGGGCATTTCAATAACCTTGAGGCTTTAGAGGATCAGCAGGGACGGGGCCCAGAGTTCCTCGGTATAGCTTAGGCGGAGCAGGCGGAATGGGACTCCTTGTTCGCTGTGGGAGGTCGAGACAGGTGGAGGGAGCCTTCCTTTTGCAGATGGACAGGGAACCTGGACTTCTCTTGGGGTTACACGAGGGAGGGAGGCAGACTTTTGGAGCGGTTGGACCGTTTCTATGTCAGTGATTGGGCGATAGGCAGAGGTGGAGAGTCAGGGGTGGTTCTAGGGACGACCCTCTCTGACCATGCCCCAGTCATCCTAGTCCTGGACTCAGCCTCTCATTCCTTACCTCCCCGCTTGTGCCGGATCCCTGACTCCATCTACTCCAGAGCAACGGTTCGCAGCAGGATAGTGGACCTATGGGAGCAGGATTGGGACCCCATGGGGGATATGGCAGCTCAAGTAGCTCGGGTTCTTGCCGAGTCTAGTCTCATATGTCAACAGGAGGCGACTCTGGTCAGGCAGCAGTGGTGGGCGAAGGAGAGGGGTCTCAGACGAGACCTTGCCTCGATACAGCGGATGCAGCAGTCTTCTCCAGGCTCTGAGGAGCTCAGACGAGAGGAGGTTAGAGCCCGAGCCATGTTAGAGGAGATCACCCAGCGACACTCAGAGTTCTTGTTTCATGCTTCCAAGTCCTTTTGGGCTAGGAAAGGCGACAGGATGTGCAGAGAGTTCTTCAGGACTCATGGCCAGAGGTCAGCAGAGGAACAGCTCTGATCTCTTAGAGCGCAGGATGGTAGTGTCAAGACAGATCCAGACGAGGTCAGGGACTTGGCGACAGATTTCTACAGATCCCTGTTCCAGCAGGAGCCCCCAGACCCTCGTGCCCGCCGATGTAGGGAGGAGGTGTGGAGGTATACGCCGTCGCTTGTGCAGCCTAGCATGAGTGAAACCCTTTTCACCCCTTTCACCGTGGTAGAGATGCAGGATGCTGTGAGCGATATAGATGGGCAGAAATGCCAAGGTGAGGATGGGCTCTCTAGAGCTTTCTTCACCACCTTTTGGGAGCAGATCCACCAGCCCTTGCTCGCAGCCTTCCAGCATATCTTCTACAGCGGACAGATGCCAGAGAGCCTTGCGACAGGCTTGATTTGCCTCATCCCCAAAGGGAGGGACCGTTACGAGATCAGACAGTGGCGCCCTATCACCCTCCTCCTGACTGCCTATAAAATCCTCGCCAAGATGATCAGTAGCTGCATCCGACCCCTGCTAAATGACTTGATCCATGACACCCAGACTGGTTTTGTCCAAGATCACAGCATTTTGGACAACATCTTCACATTCTCAGAGGCGACGAAGTGGGCCTAGCAGAGTGGCCAGCACCTTGCCATACTCCTTCTTGACTTTGAGAAGGCGTACGACAGGGTAGACTGGTCCTTCTTGGAGGGCACACTTTCTCGGTTCGGTTTCCCGGACGAGTGGATCAGAGGTATTGCTAGCCTCTACAGATCGGCCTCCAGCCGGGTTATCATCAGTGGCAGGATGGGGGAGAGATTCACCCTCGAGCGCTCGGTATGTCAGGGCTGCCCGCTTGCGCCCTACCTCTTCCTATTTTTTGCGGAGGCCATGACTCACTTCCTAAGAGCCCGCACCACTGGTCTTCGAGGGATGCGCCTCCCTATTCGAGACGATGCAGAACTTCTGGACTCCAAGTATGTAGACGACACGGCCCTGTATGTGCAATATGATATCGAGTCACTAGAGCGAGTGAGACTGTCTTTAGAGGTTTTTTGCCTAGCCGCTGGGGCGAAAATCAACTGGCATAAGTCAGTTGGTTTTCTTACGGATCCGGGAGCCAGCTCACAGTGGGGTATTTTCCTTTGGTTTCGCTCGATCCCTAGAGGACAAACGACACGTTACCTGGGATTCCAGGTAGGGCTGGATATCACGCCGGCTCAGCAGTTCCTACCGGTCCTAGTTTCCATACGACGGAAGCTAGCCTTCTGGAGCACGGCTCGGCTATCTCTAGCAGGCAGGGCCCTTGTGGTCAATCAGGTCCTTCTAGCCACCGCTTGGTACGTGGCATCTTGCTGGTGTTTCTCGAGATCGTGCGTAGCCCAGCTGAGGAGACTGGTGCGAAACTTTCTGTGGTCTGGCTCAGATGGTTCCGGCACCACCAGAGCCCGGGTCGCCTGGCAGACGGTCATTCTCCCCCAGACAGAGGGCGGTCTTGGCATCATAGATCCAGAACTACAGAGTCAGGCATTACTTGGCAAGTTAGTCATCCGCGGTCTGACCCCAAGAGGGCAGCCGTGGAAGCTCTTGCTTCAGCATGGTCTCAGCGCGTGTATCCCCCAGAGAGGGGGTGATTGGCAGCCGTCTATTCGGTGGATTTTCACTTCAGCCCCACTGACTCAGCCCCGCTCCCCCTTCCTCCACAGCCTCGTCTCGGTCTGGAGGAAGTTGCGGCACAGCCTCTCTTAGGTTCCCCCCAACTGCCGAGAGGAGATAGACAGACAGCCCTTGATGTGGAGCAACCAGGTGATAGATGATACAGGCCGCCAGCTTGGAGAGAGATCCCATATCCCATGGGCCCAGGCGAGCTGGCAGCAGCAGTTGGTACGGCACGTGGGATCCAAGCTCGGTGAGCGGAGATCGATGCTGCCATTCCTGCAGGTTGGAGGATTCCCATGATCACCAGACAGCTCCTCCCAGGAGATGAGAGGTGGCTAGGGCAGTTCACTCCCCGCGGCATTCCTTTGGTGGTTGCAGGCCTTTTCTCGAGCTCCTCGATACACTTCTTCTCCGTCGCCGATGGTAGCCGTCTCTAGAGCCGAGAGGCCGTGATCGACCCCCAGCTTCCCTGGCAGCACCTTCGCATCATAGGGCTGCGGGGGAAAGCGTGGCATATAGACCCCCTGATTGTTCAAGACCAGGACTGGAGACTCTGGATTTGGGAGGGCCGCTCCTTGACAGAGATGGAGTGGGACCCAGGGGAGTGGCGCTGGCCACCACTAGAGACCTCAGAGAACCCTACCCCCTTCTTCTCATACAGCGAGCGCACCGGTAGGCATGCTCTAGGGGCTCTCCAACGCAGGCTACCCACCCAAGCACATTGTTGGTATGCCCAAGGGACATCTCTGGTCTTTCTTCGTACATTCTGGAAGACTCTTTGGGCAAGTTGGC
Organism: Dipteris shenzhenensis; assembly: GCF_047967505.1. NCBI lineage: Eukaryota > Viridiplantae > Streptophyta > Polypodiopsida > Gleicheniales > Dipteridaceae > Dipteris > Dipteris shenzhenensis. The sequence continues at coordinate 25,501,471 of NC_141628.1, read as the reverse complement.
GGCCGAGGAAGATCTCTTACTTTCTTTGGATGGTGGTCCACAAGGGGCTACCAGTTGGGAGATGGCTGAGGCAGATGGGGCAGGAGGGGCACTGCCAGATGTGTTTTCAAGAGGAGTCGTCCCTGAAGCACTGCCTTTGGACCTGTTCGCATGCTCAGACAGTGTGGAAGGGAGTCATGGGGATCTTGGCGAGGGCTGCACCCGAGCTAGGACCAGTCACTTGGGGAGCCGTTTGCTGGTGCAGCACCGAGATGGGACATCACTTGGCTTATGAGTTCTCTCGACAGGATCCAGTTTTCTTCATCACGCAGACCACGAAGGCGAAATTCAACCAAACTTGGCAGACAGTGTCCCTTCAAGTAGGCGACCACTTTTATGATGTCAAATCAGCAGTAGAATGTGCGAAATCCACAGATCTGCAACTTGCCCTGTGGCTGGAAACTGAAAATCAGCAAGAACTTCGCAACGGGCAGTGAAAATCGAACCAAACTTGGCAAGATTCCTCTATAGGTGTAGGCAACCTGATTTAGTGCAAAAAACTAGAGAAAAAACCCCAAAATGATCGACGAAATTCAGCTCCTGTGTGGCTGAAAACTGTCGCCCAGAAAGTAGTGCACATGCAGAAGCATACAAACAAGAGAGGGAGAAATTGGCACCGAACAAGGAAATGGCAACTGCATATAATCTGGAAAGCAACCTCATTCAAAGGGAGACAAGACAGGAGTAAATGTCCAATTGACAAGTAGAAGTGTGAGAGAGAGGGCCTATGAATAGGTACTTTCCCAACCTATTCGGCCTCCTTAGAGCTGGCTAACTAGCCGACCAGTAGGTTTGGATGACCTAACCTAGATAGGCTGGGTTAGGTCAGGTTATCCCGACCAGGTAGGTCGGGTGACATGACCTGGAACAAGGCCCCAACCCTACCCTAACTACGAGCCTGATTGGCCTATACTAGCCAACCTCAAATAGGCCACCAATCATTCTCTGGTTCTGCCTTGACCCTGGCAAACATGCCTTGGTACCTAGCCTGGAGGAAGAATGTTTTACCTACTCTCTCTTTCCTTAATGGGGACTTGCAGGAAGAGATTTATGTCAAACAGCCTCCTGGATTTGAACTTCCTAGCAATGCACTTCAAGTTTGCAAGCTGAATAAAGCTTTATATGGACTGAAACAAGCCCCACGTCCATGGTATGCCAAGATTGATGCATTCCTGGCAAGTAAGGGGCTACATAATAGTCCCGCAGAAAGCACCCTCTACATCAAGAAGGATGGGGGGGACATTTTGGTCATCATTCTTTATGTAGATGACATGCTGCTCACAGACTCATATGAGAAAATAATTGCAGATTTCAAAGCTGAGTTGAAAGCTGAATTTGACATGACAGATTTAGGCATGTTAAATTTTTATTTGGGGATCCAGCTCATACAAGACAAGCATGGCATCGTTATGTCTCAATCCAAGTATGTGCAAAAGCTCTTGGATAGGTTCAACATGCAATATTGTAAGCCTATAGCCACTCCCATGGAGCCGGGGCTGAAGCTTACTATGTATGTTGCAGGTGAATTAGTGGATGTCACACTTCACAGCCACGCTGTTGGATGCCTCATCTATTTGTGCAATACAAGGCCCGATATTCAGTATGTAGTATCTCAGGTGAGCAGGTATATGCACAGCCCAAAGACTACACATTGGCAAGCTGTAAAACGCATCTTCCGTTATTTCCAAGGCAAAAATGAATGTATTGTCTTTTACTTTGCCTTGATGGTATTGACCACCCAGTTCAGAGTAAAGGGGCTGACGAGTGATGGTTTGCCCTTGCCGGTCGCAAGCTGATTGAGAAGTCACTATCACACAGGAGGTGTTGGATAGTTGGACTTGCTCTTTCCAATATTGCAGTGGAGGGGGGATCGGTCTACTCTTTGCGTGTTGGGTCTCACACTCTTTGCTCTGAAGGGGGGTGTTGAAGATATCATAGCCAAAGAGAGTGTTAGTGTGATCTGTAGGAGTTCTAGTACTAGCTCATGTGTGTGAGTCATGTGTGAGATGAGAGAGAAAATGTGTGTGTGTGTGTGGAGTGAGAGAAGAGAGAGTGGAGAGTGGAGAAGCTTTGCAGATCAGCTCTAAAGCATCCCGCAACCAGCCCGTGAGCATCAGCACCCTGTTGCGCTGCATCAACGCCCTAAACTCGATCTTTTGGAGCAGTGATAAGCCGCCATACAGCCCGTCAGACCTCCATACAGCTTCCGTACAGCTGTACGGCCTGTACGGACCATTTCGCCTGTTGCAGCCTGCTGCTTCTACATCATATCTGGTTCCTGATTTGTTTTCTGCGCAGGGTTCTAACTTCTGCCTCCGGACTACAGCTACGCACTGATCTTGAAGGCCTTCGCTCCCATTTCTCTCCTCTTCAGTCTCTGGGTCTGCTGCACCTTTCCCATCGCCAAAATCTTCCATTTTCCTCTGGAATATAGTTCATCTGGGGTTTTTTTACTGGTTTTTTCTCTCTTCTTCCTCTACAAAACTGTTTTCTATCCTATCTCGACCTCTACATCCCTCTTTCCCTTCTTTCTCCTTACAAATATACTCTTTTTCTTTTCTCTATGGGCTTCCTGTGGGCTTTTTTTGGGACTGGTTTTTTTCCTCCACTACCACTTTACAAGTACCTCTTTTCTGAGTTCCACTTTTTACAAAGCTATGGCTGAATATTCCTATGAAAAGACATTTCAAAAGGAACGTTCGGTTCACTGCAAGAAGCAAAAGCAGGCTGAGGGTCAGTATGACCCGGTACATGATACTCTTGAGGCCCAACTGGTCTATGATGTCATGCATGAAGGATTTGCAGACACAAGGAAAGAGTGGAAAGACTCGGTTCCATCAGTTGGCCTCATGGTGGAAGTAGATGAAATTGTGGATCCAGTCAGAGAATATGCTAAAAATGCAATCATTTTATTTTTTCCAGGCAAAATGCCACCTGCTGCAGAGATAGGCAACTGGTTGACTCGTACACTGGCTGGCTCGTTTGTTTGCAAAGTGCACTATGCAGCCAGGGGTTTTTTTGAGGTTATTATGGTGGATGAGATACACAGACAAACGCTTTTGAAACATTCGCCTCTTTTTTTTGGGCAGCAAAATGGTGCATGTATTGCCATGGTCTCCCACAAGGGATTATCAGGCTTTAATCCGACACAGATGCCCGGTCTGGGTTGAAGTTGTAGACTTTCCACAATGCATGGCCTCACTCTTGCCTAAAATTGCAGCTTCTTTAGGCAAAGTGGTCTGCCCACCATGGCCTAATGGCAATTCAAATCGATTTTGCATTCTTTGGAGTACTGATAATCCCACACCAAACTCTTATTCAGTCACGGTGAATAATGTGGACATGGAAAGTGTTTTTTAAAAATTGAAATGGGGACTATTTGCAGGGGCTTATTTTGACTGCAAAAAATTTGGACACATGACTTCACAATGTCCAATGAATCAGCATAAAATGCCTCCTGCTGCTTTACCGGTTCAAATGCCTACTAAAGATGCTCCTACTTCTATTGCAAATAAAAACAAAGGTAATAGACAGTTTTCTGGAATTCAGGATAAAGGCAAAGCTCCAGTGGTTTCAAATGGGAATGTTTCTTCACATTCACCTCTTGCTATTCAACCCTCGACAAAAGGACAGAAACCTCCAACCGATGGATGGCAAAGTCCAAGAAAAGTTATTTCTGCTAGAAGACTTCCACCCCCTCGTACTTGGAATGGTGCGTCTTCTAGTGGAAACACCCCAGAGGTCAATACAGGAATTGGGATCACATGGACTGTAGTGACAGCTAGCAGAACACTCTTCCCTGAAGAAGAGGTTGCTGCTTTGCTGTCTACTCCTCAGGTGGATATTTCTTCTCAGGGGAGAAGCATTAACCCTGAGATAGAAATGCAGGGTTGACATCATGAAATTTGCTGTTGTACATAGTTGTTATATTGCTATAAATATCTGTAAATATGACTGCTCATATCAAATGTTTTACACTCAATGTCCAGGGGATGTGTGACAGTACGAAATGGAAAACAGTGTGGCTGTACATCAATAGATTTCAGCCTGACATAGTGGCATTACAAGAACATAACCAACATGTCTATGCAGGAAAGACAGGACACTACTGTGGCTATGACATTTTCTATGCTGGAGAGCACTCTTTCTCAGGGGTGGTCATTTTAATCAAACATGGAAAGGTATCTTCAAGTTGTTCTCATATGTTACATCTGAGTCCTTTCTGATGACGTGGGGCGCTGCTCTTTGGGGGAGAGGATCTCGAGCCTTTACTCTCTTTGAGTCAGAGCCAGGAGACCTCGGTTTCTTCATGCAATGTTGCCAGAGACGGGGTCCCACGGAGGCCAGCATCATGGAACCGCAGGATTTACTTTTGGTACCGGTACCAGCACAGGATTCCATGCCTACTTCAGCTGCAGGGTCAGCCTGGGAGGTGATTTCCAGCATTACTCTATGGCGGATATGGTGTTCGCGATGTTCTTTTATCCTTGGGGACCATTTATGCACGGAGACTGACACTCTCGCTTCCATTTGGGCAGAGATTATCTTCACTCTTAGGAGTCAGTGGGAGAGGAGTACAGGCACTTCTTTGGCAGCTCGTGGGAGACTTCTATCCTTCATGAGGACATGGGACTGCTCTTTATTTTTTCACTTGACCCCTTTTGGGATGTCGTGGCATTTTAGACCACCTCCATGGCTTTTTTGCCACATTGTTGAAACTAGGGATAGAGTACTTTCTCTCCCACCTGTTGTATGATTTGTTTTGAATGGAATATATCACTCTTTATTTTAAACAACACTATGCCAGGCCAGACATCGTCTTCAACTCAATGATCACAGAAAACTGGCTAAATGGGAGACTAGAGCCAAACAAAGAGCCTTTACAGATAAAGGCTGCTCTTCCAAAGAATTTTTCAAAAGCTTGCATCAGAGGAGATTAAAAACAGAAATTTGCAGGGTGCTTATGCCTGATGGATCATGGACCACCTCACGGTCACAGCTTGCTTCTGTTTGTGTGCATCATTTCTCTCAGCAATTTGGTTCTGCAGTTCCTCCCTCACAGCAAGCTTTGGTTGCACGAAATTTACTGTTGCAGCATGTTTCTCCTATTATTTCCACTCCTCAAGCTTTGGAATTGGAGGAACCTTTTACTGAGAGGGAACTGTCAGATGCAATCAAATCTTGCGGCAGATGGAAATCTCCAGGATGGGATGGTCTTACAGTTGAGTTTTTTCTAGAATATTGGCCTCTTTTGAAGCATACATTGCTGCATATGGTGAATGCTGCATGGTAAAATCAGAAAATGCCAGACACATGGAAGAGAGGTATTGTTAAACTTCTTCCAAAAAAACAAATTTGTGAATCTTTGGCAGACTGGAGACCCATCACCCTTATGCCAATCATTTACAAAGTCACCACAAAAATGATTGTCGATCGGCTAAAGGGGTTTTTACATGATGGGTTGCATCCTGCCCAATATGACTTTGTTCCGCGTAGGCATATCACTAATAACATTGCTAATGCCTATGTTGGAATTGAATATGCCAAATACACGCAGCAAGATGTTTTATTATTGCAAGTTGATATTGCCAAAGCCTTTGATACTGTTAAGTGGGATTTTATTTCATCGACTATGCAGGCAATGGGATTTGGCACAAAAATGCAGCAAGTCATCACTTGGCTATATCAAGATAGTAAAGCTGCCTGCATACTTTCAGGGGATATTTCTACATCCTGGACTCTTGGCTGTTCTCTTAGGCAAGGATGTCCCCTAAGTGCTTTACTTTTTGCCATAGCCACTCATCCAATGCTTCAATATCTGGACCACCTTTTGGACACTGACCAGTTGCATGGTTTGGAGATTGTTGGCAGTCACAGCATGATTGCTCAAGCATATGCTGATGATTCATTCTTTACCCCAAAAAATACTCGGAGTGATCTGTATGGCCATGATTATGCATGCTCTTTCTACATATGGATTGGCTGCTGGTCTTCGGGTAAATTTTTAGAAATCAAAATTGTTGCCGTTGCATGAACAGGAATGGCACAGTCTTCTGTGGCCTGGGAAAATTGTCCCCGCTTCTCAATTTATTCGACATCTCGGCTATCCTCTAGATTGAGAACTCACCCGTTCCCAACAAACTGATTGGGTGTTGACAAAGTTGAGGGCAAAACTTGAATATTGGAAGCTTGCAACTTGGCCACTACATGTTCGTTTGCGAATCGCACAATCCATTTTGATAGCATACATACAATTTTATCTGCCTCTCATTATGTTCACTAAGGCAGAGCTGAATTCCTTTATGTCAGCTATCATGGAAATTTTCTAGTGTGCAAAAAATGGCAAAAAAAGTCTCAGATTACTCTCTATGCATCGTCTCTGTTCTCTAAAGATGCACGGGGGTCTGAACATTCTCAATATTCACATGCATTTACTTGCTCACAGAGGAAAAATGATGTTGTAGTTTATGCAAGGAGATCAGCCGTAGGCTTTCATGATCCGCTCTCTCTTATTACATATTCATACTTCTGCCTTTGGGCATTGGCACCTACTCAATGGGATTTCATAGTTGGCTCTATCCAAGGCAAGATCAGAGGCTGCCCTTTTGTTTCTCACCTGCTTCTTGACTAGAAACATATCTTATCCCACTTGGAATGGCATGGCCGAGACTCTTTGTCGGGAAACTCTTTGAGGGCTGAGAATATTTATTGGTCTAAAGTATTCCACCCTTCTTTGGCCATTCAAGAACCAAGACATTCTTACTTTCTCTCCTTTAAAGGCATTACATCTGTGGCGGATGTACTTCAGGATGAGGGCACACTTTTATCTTTTTCTATAGCTGCCAACAAATACGGTTTGGGAGTTCATTATCGTCCTTTATACACACAGGGCCTCTTCTTCGAGCAGACTTCGCAGGGCCTTCGGTGGTGCTACTCACCACCCCATTGGCTGTTCATTCACACTCGCCTTATCCCTCCGTGAGATAGTGATTTATTTTGTACCTTTTTGGGCTGTGTCCGATTTGTGAACGCAGCCCGTCAGCTACAAGCTGACCTTTTGTATCTTGCTCTCGAAGTAATATAATTAGCACTGTTTTTTCGGCATTATCGTCCTTTATGGCATAGGATTTCAACAATGCTTCAACCGTTTTTGCCGGTACCTCGCTTGGAACTTCAGAATAGGCTTAAGGATTGGATTTTACGCTCTTCCTCTTCTTCAGCCCGTCCCTTGAAGTTCTCACATATCACAGTGCCATCACTATATAAAGTGCTATTACTTCCGCCTTGGATTTCTGACAGAGCAAATACTATTTGGCATATGGATCGCCCACTAAAGTGATGGAGAAAAAGGCTGCGTCTCCTTTGGCATTACAAAGTCCCTCTTCGCCAACAGCTTTTCCTTTGGCGAGTCCTGCTTGGCATTTTTCCATCTGGCCAGCTACTTGCACACAGACATATTGCTCCGGCTGTTTGTCACAGATGCTTACATCCTACTGAATCTGTGCTTCACATCTTTTGGTTCTGTCCACATACTTCTGCCTTCATCGCTCTCATCCGACAGAGACTTCGAGCGAGATTTCCTACTGTTACTTTTGGCAGGCTTTTCTGGTTGTTTGGTTTTCATCCAGCGAGACAGGGTTTTGATTTATTTTTTATATGGGTACGCTACTGGGCACTATGGACTTTATGGATGGACAGAAATCATAGAGTCTTTGGTAATCCCCTTTTTTCATCCTTTATTTTTTTCAAAAGATCTCTGCAACAATCATTCTATGATTGTGTTCAGACTCATTTGATTGATCAGGATGTGTATACAGCTTATACTGAGATCTTTAGTTGAGTAATAGTTACTCCATTTTCGAAGTAACTATGAATGTAATTATTTTACAGCAAAATTTCTTCTCACCAAAAAAAAAAGTGAGTCATGTGTGAGTGCCACATGTCACATTGGGACGTATCCCATATGCACTTGGTGCAATTGTGTGAGTGTGTAACCCATATAAGGCTTGTACTTCACTTGTCATGTCATACTTGATGAATGAATGAAAGCCTTGATTGTGTCTTCATTTGAGTATCACTTCTCCACTCCCTAGCCTCGCTCTCTCTCTCTCTCTCACACACACACACACACACACACACATACACACTTTTTTTTTTAAAAAAAAGTGAAATCTTATATTTCTATGTGGGAAACCTCAAAAGAGGTAAAAACCCACCAATAAGTACACGAAAAAAATTTGCAAGTAAAGCCTCAGAGCAAAAGTCATGAGGCAGCCAAGTAAAAAGTTACAAATCAAGCGCTCGGGAATAGCAACTGCTCCAAAATAGATCGAAGACGCCTCCAAATGACCCGAGAATCTGCAAACCGATGTGCGTTAATGGACAGTTCTCCTACAGCGGCCTGGAAACCCTAGAAACGGGAATGTAAATGCTCGGAAATAAGTCAAATCTCCACACGTGCAAGGGGCTCTTGAAAGGCAGTTGAAAAAATGTTGCTGCAGCAGAGATTCGATGCCCTGGTATGCTCCGAAATGCAGAGGGTGGCCTCCACAAAGCACTTGCAGGGGCTAGTAATACTCGAAGGTGAAAGTTAAGGCATTGGAACAGCTTGGGAGTGGCCGAATTTGCTGTAGAGACCCAAACAGAGGCATAAAATAGCTCCTGAACAGTCGAGTTGGAGGTGGCTATGAAGAGGCAGAAGCTAAGTGGGCACAAAGGAGGGCAAATGGGCTGCAGGACAGAGGCAAAATGAAGCTGGGCTGAGGCGAAAAAGAACAGGACTGAGGCGGCTGCAGAAAGGAAGGCTAGAGCAAAACTAGGGTTTTGGGTTAGGGTTAGGTCTAGGCTGACGTGGCAGCTATGGCAGGGTGAACCTAGCTCTAATACCATGCATGTATTGCCTCTACCTAGAAGCAATTGGAAATATCCTTTCCTTTGAGCAAGTTGTAGGTCATCTTGCCATTGGAACAACTCTTGATTCTACCCATCCATTCTACTATGAATGCGAGCCTTAATAAGCTAGCATTGGATCCCATATAATTTTAGAAAGTGGTTAAACTTAAATGAGGTGAACTCACCACGACATTGATGGATGAAGCTTGTGGCGAGAAGTGGAGTAGTAGTCTTGTAGGAAGATGTTGGGTCTCTCACTCTCTAACACTTATAGATCCAAATACTTAAAAAAACACAATTTTTTTGAAGAACCCTATTTGGAGCTTCTAATGCAAAAAGGATAATTTTTCTACAAGATCTTCCTAGCAACAAACTAAATTTTTTGGAACAACTTGATCTCTCAATCCTAGGGAAGATGTCATTTTTGGTAGTAGGATCTCCTATTTCACAAGCTACTCCCTTTTATACACACTACTTTCTTGGCATGCCATTTTGATGCTGGATCCTCCTTTTTCTTCCCAGAATATGTTGGCCTTCTTGTCCTTCGGGAGCCCACTTTTGTTCTCATTATGTATTGGTACTCCCCCTTCTTTAGTGTAAGAAATCCCAGTAATCTAATATCATGAATGAGATATGAAGTAGAATGGAGAGTGTAATGATAACAAAGAGCAAGATGACTGCATTGCATAGAATGTATGAATGTTGCAGACCTCTCTTATATATGTTGGAAATGGAAGCGAGCGAACATGAGAGAATGGATCTGAAATGAAATTGCAGCAACCAAAATGAACTACTAGGGTAGTCATAGAGACAAAACCCTCGCATGGACCCTAATTAGGGTCAAAAAATGTTTTGTGACTAACGCACTCATAAACTTAACCTCTAACTAAGGTTAGGGGGAAAAAACTTTATAAAGGGAAAAAGTGCCCATAACCCTCAATTTATTGGCTATGCCTTAGGAAATATGAATATTTCTAATACTCCCCTGCAGTGACAATGTCACCATGTACGAGGTGAATATCAATCGCCAAATAGATGTAAGTTCAAGCTTTGTGAAAGCCTCAAAATTTGGAGGAGTTAATACCTTGGTGGAAAGATTTGCCACATTTTGTTGTGTAGGGAAGAAGGCCAAGCTGATATCCCTTGCATGTAGCCGCTCCCTGACATAGTGATTGTGTATTTTTTAGTGTTCCGTACGAGCATTGTTGGAGATATCATAACCAAAGAGTTTGTTAGTGTGATGTGTTGGTGTGTAGTACTAGGGGTTCTAGTACTAGTTCATGTGTGTGTGTCATGTGTGAGTGACAGGTGTCACTATGAGACTTATCCCATATGCACTTCGTGCAAGTGTGTGAGTGTGTAGTCTATATAAGGCTTGTACTTCAATTGTCATTTCATACTTGATGAATGAATGAAAGCCTTCATTGTGTCTTCATTTGAGTATCACTTCTCCACTCCCTAGCCTCTCTCTCCCTCACACCATGTTTCTTATAATGATTTACTTACAAAATAGAAGTATCACAAACGAAGTCAAGAACAAGACTCCACATGAGGATTGTTCAAGAAACTTTCCTATTTTAATTTGAAGCTTTTTATAAGATGAACACTTAGTTCATGTCCTTAATATGACTAGGTTCAAATTTGACTCAAACAGCCTTATATAAGTACTATAAGTACACATTCATCAAGTATGTATCCTATTGATCGCAAAACTTGACTTGTATCGCTTAGCCGTAGCCACCTTTATACTATCGGGAATTTCCGATATCAATAATTTTCTTGAAGACTTCATACCATAATTATCTGGAGGGAAAGAAGGTTCTTGTCGGTAATGATGTTCTTTTCAAAAAGAGTTTAAGAAAATCTTTTAGCTCTCATACTGAGAACATACAAGTACTTTCACAAACATAGCTCTCATGAAGACGATATCAAAGACTAATTGCCGTAAGCAATGATGTGGTTGTCGAAAAAGTTATGATGAGCTATAGACTTTGTTTTCGGTGATTAATCCATGTGGCTTTCTTACACGTCGAGCGGGAAAAGCACTCTAGGGCATCCAATCAGATGGCTAATATTGCATCAATCCATGTGTTTCATGCATTCTAAAACTTGTGAAACTATTAATGCAAGAAAAACAGACAAGGAAAAATATGTATGTTAAAGTGAATGATGATGATTGAGCCTTGTTGGCTAAAGGAAAAAATAAGACTCACTTTGGTGGCTCGCAAACTAGGTTTGATTCAACTTAGCCATCAAAGACAAATTCAAAAAATGCAAGTAAGCCCAAGAAAAAGGGTAAATGCTATTATTGCAAGAAGCCTAGACACCACAATAATAAAGCAAGAAAAGGTTAGAGAAAGAAAGGAAAAAGAGGGAGGACAAAAAGACAGTTTCAGACTCAAATGCATCAGATGCAAACAAGTATTGTGCTTCAGCAAACCTCGTTCAAAAGATTGGTCCTTTTTGTTTGCACTTATAATGCCAGGTGTGATGCCAACCATGAGGTTGCCTCACTCAGTGTGATTGATGCCTCAAGTGCTGTACAGTTCTTTGAAAGTGATGCTTCTAGGGACTTTACTTCTAAGAAATATTCATTTGCAGATTTGCAGCCTGCTCTTGTCGGCCAATGAGTGTCTTGCGTCAACAATTCTTCAGATCCTGTGAAAGGAGTTGGGTCAATTTCGTTGTCATCAATTGATGGGACTGAACTATGCCTTCTAGATCTCCTTATGTGCCAAGGATAATTAAGAATTTACTTTGTGTGTCGCCTTTTGGTAAAAGGGGCTTGGATGTCATTTTTAGGATAATAAGTGCATCGTTAGGGATAGAGACAGAGAATATCAAATAGTCAATACAGCCACTTTGAATCAAGGCTTGTACCAGCTGGACAAACATGACAGCAAGCTGTCCAATGCATGTGTGGCAACAGTGACTGCAGAAATAAAAGTGTG